>NC_053489.1:645248679-645594657 GCF_905171775.1 Rana temporaria | reverse complement strand
GTGAATTATTCTAGACTCTTTTTATATATATATATATATATATATATATATATATATATATATATATATATATATATATATATATATATATATATATATATATATATACACACACATACATGTGAATTAATCCTAATCTTTATAAGGTTTATAATAGATATACAGGTGGATTAATTCATAGACTGTATAACGTTTATATTAGATATACATATGAATTAATCCATTGTCTTTATAACTTTTTATTAGATATACATGTGAAAAAATCCAAATTTTTTTCCCATTATATATTAGATATGAATGTGGGTTAATCCAGTCTTTAAAAAGTTTATCTTAGATATACTTTACATGTGATTTATTCAGTAATACAGTATATATATTATATATATATATATATATATATATATATATATATATATATATATATATATATATATATATATATATATATATATATATATATATAAAGTTTATATTAGATATACATTTTAATTACGGTAATCCATAGCCTTTATAAAGTGGATATTAGATATACATGTGAATTAATCAGAGGTCTTTATAATGTTCATAGAAGATATACTGTACATGCAAATTAATCAGTAGTTTTTATAAAGTTTATATTATCTATCCATGTGAATTAATCTGAGGTCTTTATAAAGTTTATATAATATATACATGTGAATTATTTTGTAATCTATATAAAGTTTATGTTAGATATACGTTTAAATTAATACAGAGTCTTTATATAATTTACGGTATATGAAATGTACATGTAAATTATTCTAGAGCTTTTTTAAAGTTTTTATAATATATGCACGCAGGGCTTTTTTTCTCAGACAATAGGTACAGGGGCCCAGATTCACAAAGGAGATACGACGGAGTATCTCAGATACTCCGTCGTATCTCTCAGAGTATCTATGCGGCTGATTCATAGAATCAGTTACGTATAGATATCCCTAAGATCCGACAGGTGTAATTGTTTTACACTGTCGGATCTTAGGATGCAGTACCGCGGCCGCCGCTGGGGGGAGTTCGCATCGTAAACCAGCGTCGGGTATGCAAATTAGGAGTTACGGCGATCCACGACGGATTTTCGTGTTCGCTACGTCGCCGCTAGTCTAGTTTCCCGTCGCAAAGTTAGTCGTCGTTTTGGGTGCCTTAACTTTAGACAGCAAACGTATTGCTGTCTAAAGTATGGCCGTCGTTCCCGCGTCGAAATTTAAAATTTCACGTCGTTTGCGTAACACGTCCGGGAATACGGAAGTACGCTACGCACGTCGCCGATCGCAAAAATGACGTTAGTTCGCGCAAAGCACAGCGGGAATTTCGAAACGGAGCATGCGCAGTAGGTCCGGCGCGGGAGCGCGCCTAATTTAAATTGTACCCGCCCATTCGATTTGGACCGCCTTGCGCCGGACGTATTTACGATACACCGCCGCAAGTTTCCAGGTAAGTGCTTTGTGGATCGGGCACTAAAACTGAAAACTTGCGGCGGTGTAACGTAAACGGCTTACGTTACACGGGCGCAATTTTACCTTAATCTGGCCCAGGAACTCCCCTTTTCCGAGTCACTTGTTTTCTCCGCCCCTACCCACCTCCGAGCAACGTCCCTTGGTTACATCCCCTACCCACCTCCCAGTACCGCCCTTTTAGACAATACAGAACCAAGTATCATTTTGTTGTGCTAAGTAATTTGTACGGAATTTGGTTTCCTCTTCAGCCAGCAACAATAGGACCCCCTAACAATGTACCACCCACAACAAAATCCCCCCCCCAGCAACAATAGACTCCCGGCAGCATCAACAGATCTGCGCACAGCCAGCATTAATAGACTCTCTGGCAGCCATCAACAATAGACTCCTTCCCCAACAGTAGATCTCCTTCAGCAACAATAGACCCCCCTGCAAAAATAGATCCCCTCCAGCTAGAATAGATCCGCCAGCAGTAGCATCAATACCCTGCAGCACACCCCAGTACCCCTTGACATTACATACAGTCATTTCAGGAGGTGCTGGAACTGCGTTCCCCTGCGTTCCCGCTGAAGAAAAGCCCTGTATACACGTGAAATAATCCTTAATCTTTATAAGGTTTATATTAGGCCAATTAATCCATTGTCTTTATAACTTTTTTATTTGATATACATACTGTATGAATAAATCCACTTTTTTTTTTATTGTATATTAGATATGTACGTGAGGTAATCTGTAGTCTTTAACCACTTCAATACTGGGCTTTAATACCCACCTCCATACCGGGCCTATTCTGGCACTTCTCTCCTACATGTACAAATCATATTTTTTTTGCTAGAAAATTACTCAGAACCCCCAAACATTATATATGTTTTTTTTTAGCAGACACCCTAGGGAATAAAATGGCCCAGGTGACGTTCATGGGAACAAAACGCGTCGGGACAGAACATTGACCCCACTGCTGGACTTATTTTAAGCGCTTGTTTTATTTCACCTAAATGTGAGTGTAAACCTTTTTTAAATAAATACTGCAAAGTAATATTTACGGAGTTACGCTATGTGCACCCTTGTTTCTTTCTCTTTACTCTGCAAATTTTGAAACCCCTGGATGTCATATCATCACTACTTGGAAGTGTCCATTAGTACCATTCAATTGGTTTCTATGAAATAGCTTCATATCAAGTATTACCCATAAGAATGCCCTAGGAGGTCTATAGATCCATCCAGCAATGGAGTTCGTTTGGATCCTTGATATTATATTAAGCCTGAGTGACCTGATAAGTATACACTTATTTGGGTCTGATCCCTCTGGTAAGCCTCTCAAAATCACTATTTGGTGGTGGATTTTCTATCAATCGCTTTTTTACTACACAAGTCACAATTAACCGATCACTTTGGATTGTGGATCGTGTGTGTTCTCTTCTGAGCGCAAGCTACCGGGGACAGGGGCGTTTTAATTTTTTTATTATTATTTATTTATTTTTTATTTTACTTTTTTATTTATTTTTTACACTTTTTTGAATTTTTTTTTTTGATCACTTTTAATCCTATCAGGCCCCGTACACACGTCCGAGGAACTCGACGTGCCAAACACATCGAGTTCCTCGTCGAGTTCAGTGTGGAAGCCGCCGAGGATCTCGGCGGGCCGACTTTCCTCATTGAACAACGAGGAAATAGAGAACATGTTCTCTTTTCGGCCCGACGAGGAACGTCGGCTTCCTCGCTGAAAAGTGTACACACGACCGAGTTTCTCGGCAGAATTCAGCTCCGACCGAGTTTCTGGCTGAATTCTGCCAAGAAACTCGTCGTGTGTACGGGGCCTCACAAGGAATGTAAACATCCCTTGTAATAGGAATAGTATGTGACAGGTACTCTTTAAGGAGAGATAAGGTCAATAAGACCCCGCATCTCTCCTCCAGGCTGGAACGCATAAGATCGTGAAAAAAAATTCACAGATCTCATTCTTACTAGCCGCAATTGCGGTTTGTTTACTTACGGGTATCCGGGCGTGACATCATCACATCGCGCTCAGGCCTCGGACGGTCATAGAGATGACTGGTGACCATCTGATCACCAGTCATCTCTATACTTCCCATCCGGCGCACGACGATCATCTCTCCGGGCCCCCGATGGCACGGGTGAGCCCGCAGAAGCACCGGATGGCGGCAGGAGGGATGTCCCCTCCCGCCGCCTATAAGAATGGTCAAGCGGCGGAACTGCCACTATGATCGTTCTTATGGTGCGCAGGATCACTGCCAGAACAAAATGATATCTGAATGATGCCTCTAGGTGCAGGCATCATTAAGATATCACCGCACAAAGTACAGGATGTCATATGACGTCCACCCAGGATAAGAGATCCCCTTTGTGGACGTCATATGACGGTGTGCGGTATTGAAGTGGTTAAAACATTTATTTTAGATTTACTGTAAATTATTCAGTAATCTATATAAAGTTTATATTAGATATACATTTAAATGAATCCATAGTCTTTATAAAGTTTATATAATATACATATGTGAAATAATCCATCAAGTTTCTAAGTTTTATATTAGAGATATAGGTAGATTAATTTACAGACTTTATAAAGTTTATATTAGATATACATTTGAATAAATCCATCATCTTGTTAACTTTAAAATTAGATATAATGCACATGTGAATAAATCCACAGTTATTTATTTTTTTATTATATATTCGATATGCATGTAGGTTAATCTGTAGTTTTTATAAAGTTTATTTAAGATATATACAGGACTTTTTTTCAGCTAGAACTTGGTGGAACTTGGTTCCACCACCTCTGGCACAGGCCCTCTGCTCTCAGCTCACCACTATCACTTGTAAACACAGAAGTCCGGCTTCTGTGTTTACAATTGACAGCTTGTCTCCCAATGGCTCCCAGAGATCTGATCCCCTGAGTGGCTCCCACTGAGTGCAGGATAAGGAAAAGGGTGATTCGGATGCCCAGGGTTGACACTGGATGATCTCCCTGCAAATGAGAGAGGCAGTGCCACCTATGTTGTGAGGTAGGTACTAGAGCTGGCTAGGTTCTTCAGCTTATTACAGCAACACCAGTAAGTCATGTGGAAGATGGTGGAAATTCTAAGGAGGGAGGAAGAAGATGGGGGACAATTGAAGAGGGGTTGCATGCAGAGGTAAGAGCTGAAGAGGGGTGAAAGTGAGAGGGGAATAGGGAATGCAGAGGTAAGCAGCTATGGAAGAAGGCTGAACTCTTCACTCTGTATGCAGCGCACCCCGGAACTCTGTACATAGCGCAACCCTGAACTCTGTTCTATGTATACAGCGTACCGCTAAATTCTGCACTATTTATACAGCACATCCCTGAACTCTGCACTATGTACATATCGCACCCCTGAACTCTGCACTATGTATACAGCGCACCCCTGAACTCTGCTCCCATCCAAACTCTGCATTCTGCACATAATGCACTCCTGGTATTTAATGACCCTTTAAGAACCTCCCGCTGTTAGTAAAATTTGACCACATCCACAATTTCATGTGGGTTGGAGGATTAGTGTGTGTGTGTGTGTGTAGAGGTGGGTGGAGGGCTTTAGGGGGTCGTGGTTGAGTACTGCACCTATATTCTGGGGGGGGGAAATGGATGTGGATCTAAGGAAGACTCTGCTGGGCTCTCCTGGATGTAAATGGAGTCTCTGCTGGCCACTCCTGGATGTAAGGGGATACTCTGAAGTAGGGTTGTCCCGATACCACTTTTTTAGGACCGAGTACAAGTACCGATACTTTTTTTCAAGTAGTCGCCGATACCGAATACCGATACTTTTTTTAAATGTGTCCCCAAATGCAGCCATGTCCCCCACATATGCAGCCATGTCCCCCACATATGCAGCCATGTCCCTCTAGCCATGTCCCTCACATATGCAGCCATGTCCCTCTAGCAATGTCCCTCACATATGCAGCCATGTCCCTCTAGCCATGTCCCTCACATATGCAGCAATGTCCCTCTAGCCATGTCCCTCACATATGCAGCAATGTCCCTCTAGCCATGTCCCTCACATATGCAGCAATGTCCCTCTAGCCATGTCCCTCACATATGCAGCCATGTCCCTCTAGCCATGTCCCTCACATATGCAGCCATGTCCCTCACATATGCAGCAATGTCCCTCACATATGCAGCAATGTCCCTCTAGCCATGTCCCTCGATGCGGAGGCGCGATGCGGAGGCGCGATGCGGCGGCAGCGGCGGGGGGGGGAAAGGGGGGGGAAGTATTCTATTTAGGTATCGGGGGTATTTGCGCGAGTATGAGTACTCCCGCAAATACTCGGTATCGGTCCCGATACCGATACTGGTATCGGTATCTGGACAACCCTACTCTGAAGGGTACTCCTGGATATAAGGGGCCAGATCCACGTAGATCGGCGTAATTTTAGGCAGGTGTACCGTATCGTAGTTACGCTACGCCGCCGCTACTTTGAGAGGCAAGTGCTGTATTCTCAAAGCACTTGCGTCTAAAGTTACGGCGGCGTAGCGTAAATGTGTCGGCGTAAGGGCGCGCAATTCAAATGGATAAGATGTGGGCGTGTTTTATGTTACTTCTACTTGACCCCACGTAAATGACGTTTTTTTTTAAAGGCGCATTCGCCGTCCGTGGGGGTATCCCAGTGCGCATGCTCGAAATCAAGTCGCAAATAGTCAATGCTTTAGACGTGAACGTAATTTAAGCAAAGCCCTATTCGCGAACGTTTTACGCAAACAACGTAAACGACGGAAAATTCGACACTGGCCCGACGTCCATACTTAACATTGCGTACGCCTCATAGACCCAGGGGTAACGTTACGCCGAAAAAAGCCTTACGGAAACGACGTAAAAAAATGCGCCGGGCGGACGTACGTTTGAGGATTAGCATATCTAGCTAATTTGCATACTCTACGCGGAAATCAACGGAAGCGCCACCTAGCGGCCAGCGTACATATACACCTTAAATCTGACGGCGTACTAAGACGTACGTCAGTCGGATCTAGCCCCCATTCAGGCGTATCTTGTTTTGTGGATACAAAACAAAGATACGCCGGAGCATCCTAGAAGTTACGCGGCGTATCAATAGATACGCCGACGTAACTTCTTTGTGGATCTGGCCCAAGGAGGGATTCAGTGATTTACATTATACAAATAATTGTAAAATATATGATTTAGCCCTCATACTAAAAAGTTTGGAGACCCCCTATTGTGCACAGCCTCTTCATCTAATAACTCCCCATTCAATCCTGTAGAAAGACTGTCCACTGTTTTTGTCAAACAATAGACATGTTTTCCATAGCAGTTGTTGGAAAGTGTTCTATGAATGAAAGAGCAGAGACTGGCCAGGAGACTTTCAATGAAGAGGGTGTGCATTTACCAGTGGACTGCACAGAGAAGTTTTTGGAGGTTAGACAGGTAAGTATAAGGCCCCAATCACAGGGTTGCGTCTGTTCCGTTAAAGCAGGGAAACTGTAGACTGACATCCTGCTGAGTCAGATCTAAACAGACATCTGTGTCTGTTCTGTTTTTTTATTACATCTTGTGATAGAGAAAAACCAGACCCATGTAGTCTCTATGGGTAGATGGATGTAACCGCGCAGCCACATATATCCACCCACATCCGGTCTTCAAAAGTGGACCTAAATGCAAAATTATTGCATTAAGTCCAACAAACCTGAAAGGACCTTGATATAAATGGATGCACATCTGCTTACCTCCTGTCACCCATAAGGATACATTGCAGTCTATTTTTGACCCCTCTAATCATGGATCAAAACCAAACTGAAGGAGTTCTTGTGTGAAAGGGGTGTAATGCCCTGTACACACGATCGGTCCATCCGATGAAAACGGTCTGATGGATTTTTCCATCGGTTAACCGATGAAGCTGACTGATGGTCAGTCATGCCTACACACCATCAGTTAAAAAACGATCGTGTCAGAACGTGGTGAGGTAAAACACAACGACATGCTAAAAAAATGAAGTTCAATGCTTCCAAGCATGCGTCGACTTGATTCTGAGCATGCGTGGATTTTTAACCGATGGATGTGCCTACAAACGATCAATTTTTTTTCTATCGGTTAGGTATCCATCAGTTAAATTTACAACAAGATTGAATTTTTTTAACCGATGGATAAATAACCGATGGGGCCCACACATCATCGGTTTGGTCTGATGAAAACGGTCCATCAGACCATTCTCATCGGTTTGACTGATCGTGTGTATGCGGCATAAGACTGTGGGAGAGATGGGCAATTAAAGTCCAAGGGTTAGAAATGTTGACAGTTTCTGTATGGGCACTGGATCACACCCCCCCCATTTTCTGTATGGGCATTACAAGGACAGGAAGTGGACATTCTCCCCTCTCTTTTCTCCAAGTCTATCCAAAACTTTGCTTTAAAAAACATCTGCAACTAGACTTTAATTCTCAGTTTTGATGGCGTGTTCAAGAATTGCAGGTTGTTGCAAAATCCCAGCTATGACTGGTTCTCTTTACCACATTAATTCACACATAGTTGAATTTTGAAAATCTCTATTAAAAATGTCAGCAACAAATGCAGAAAAAAATGTGCGTTCTCCAGCCCGCGAGCCTACAGTGGCAATTAGCCAATATGTGCTTGTTTCAGAGAGTTTTCAAGATGGAAATGTCACTAATCTGATTACAAGACATCAGTTTCAATATAAGCCCGGCTTATTCCAAGACTTGAAAAAATGGCCACTTGTATTTCCTGAGGTTGGAGAGAGGCAATTTTCCTACGAAGTCATGCCGGTTTAATTTACAATTCATGATAATTCAAGCAAATATTGGAGTTCACAAATTAGAGGCGCTGTCAGCCTGTTTAAGGGATGATTTATGGGTTTTGGAAAGTTAAAACTGAATTAGATAGTCACGCTTCAATAATTCAGGAGGATTAAGTCACCTTTTTTTTCCCTCTTTAGATTCTTGGGGAGGCTTGCTCAATTATATGCTAATGGTAGCCTATTTCAGAGTTAATGTTACAATGTAGCTGGGTTTCCACTTCAGAGATTTGTCTTTGGTTTTTAAAAAGGTGAATATTATGCCCATTCCCAAAGCAGGATATAAAGATAAAGCCCTCTGAGATATGCTGATTTCTATACCTGGGAACATTTTCAAATCAGTGGACCTGGGAACGGCGATGGGACAAAAGGCAAGGTCAGTAGTGACACATGCTGCAGCCTTGCCAAACCAAAATGTAAAGCACTGAAATTGTGCAAAATGTTTTTTTTTTTATTAGCAGTGCATACACTGTATACTGTTTCCCAGTAAAATATGGGGCTAACAGAGGCAAAAAATGCCCCTGCGTCAATGGTGTCACTGGAAGGAAAAAATGCCCCTGCATCGATGGGATCACTGGAAGGAAAAAATGCCTCTGCATCAATGGCATCACTGGAAGGAAAACATGCCCCTGTATTGATGGCATTACTGGAAGGAAAAAATGCCACGGTATTAATGGCATTACTGGAAGGAAAAAATGCCCCTGTATTGATGGCATTACTGGAAGGAAAAAATGCCCCTACATCGATGGGATCACTGGGAGGAAAAAATGCCCCTGCATCGATGGGTTCACTGGAAGGAAAAAATGGCCCTTCATTTATATCACTGGAAGGAAAAAATGCCCCTCTATCGATGGGATCACTGGAAGGAAAAAATACCCCTGCATCGATGGGATCACTGGGAGGAAAAAATGGCCCTACATCGATGGGATCACTGGGAGGAAAAAATGCCCCTACATCGATGGGATCACTGGGAGGAAAAAATGCCCCTACATCGATGGGATCACTGGGAGGAAAAAATACCCCTGCATCGATGGGATCACTGGGAGGAAAAAAATGCCACTGCATCGATGGGATCACTGGGAGGAAAAAATGCCCCTGCATCGATGGGATCACTGATAGGAAAAAATGCCCCTGCATCGATCGAATCACTGGAAGGAAAAAATGCCCCTGTATCGATGGGATCACTGGAAGGAAAAAATGCCCCTGCATCGATGGGATCACTGGAAGGAAAAAATGCCCCTGCATCGATGGGATCACTGGAAGGAAAAAATGCCCCTGCATCGATGGGATCACTGGAAGGAAAATATGCCCCTGTATTGATGGGATCACTGGGAGGAAAAAATGCCCCTGCATCGATGGGATCACTGGAAGGAAAAAATACCCCTGCATCGATGGGATCACTGGAAGGAAAAAATGCCCCTGCATCGATGGGATCACTGAAAGGAAAAAATGCCCCTGTATTGATGGGGTCACTGGAAGGAAAAAATGCCCCTGCATCGATGGGATCACTGGAAGGAAAAAATGCCCCTGTATTGATGGGATCACTGGGAGGAAAAAATGCCCCTGCATCGATGGGATCAATGGGAGGAAAAAATGTCCCTGCATCAATGGGATCACTGGAAGGGATAAATACTGCTGCATCAGTGGTGTCAACAGAAGAAAAAATAGCCACTGCATTAGTGTTCATGAGGAAAAAACGATTCTGCTGCAACGGTGTCAGCCTCTGCATCAGAGGAGGTGCGGAGAGGAACTGGGAGGTTGAGTGGCTCGGAGGAGTGCAGTGAACTAAGAGAGCCTGGGTGACTCTAGGGGAGGGAGGGAAGAGGGGCTGTGAGAGAAAAGGGGCGGCTATGAGGCGTGTTGGGGCCTTGAGGGAGAAAGGGGAGCTCTTGGTTTGATTTGCTTCCTCAGCCCTTTGCATACTCAGGCCCAGATTCTCAAAGGAGATACGACGGCGTATCTCCAGATACTCCGTCGTATCTCTGAGTCTGAGTGGTCGTATCTTGGCGCCTGATTCAAAGAATCAGATACGCCAAAATGTCACTAAGATACGACCAGCGTAAGTCTCTTACGCCGTTGTATCTTAACTGCATATTTACGCTGGCCGCTAGGTGGCGAATCCGTTGTTTGCAGCATCTAATATGCAAATGAGCAAGATACGCCGATTCACGAACGTACGCCCGGCCGACGCAGTACAGATACGCCGTTTACGTATGGACGTCGTTCCCGCGTCAAATTTTGAAAATGTTACGTCATTTGGGTAAGTCGTTCACGAATAGGGCTGGGCGTCATTTAACGCAAATGCCATACGTTACGCCGCCGCAAATGTCTGTGAATCTGGCCCATAGTGTTTGTCTATTGTTGTGGCTTAGATGAGGATCAGATCACATTTATAGCAAATTAGTTTCCCCTGGGAGGTTGTTTGGTCCCTCGGGCAGCTCTGTGGGTGAGCACCTCAAACTTCAGGCCGGAACTCTTGACTCTTTGTGGGGTGAAAGAAATTGAGCACCAGTCACTTTAGAAACGTTAAAAGGTAACCCCCCTTTTGTGGGAAAAAAGATTAGCAAATAATAAATAAAAAATGAATATACCGTATACAATTGCAACCGTCATATTTTAATTGAATCTTATTTAAAATTATCTTTCCTTTTCATTCTGCAGTGCAGGGCCTCGACGTTTGGCGCTGCACGGGGGCACCTTGGCCCTGTGTAGTATGCCTTGCTGCCGGTGCATGCGCGGCAGCCTATGACCTTGCGGGATGACGTCACGTCCAGCCGGAATGACGGACTTCCCGCGGCACACAAGAGTGTTTCTATGAAGGACGGTCCCCCTCGTTCCTCTCCTCTTCCCCCTTGGTGGCTTCACACAGTGGCTGGTAAGGTAATCTTTAACCTTGGACACCCTGTGGCCATGTTTAGGAGCATAAAAGATATCGCCTGATCTATTTACTAACCAGGGTCTCTGGTTTCTTTTTAGAAAACGGCCCCGTTTTGGAAAAAAAATCCTTTTTCTTTGGACGTATTTATAGGCAGTCCTAGTCCTTTGTGGCGATTTACGTGGAGCCCTGTTAGGTTACTGAGAGAGTTGAATACATTGGAGGGGTCCCCCCTTTTCTACTCTTTTTCTGCTTACCAGCAGTTTGTGTTACGGTTTATCCTTCCACTGCCATATACAACAGTGAGCCTTATATGCATATAGCATACATTTCTTATTTTCCTGGGGCTGGACACCCTCTTGACTCCATTGTGGTTATCAAACAACGTTTGCTTTCTAGGAATCATATTATGTATATCCCCTTTCTTTTTAGAATATCCAATTAATGCCCAGCTGGCTGACTGGCTGAGTTAACTATTGTTCTATGTAACGGTTTTATGTATAAACTTGTGTGATTAATTGACATCTTTTGATGTTGTTTCTGTCTATGTTTATGTATGCTTTTTATTAGACTTTCATGCTCCTGATGAAGCGTTTTCACGCGAAACATGTTGAGTAAAGCAAGAACCATTATCTCACATATTGGACCCAGTTCTAAGGACACAAATCCTACATGTATTTTTTGATGTTTATGTATTCTCATGTTATGAGCGTACTTCCATTACTATAAGTTTTTGGAAGTGTTATTGAAATACCCACTGGGGATCTATGCTGATGCAATACTGTATTATAAGTTTGTATACTTTTTTATATGTATTTCCTACAAATAAATATTTATAGATTTTTATATTGATTACTTGTACTGCCAAAAGTCAATTTTTTCTAGTCTAAATTAGTTTCCATTTTCATGATGTCACAATGTTTACATTCCTTGTACCAGGAATAAAAGTGATAAAAAAAAAATTGTTAAAGATAAAAATTTAAAAATAAAAAAAATTAAATAAACAATACAATTAAAATTAAAGTGTCCCCATCCCTGTGAGCTTGCATGCAGAAGCGAACGCATACGCAAGTCGCGCCCGCATATGTAAACAACGTCCAAACCACACATGTGAGGTATCACTGCGAACGTTAGAGCGAGAGAAACAATTCTAGCACTAGACCTCCTCTGTAAGTCTAAACAGGTAACCTGTAAAAAAAAAATTCAACCGTTGCCTATGGAGATTTTTAAATACGAAAAATTACGGCGCAAATATCATGTGACATAAAAAATTGCAATGACTGCAAATGTATTCCCTAGAGTCTCTGCAAAAAAATGTAATGAAATGTTTGGTGGTTTCTGAATAATTTTCAAGCAAAAAAAAAAGACTTTCACATGTAGGAGAGAAGTGTCTGATTTTGCGTGGTATGGAAGTTGTTAAGTACAATAAACTCAAGGAGAAAGGGTTTAGGGTACAAGATACCCAAAAACCAACAAGAAATATACTCTAGTAGCCGGATTCTCGTAGTGCGGCGCCTTTTTTGGCCGGCGTAGCGTATCTCATATGCGCTATGCCGACGTAACATAGAGAGGCAAGACCAGTATTCACAAAGCACTTGCTCTGTAAGTTTCGGTGGCGTAGCGTAAATTGGCCGGCGTAAGCCCGCCTAATTCAAAGTAGCAAGGAAGTGGGCATGATGTATTAAATGAAGCGTGACCCCATGTAAATGAAGGGCCGAACGAACGGCGCATTTGCGCGCATGCTCAGAATCACGTTGCATATACTCCCTAAGATACAACGGCTCAATGCCTATGACGTGAACGTAACCTACGCCCAGCCCCATTCACGTACGACTTGCGTAAACGCCGTAAAATACGACGGCTGTTCCGATGTCCATACCCAACATGACTTACACCTGCTATTGTGTGGAATAACTTTACGCAGGACGTATGCCTTACGTATGCCTTTATTTAAATGGCGTAGAATACTGCGACAGGCGTAAGTACGTTCGTGAATCGGCGTATATTGCTCATTCACATATTTGACACGTAAATCAATGGAAGCGCCCCTTGCGGCCAGCGTAAATATGCACCCAAGATACGACGGCGTAGGAGACTTACGTCGGTCGGATGAGGCCAAAATTCAGGCGTATCTTCTATTAAGAATTAGGCGCAGAGATACGACGGCGCATCCGTGCACTTACGCGGCGTATCAGAAGATACGTTGGCGTAAGTGTCTGTGAATCTGGGCCTAGGTGTCTGTTCTAGCGACAATCAATACAGAAATGAGAGCCTTTAAGCCGGACATGTATGAAATAGAGGACTGCTACTACCAGCCATATGGTAGCATTTCCATCCTTCAGTAGACTGTATGGAGACAATGCTGGAAGCATGGACCTATGGCCTGCCTAATGGGGGGGGCATAGGCATTTTTTCTTCAGCTGTTACTTATTCTTTTAATAGTATGTAATATGTTGCAGAAAACCCTCAGGACTCAGAAGCTGCTATGTAGAGGATGATGTAATAAAGTCCTTTCTCAACCCCACCAACTGTTTTTATCACATTATATATTCCACCTCTCATCTCAAATATGCTTCTGTTTTCATCTCTTAGATTAGCTTGGCTCGATCTGGGGGAAATTGAAAATAAAACTTTTCCTATAATAAATAATTTCTGCAAACTTTCTGCTTTAACCACTTCAGCCCCGGAAGAATTGGCTGCCCAATGACCGGGCCATTTTTTGCAATTCGGCACCGACGCTGCACCCAAACAAAATTGACGTCCTTTTTTCCTCATAAATAGAGCTTTATTTTAGTGCTATTTGATCACCTCTGCGATTTTTATTTGTTGCGCTATAAACAAAAAAAAAAGCAATATTTTTTATATTTTGCTATAATAAACATACCCCAAAAATATATAAAAAACACAAATTTTTTTCTCAGTTTAGGCTGAGTTTAGGCTGATAAAAAATATTCTTGCGTAAACCAATCGTATATTGATTGGTTTACGCAAAAGTTATAGCATCTACAAAATAGGGGATAGTTTTATGGCATTTTTATTATGATTTTTATTGTGACGCATCAGACACTTTTGATGCTATTTTGGGACCATTGTCATTTATACAGCGATAAGTGCTATAAAAATGCACTGATTACTGTGTAAATGACACTGGCAGGGAAGGGGTTAACCACTAGGGGGTGAGGAAGGGGTTAAGTGTGTCCTAGGGAGTGAGTACAACTGTGAGGGGGCTATGCTACAAGTGACATGACAGTGATCACTGCTCCTGATGAGAGGGAGCAGTAGATCACTGTCCAATCACTAGGCAGAATAGGGAAATGTCTTGTTTACACAGGCCTCTCTCAGTTCTGCGCGCCATAACACGATCGCGGGACACATCTAGGGGGCAGATTCAAAGCAACGTACCTGTACGTTGCTCTGCCTGCCATTGCCATTCTGCCGACGCATATCTATGTTACGCAGTCTGCAAGTGGTTAACAGTTAAGGGCCAATGCACACTTTAGCACTGTGATGCATTAACAAACATAGTATGCATTAATATAGAGGATTATTTAGCGGCAACAGTTTGCGTATGGCTTTAGAAAATAAAGGGAGACAATACTGTTACAATGCAATTCAATACAATGGGGATCAGATGGCATACAATCTAAAAAATGCATGTTAACTGTGTTAAAGTGGTGTTACAAAACACACACTGCTTAATTTACATTGACTATTCATTTTACGTACAGTGGAACCTTGGATTACGAATATAATCTGTTCCAGGAGAATGCTTGTAATCCAAAGCACTCGCATATCAAAGCGAGTTTCCCCATAGGAGTCAATGGAAACAAAGATAATTTGTTCTACATTGACTTCTATGGCATGCAATATCGCATGTGGCCAGAGGTAGGGGAGGGGGCGCCGGAGAGCCTAGGAAACTCAGGGACAGCTCGGCAGATCTCTTAAACTCGGGAACGGAGTATTTGAGTGTTTTTGAGTGATTCCGTGTGATTCTGAGTATTTACGAATGGCTTGGAACGGCTCCGAACCATTCCAAGTGTCACCGGTGCCCCCACACCTCTGGCCAAATGTGGTACGGCACACCCCATTAGCTTGAATTCTGCCTGTTTCGCGAGAAAACACTCGCAAACCGAGTCACAATAATAAAAAAAGTTGCTTGCTATTCAAAACGCTCATTAACCATGTTACTCGTAAACCAAGGTTCCACTGTATATGGGTCATGGCACTACATTCATTTTAACCCCTTTACAACCACACTACAGTCAAATGGCGGCTACGGCGTGGCTGCAATTTTCCAGCAGGCTGTCATATGAAATCCTCCTGTGCTTGCGTTTTCTTTCGCGACCCCTGCGGCGCACATTGACAGTGATCTGTGATCGATGTGTCCTTCAGACGCAGCTGATTACAGATCGGGGTAAAGAGACAAATACACCAGCTCTTTACCACGTGATCAGCTGGGATCACAATGTAAACAGGATTTGGCAGTTATCGGGAGGGAGGGGGAGGAGGGGGCAGGAGGGGAGGCTGCCCCAGGCACAGTAATTTCATATGGGTAGGGGTACCAGATGTCCCTAGTTCTAATCACTGGCGTTCCATTAGCTGACTAAGCAGACTAAGAGCACAGACTTTAGGGACATTGCGGCGGCGCAACGTAACCCGTTTACGTTACACCGCCGCAAGTTTTCAGTGTAAGTGCCTGATCCACAAAGCACTTACCTCCAAACTTGCGGCGGTGTATCGTAAACACGTCCGGCGCAAGCCCGCCCAATTCAAATGGGGCGTGTACTATTTAAATTATATATATATATATACTCGCCAGCACACCAGGAATCATAACGTCCAAAGATTTAATGCATATCTATTATGTCAAAAAGAGCAACGTTTCGAGGCCACACAGGACCTCTTCGTCAGGCAAAAAGATACAAATACAATAAAGCAAACAAATATATAAGAAGCTGTCACCAATGAAAATCTTTGAAAAATAAAACCCACCCACCCCAAACACCTCCTCCCTCTACCCACCCATCCAATCAGGAGTCTACATTAGGTATGTTATGCAAGCACCTATTAGTGATCAGTTAATCACAAACAGGCATGAGCAAAGAGTCACATGGGGTACATACCCCCAGCTGTGTTCACGGTCAAAACAGTGATCGCATAGCTGCTCAGTTGTACATTGCCAGAAAAAATGTATAAATCCCCTACCTGCAAAAGGAGCTATCCATGTACCCCTCCGCTGTGTCATCGATCATAATCCCGATCGCACAGCTGATACCACGTGTGCTGTCCTGTGGTATCCCTCAGCCAGTGTCAGTCTGCAAAATTGTGGTCAGCGTCGTTGTGCGGCCGCCGTCGCCATAGAAACAATGATGTCGGCGCGTCATACGTCTGCTCAGCCAATCAGCTTCGACCAATGTGACAGTGAGGCTTGGAAAGCAAGCCTACGTCACATGTTACAAGGGGCCAACGAAAGCGCAGTTTAACAGTTCAGGTCTATGTGACAGCGAGGCTTGAAAAGCAAGTCCCTGTCGCATGGTAGCAGGGGTCAAGGAGAGCGCAGCCTGACAATTCAGGCTAATGTGACAGCGCGACTTGTAAAACAAGCCGCTGTGATATGGTTCAATGGGAGGTACTAGAGAGGAAGCGTGCTATATTCACCCAGGATAAGATAATAAGTGAAGAAAAGAAGAAACTTTTTAAAAAAGTAAAATGACTAATAATAAGCACCAATACAGAACCAAACACCTACATAGATAGACAAAAAAAGAAGAAAAAAAGGAGAAAAAAAGGAGAAAAAGAATAAAGAAAAAAAGAAAAAAAGTAAAATTAAACAATAATAAACAACTAGAAAAAATGTAAGAAATAAAGAATATAAATAAAACTAAAAATAAAAATAGATGTAAATTAACATAAATAAACATAAATAGAAAAAAATAAAAATAAATATAAATAAATATAAATAAAAATAAAAATAAATATAAAAAATGAAAATAAATATAAAAAAATAAATAAATAAATAAAAAATAATAAAAATAAAAATAAAAATAAATAAAAATAAAAATAAAAATAAAAATAAATAAATGCAAATAAAAATAAAAATAAAAATAGAAAAATAAAGATAAATAAAAATAAATATAAAACAAAAATAAAACAAAAATAAAAATAAAAATAAATAAAACAAAACAAGGCAGAAATCAAAAAACAAAACAAAGTGAAATTACTGAAACAGAAGAAAAGAAAAAGCAAAAGAAAATACCAAAAAAACAAAAAGGTAAGAAAGCACCAGGGTGAACAGACTATTAAAAAAGTGTAAGATATGACATGTAGACACAATACAGAGGGCTAACGGTCCGGGTGAGAACACCAACAGACAAATGGTCACTCAAAAACGAGCCATATCGATGTACATCCTATATCAAACCTGCCTAAAGGTCTAAGTTGATAGGGTCATCGTCCATACATAGTCAAATGTAAAAATGTCTACAATGTCAACCATGAAAAAAGAAAACAAAATACAGTTAAAAGAAGCCCACGGGGGCTTGAAAAAAACCGATGGTATAAAAAATACCATATGGGATGTCATTTCTAATATACAATGGCAAGATAAGATCAGAGAATAACTTTAAATAAATACGATGGCGCAAGAATAATATGCGATTGAAGAAGAACACTAGATAGATAAGCCCAATCAAAGGCCATAAGGCATTGCATAGGGGAGCTTAATGGAAGTCACAGCGATCAATCAGCGATCATCTATAAAGCACGTCAGTGACAAATTCGCGTTCAACCCACCAGGTTGCACTGTCCCTAATGTGTGTATCCAATAGGCCTCGCGGCAAAGTAGTGCTCGATTCCGATCACCACCCCTATAGGGTGCTTTAACGTGTTCAATAACCATACCCCGGAGTTCGTGGATCTGGTGTTTGACTGTCACGAAATGTAAAGCCACAGGTTTGTTGAAGTCTACCTGTTCCCCCTTGGCGGTCTTAGTTAGGGCTACCCTAATGTCGCTCCTATGTTTTGGGAAACGCTTCTTAAATGGGCCTATAGTCTTTCCAACATATACCAATGTACAGGGACATTTTAGAATATAGACACAGAAGTCGGTGTTGCAGTTTAAATATTCGCGTATAGGATAGCGACCTCCCATATGTGGATGTGAAAAATATTCACCACAAATAAGGGAGTTGCATATATTACAGTTATAGCATCTAAAACATCCGGTTTTGAGGGATATCTTAGTTGCCGTCTTCGCGTACTTGTGTCGTGGGTCAGCCTGTACTAGATGGTCTCGTAGCGTTTTTCCGCGTTTGTACGCCATCATTGGTTTGGTCTTGATTGTAGGACTCAAAGATCTATCTGACTGCAATATTTTCAAATTGCGTTCCGTGGCGCATTTGATTGTGCCTGACTCTTGGTTGTACGTGTGAACTAGCATAGGGCACGAACTAGCCCTAGAACTTTTGCTACTACCAGTTAATGCCTTATCTAGAGCTTGATCCAGAATTGGTCTGGGATAACCACGTTCGAGAAATTTCTGGTACATGATATCAAGTTCTTTCTTTTTATCTTGCTCATCTGAGCAGATCCGTAAGACCCGTACAAACTGTGAGATCGGCAAATTGTGGCGTAAATGCGTTGGATGTGCACTCTGAAAGTGTAGCAGAGTGTTTCTATCGGTGGGCTTAGTATATAGGGATGTGGTCATACTACCACCAGTGATGGTGATAAGTACATCGAGGAATGGAATACATTCACCCGAAATCTCTGGGTTGAACACGATCCCTGGGAAAATGCTGTTAATATACTCCACAAATTTCACAAAGTCCGTCTCACTCCCCGTCCATATAAAAAAGATGTCGTCTATATATCTCATCCATTTTTTTACATATTGATGAAACAAAGGAGATGGATAGATATACACCTCTTCCAGATAGCCTACAAACAGGTTAGCAAAAGAGGGAGCTGCGGAGCTCCCCATAGCTGTCCCTCTAATCTGTGTATACATCGTTCCCTCAAATCTGAAATGATTGTTCACCAAAATAAATTCAAGACATTCAATAACAAAAGCCCTTGGTAACTCAAGGGAACCTCGTTTAGACAAGAAATGATCAACAGCCTGAAGACCAGCCTCATTGGGTATGCAGGTGTATAGTGAGGAAATGTCCATTGTGGCAAGCTTCCAACCGTCATCACATGTGGAGGAGGGACCAAGTTTGTCAAGGAAATCACCCGTATCACGGATGTATGCTGGTAAATCCTTGACTACCGGTTGTAGATAATAGTCTACAACCTGGGCCAATGGCTGGGTGACAGAACCAGTGCCGGAAACTATAGGCCGAAATTTAAGGGGCGTAATGCCCTTATGGATCTTAGGCAGTCCATATATAACAGGTGTACGAGGAAATTCGTTGTACAAAAAATCAGCAACCTCGTCTGTCAACCAGCCATTGGTCCGACCGATACCGATCAGTCTCGCCAAACCATTCTTGGTACTCAATAGGGGATCACTCCCCAATAATAAATAACTAGACGTGTCAGCCAACATGGAAAGCATTCCCTCCCTGTAATCACTATAGTCCATGATAACCACCCCCCCGCCTTTATCGGCGGGCTTAATTATGATGTTTCTGTCATTCTTGAGGGATTTCAATGCTGAAAAGTCCATAGGTCCCAAATTGGTCTGTGCGTTTTTAGAGGCTTTATGAACGACATCATGTTTGATCGTTCTGATGTAGCTTTCGATCGAATGAAATTGTCCTGGAGGAATAAACTTACTTTTTAGTCTAAATGGAGACGGTACTTTAGATAATGACATAGGTTGATTGTGAAAGAATTGTTTAATTTTCAAGGTACGTTCAAACTTGAACATCTCTACTTCAAAGTCAAATAGATTTAATCTGTTAGCGGGGCAAAATGACAGACCCTTGGACAACAATTTGGATTCACCCTCAGTGATTGGTCTTGAAGAGAGGTTAATCACCGGGCACGCCCGGTTCCCCGTCTCGTGTTCATGCGAGGTAAGGGGGGGACCGGATTTCTTGACGCCCCTCCTGGATCTGCGTTTCCGCCGGCAACCGGAAAAAGGTTTCCGTTACTGGCGTTTCCCGTGTGTTTGTTGCCTGCAGTGGTTCCGGCCTCACTGTCGCTCGATGGATTCTCGGTGGGTCGGTCACTCTCAGATGTTGGTGGTTGGCCAAATTTGCGTGTGCCACCACCACGTGTGCGGAGTCGCCTCCTAGCACGAGTGACACCTGATATCCAAGGGTAAACCCGTCCCTCCTGATAGTCTTGATTAACCAATCTCAACTTGTCACGTTTAGCCTGTTTCTGTTTGTCAGAATATGCTAAAATTTCATTGTCAATGGTCTGCAGTGCATTTGTTTGTGTGTCATCATCAAGAGTAGTAATTTCAAACGATGATAATTCCCTGTTGACTTGGCACAGTTGCACCTTTACTTCCTCTATCACAATCAACATGTAATTAAGTGAGTTCTGCGTGGAATTTTTGAGATTACTATTTAAATTAGGCGCGCTCCCGTGCCAGACGTTCTGCGCATGCTCCGTTCGCAATTTTCCCGACGTGCTTTGCGCGAAATTACGGCGGCGTGACGTGTTTGTGAATCGCGACGTGAGTAACGTACTTACGCCGAAAAAAAAAATCTAAATCGACGCGGGAACGACGGCCATACTTTAACATGGTGGAGTAATTTTACACCATGTTAATAGCACACTTAACTTTGCGATGGGAAAAAAAGACTTGCGCCGACGTAACGAACGCGAAAACCTTCGTGGATCGCCGTAACTGCTAATTTGCATACCCGACGCTGGAAAACGACGCGAACTCCACCCAGCGGCGGCCGAGGTACTGCATCCTAAGATCCGACGGTGTAAGTCAATTACACCTGTTGGATCTTAGGGCTATCTATGCGGAACTGATTCTATGAATCAGCCGCATAGATAGGACAAGAGATACGACGGCGTATCAGGAGATACGCCGTCGTATCTATTCTGTAAATCTGGCCCGCTACTCTTAGTCAGCACATGGCTCCATGTAGGAGGAGGGAGCAGAGAGGAGCGGTGGGCTGGTTATACACTCCCCTTCCAGCTTCAGTGAACTAGCAGAAGTTGCGTTCACAAGTGTGATTGAATGCCCACATTTTCTTGCAGCTTACTGCTTCTTATTTATACCCCTTGAAATTTTTCAAATTTTGTCATGTTACAACCAAAAACGTAAATGTATTTTATTGGGATTTTACGTGACAGACCAACACAAAGTGGCTCATAATTCTGTGTAATTTTATCTCAGTATAAATATGGCTGTTCTGTGAAGCCCTCATAGGTTAAGAAGTCATGTTTGCACTTTGCGAGAAGCCATGTGGGGGACACAGTAAACATGTAGAAGAAGGGGCTCTGGTCAGATTGAACTTTTTGGCCTAAAAGCAAATTGCTATGTGTGTTGGAAAACAAACACTGCACATCACCCTGAGCACACCATCCCCACTGTGAAACATGGTGGTGGCAGCATCATGTTGTGGGGATGCTTTTCTTCAGCAGGGACAGGAAAGCTGGTCAGAGTTGATGGGAAGATGGATGAAGCCAAATACAAAGGCAATCTTAGAAGAAAACCTGTTAGAGTCTGCAAAAGACTTGAGACTGGGGGCAGATGTTCACCTTCTAGCAGGACAACAACCCTAAACATACAGCCAGGGCTACAATGGAATGGTTTAAATCAAAGCATATTCACGTGTTAGAATGGCTCAGTCAAAGCCCAGACCTAAAGCCAATTGAGAATCTGTGGCAAGACTTCAAAAATGCTGTTTACAGACGCTCTCCATCCAACCTGACAGAGCTTGTAAAGAAGAATGGGCAAAAATGTCACTCTCTAGTTGTGCAAAGTTGATAGAGATATAACCAAAAAGACTTGCAGCTGTAATTGCAAAGTATGGTGGTTCTACAAAGTATTGACTCCGGGGGGCTGAATACAAATGCACGCCACACTTTTCACATATTTATTTGTAAAAGATGTTAAAATCCATTCATCATTTTCCTTCCACTTCACAATCATGTGCCACGTTGTGTTGGTCTATCACATAAAATCCCAATAAAATATGTTAATGTTTTTGGTTGTAACATGAAAAAATGTGGAAAATCTCAAGGGGTATGAAAACTTTTTCAAGGCACTGTACATTGGTCCAGCTTGTGCCATACCTGTGGGATTTTTTGTGGAAGCTGAAAATCACTGTAGTGGGCACCACAACTCCAGTGATCTCCAGTAGCTTCCAGGTCCCTTGCCTGTCCTCAGCCAGGTGTTGGCCTGGCCAGTGCAGACACCATGTTTCCATGCACCTGCTGAGTCCTGGTAGCACGACGGTCTCCTTTGGAGGGTTGAGACCTGAACCATAGTCAGCCCCTATAAAAAAAAAAAAGAACTGTTCACACCTGGACAATCAGGGTTCCGGTTGACCTTAAAAAAATGCTTAACCCAGGGTTGGAAGCTTCACCCTGTCTAATACTCTGCAAAGCTTCTGAACTTTCCAGGACTCTAACCAGGACAGTACCCTGACTTAAGAAAAACGCAAACCAGATTTCTCTGCAAAACTGCACACTGATTGGACTTCGCTCAGCCCTATCACAGTCTTTAAATCAATGGAACTGATGTAATAAATCTAGAGAATGCTAGAGGGAACACACAAGTAGATACCGAGCTCAGCAGCAGACTAATTGTCTGAATTCGAAACTGCACATGCGCAGTTCCTGGGTCGCCAACAAGGAAATGTTAAAGTGTTTTACTGCCAGCCTGGCAGCTTTGCTAGTTGCGGACGGCCCACCATACACAATTTCTGCCCTTTCTGAAAGCCAAAGCCCACAATGAAACTGGAAAAATTAGGTGATAGGTGAGTGCCTGGACTTTTGGCTAGATTCCTTTTACCAGCAGCAAAAATCCCAGATTCTAGTTTTGAGCTCTGAAGGAGGATGTAAGCGGGCCCTCTGGTGAATGTAAGGGGGTATTCTGCAATTATTCTCTTAGTACCTCCAGGGTGCCCCTTTACATCCTCTTCCAAAGTGCCCCCCAAGTACTACGGTACTAAGGGGGCAATCTGGAGGCACTAGGGAGGGCACTCTGAGGGATGTAAGAAACACTGTGGAGGTACCATGGGGGTACTAGGGGGGCACTCTGGAGAATGTAAGGGGGCACTCTGGAGGCCTGAAGGAGGCACTCTGGAGCAGGATAGAAGGCTGGATTCACATTAATGCATTTTTTGTGCTCTTTTGCATTTTGTAGATTTGCACTACAGTCCATTTAACATGGTTTCCTATGAAGCATGTTCTGTAGTTCAAATCTGTAAAATGCAAAAAGCACTATAAATGCATAGGTGTGAATCCAGCCTAAGGGTACACTCTGAAGGTGCTATTTTAGTACCTCTAGATTTTCCCCTTTTATTCTCCAGTGTGCCCCCTTACATCCTCCAGAATGCCCCCCAGTAATAGTAAGGTGTCAGTGGCGAACCTACCAGGGTCCCAAAAGTTGCACTTGCGACCGGGCCCTGGTGTTCCCCCACCATTGGGGGCCCCGAGACAGCAGGAAGAGTACCGCTGTCGGACCATAACAAAGGGCCCCTCAACAGAAGTGATCAGTGGGAGGAGATCAGCTACCCAGGTCAGTGGGAAGATCCCCGGGACTGATGAAAAGGGCTCCGAGAACAGTGGGAAAGGCCCCAGGATCAGTGGCAAAGGCCCTGGGTCTGATGGAAAGAGCATCTGGGATGGGGTCAGGGGAACCCTTTATAATTTATTGCACCAGGGCCCTGAAGCTTCTAGTAATGCCTCTGACCCAGACCCTGTTGGATTGGCCAAATTTCAATCAGTGTATGGCCAGCTTAAACTGGAAGGTAAAACCTAACTAAACTTAAATCTACTTCCACACCCATTTTAAACCTAATCTATTGACTCTGTAAAAGGAAAGCTGTCTATACTTACCGAATCTGAAGTTGCTCCAGTCTGCTCACATGACTGGCTTTCAGCACCAGCACCAGCAACCAACAACGGATGCCCCAAAATAAGCCTATGGGTGATGTCATCACCAAGGCTCTGCAGCCATTGTCGGCAATCTCTCCTCTACACCGAAGACGGTCCTAGGACCCGATCATGTGACCAGACCAAAAAAACGTCAGAATAGGTAAATAGACATTTTTCCTATTATAGGGTAGATAGAATACATTTAAAATAGGGGCGGGAGTAGAGTTAATCTTAGTTAGGTTTTGACTTGCCTTCCACTTTAAGACTCCATGGCCACCAGAGTCAAAATCTCGAAGGGGTGATCTCACTACTCGATTTCTGGAAAGCTCTGAGAAGCCAGTGGGTAATCCATTCTGTCTTCTATTCATAACTAAGATATGAGTACTGGGAGGACAGACCCTTTAAGCCTGCTTGGCTAAATCATCATCACCAAGGTTATATAAGGAAATCTACCTGTGGGGAACAATAGTCTCTTTCAGTCTCTCGTACTGTAATACTGAAATCTGCAATTGACGCTTCTGTCATCAAGCATTTGGGCAGACTGAGACTAGCTTCCGTCGGAGATGACAGCCAAGGGCCTGTAATCCAGTTTGCAAGTTAACAGGTTCCTCAGGTCTGATAGAATGGTGCCCCAGGTCATGTTATGGAGACGGGAACATGAAACATTGAGATTAGCGACACTCTCCCTCCTGACCTAATGCAAACACTCTGAGCGCTTCACACTGACTTACATGTTGTAAAAGGTCAGATTGCATTTATTGAAAGGTTCCATTAGAAAGCAGGTAACCTTTCCAAAGCTAATATTATCTTACACAGAGGTTAGATGAAGTTTATCTGGTCTTGTATCTTATAAACAGAGTTTGGCAGCAGAAAATCAGAGCCTCGCCACTGCAGTCAGTTATGTAGTCTTTTTATTTACCGTCATTCTCATGCTAACATAGCAAGTGGCAAGTCCTTTTTTAAAGGGGTGTTCCAGCCTTTAAGTTTATTAAAAGTCAGCAGCTACAAAAAGTGTAGCTGCTGGCTTTTAATAAACAGACACTTACCTGCTCCATGGTTCCTGCGACGTGCCGGCCGGGGCTCCGCTCCTCGCTCCCCCTCGCCGGCCGGCTGTCTTTATTCCTAGTGTGGGCACCCGGCAGTGACAGCTTTCGGCTTCACGGCCAGGCACCCACTGTGCATGCGCGAGCGGCACTGTGCATGCGCGAGCGGCACGGCACCGTCCGATTGGACAGGCGCTCGCCTACAGGGAGGGGCTGCAAGTAGGCGATTAAGCTATTCACCTTACCAGCCCCTCGGTGGAAGGAGGAAGTGGGACAGGAAGTCCCACTCCTCCTGACCCCCCCACTGCCCCCCCCGAAAAAAATTACATGCCAAATGTGGCATGTAAGGGGGGAAGGAGTGGATTAAGTGGAAGTTCCATTTTTAGGTGGAACTCCGCTTTGAGACATTTACCGGGGGGGGGGGGGTTATAATATTATAAATCTATACAATCCAATCTTCATAATACTGCAGCCTTTATTGACAGGGATTACTTGTTTGATTATTTACTTGTATTCTTTCAAATGTCAGGCTGAAAGCATATGCGATACCCATAGTAGTACCATACTGCCTTATAGCAAAGATCCTGTCAGGATTTCATGAAAAAATAAAGTTCTGCACACTGGAAGGATCATTGGTATTCACATTTATTAGTAAGGTTATCCACAAGCTTGACATTGACTAGCAGGGATTGGGCAGGAAGGGCGGCTGCCCTGGGCACTGCGGTTTCATGTGAGGTGAGAGGGCGCTGTAAATAGATTGGGGGGGGAAGCGCATTCATGTTGGGAGGGAGAATTTGGAGTGTGGCATGGGGCAAGAATTTGGGGGGTGGTGGGTGGTGCTAGGAGTGCATGTTTAGAGGGATTTGTATTGGAGGGGAGGATGGGGGAAGAAGTGTTTGAAGAGGAGATATGGTAGGGAATTGTAACTGGAGGAGTTTTTTTTTTGGGGTGGGGGATTTGTGCTACTAGGGATAATTGGGGGGGTATTTGTGCCAGGAGGGAAAGAAGGAAGGTAAAGGATTTGTGCTTGAAAGGGTGATTTTTCTCTTTGGGGGGGGGGGGTGTGCTGGGGGATTTGGGTGATGGGGGTTAATGATTTGTGCTGGGCAGAGGGGTATTTTCAGCAGGGTGGCAGATTTGTACTGGGAGGAGGGGGATTTATACTTAGGGGTAAGCCTGCTCAATTTTTTTTTTTTTAGGGGGGGGGATTTTTGTTGACACATAATGCTCATATATCATGGGGGGGGGCACAGTTTGGCATGTTTGCCTTAGGCTCTTGTCCCAGTACTGTTGACTATCCCTCTACAACTAAGCCCTATGGGTGAAACACATTAGTAGGGCAGCCCTAAAGGAGGGCTGTCAATGTCAAGCTTGTGGTTATCCTTCCCAGTGAATGTGGATAGTGATCCTTCCAGTGAGTGGTGGCTTTCTTCATAGCACTTGGGGGGTTATTTACTAAAGGCAAATCCACTTTGCACTGCAAGTGCAAACTACAAGTGCAAAGTGCACTTGGAAGTATCCCATGCCCTAACCACGCTCTTGTTTAAAGTTCTTCAAGCAATAAATCTCAAAAATACATCCCATATACCTGGGGTGCCCAAACTTTCGAAGTGCGAGGACCACTTAAGCGACTTGGTAACAAGTTGCGGGCCACAATAAATGGAGCGGGTAAATGGCAGGTCCATGTCTGCTCTGCAGAGTGGCCAAGGACACAGCCTACTATACTCCTTTTTTTTATTGGATTGGATTGGATTGGATTGGAGGTAGGACACAAGTCGGTTTACATCTGCCACTCCTTAGATGGAGGGTCCAATTGGGTCGGACTGACCATGTAAAAGGGGCCCAAGGCTGCTTTCACACTGATGCGCTGCGGTTTACCAGCACAGTGTACATTTGTCTTTCCTGCACTTTGCAATAGACTTCTGTTATATTCTGCAGGCTTGGTGCATTTTCAGAAAGCTCACCAAACTTGTAGGTAATAACAGAAGTGTATGGCTCAGTGCAGGTAACGTGCAGGCACACTGCTCTGCATCTGCGGGTCAGTTTGAAAGCAGCCCAGTAACCACTGCAGAACAGATATGCCCATATATACACTGTGAATTTAGTAATAAACTGACCTTTAATAACAGTATTCTATTCTAAACCATCCCAGAGCAGGAGGTCGCGGGCCACATCAGAGGGCTCTGTGGGCCACAAGTGGCCCCCGGGCCACTGGTTGGGCACCCCTGCCATAGATTAACCTCTCTCAACAAGGGTTTTTTGGAAACACAGGGTTACCCCAGAAATCGCTAGGAGTTCCTTGAGCAATGAGCTACTTCTCCCTCTCGGATGAGTAACTACTGACAACAATGATCTTTTTAACTAATCACACCAATATACTGTGAGCTGTAGCTATAGTAATTATTACCAGGGGTTCCCTGAACCCAGAAAGTTATTTCAAGGTTTCCTCAGTGTTAAAAAGGCTGAGAAAGTCTGCCCTAGACTGAGTTGTTGGAGCCAGTGTGCATGGACTGGTGCCTGTGGGGATGGACCTGGGTACTCTTTGGGATGAACCAGTTAATACCAGTGGCTCTGCCAGGCTAGCACTACATACATTTTAGAGCTTCTCCCTTTTAAGGCAGGCATGGGCAACTTGAATTTCGGACATTCAGCCCATGAGAGAGTGGGAAGAAAGGACTTGATTCTACAATTCATGTTAATATCATGGATGGAAGATGGCATCTTCATTGCGTTCAGGCAACCATGGCTCCCGGTAGGATGCAATCAGTGTTCAGCTGATAATTTTTCACCCAATCACCCGGCTCAATCGATGCAAGGCCCCCAAGAATAAAACTGTGTTTGGACCAAATTAGCAGTAATCAGGTGGGTGGAGCAAATGCTTGACACGGGGTCATGTTAATTGTCAAGCTTTTTCCATACATAATTATCTGGCCAACACAGAGTTCAGCCCACCCACTCTGCCTTCCAACCCGACTTTAGATTTTTTTTTGGATAGATCTTCCTATCCAATGCTCTGTTAACCTTCCACTAGTATATCTTCCAAGTATAAATTACATTTTCCACAGAAGAGGAAACAGTGTGGAAAGTTGATGATTTTGCGAATTTCGGCATGTAGTAAACTGATTCCATTACCTGCCTTCTCGTCAACCGGTTGCGTCCCAAACAACACGGAACAGACGTCTCATCAAATCTGTGAGAGAGGCGATAAAAACCGATACTCCGAACCGAGTCAACATCCTGCTGCTTGTATTTCTCTGTGACGTCTAATAAACCACACACATAAAAACCGCAACCGTACGTTTAATTTTTTACGAGATGACATAACCGCCAAGATGTTTGCTCGCTAAACAAAACGCAAAGCTAAGTAGAGCTGTCTCCACCTACCGTGATAAAAATCCAGGCAATTAGTGGAAAATCAATTAGGGCGCAGCTAGATGAGACTTTACCAATTATTTTTTAATCAAGGAGATGAGAGAAAGTTTCATAAAAGCCGGGGAAAAATAATGGCACATAGTTTTATCGCGCCATCATTAATGATCTTACAAACTGTGGTGCGTTATGTAAATTATGCATGAAAATAGTTCTCATTTAACCAATCTGCTGAGGGTACCCGCTGGATTTTTATGGGTCTTCCATTTAAATTTTACATTAAAACACATGCATATTAGTATTGCAAGAAAATTGACATTCGGCAAAACTGATAATATACAGTACATATACTGTATTACAGGAAATATTTGATTGAAGTAGTAAATCACTCCATATAACAATTACATTTTTTCTTCTGCAGTCCATATGTACTCCACTATCAAATGAAAACATGCATTCATTCACAATCCTATCAATGATAATCAAAATTAAATAGTAATAATAATAACAATAATTCTATCAATCACAATCAATAATAATAAAATCAATAATATAAATAATAATAATACAAATCTAATTTATATTCAATAATAATGGCAATCAATGATAATCATAATCAATGATAATTAATGACAATCCTAATGGCGCTTTGTAGTAATGGTGGCCATACGCGCTTTAATAAATGATCAATAATATTAATAATAATCCTATCAAAGGCAATCAATGATAATCCATCAATAATAATCAATAATAAAATATTATTAGTATTATTATTAATAATCATCATCATCATCATCATCATCATCATCATCATCATCATCATCATCATCATCATCATATTTAAGACAATGAATCAATTATCTTATTAATGATAAATAATAATAATAATAATAATAATAATAATAATAATAATAATAATAATAATAATAATAATCCTATCAATAACCGTCAGTGATAATTCATTAATAATAATCAATCAATGATAAAAAAATAATAATAATTAATAATAATAATAATAATAATCTTATGAATGACAATCAATGATAATACTATCAATGATAATCATTGATAAGCCTATCAATGATAATCCATTATTTAAATAATAATAATAATAATAATAATAATAATAATATCAATAATAATAATATCAATAATAATAATATTAATAATAATAATAATAATAATAATAATAATAATCATCATCATCATCAGCATCCTATCAATGACAATCAATGATAATCATATCAATGATAAATAATAATAATAATAATAATAATAATAATAATAATAATAATAGTAGTAATCCTACCAATGATAACCAATGGTATAAATAGTAAAAATAATAATAATAGTAATAACCAATATTCATATTCAATAATAATGGCAATCAATGATAATCATAATCAATGACAATTCTAATGACGCTTTGAAGTAATGGTAGCTAACGCTCTTTAATAATTGATCAAAAATAATAATAATGTTAATCAATGATAAATAATAATAATAATAATAATAATAATAATAATAATAATATTATTATTATTATTAATAATAATAATTCTATGAATGACCATAAATGATAGTCCATCAATAATAATCAATGATGAATAATAGAACAAATCCTATGAATGAGAATCAATGATTAATAATATTAATAATAATAATAATAATAATAATAATAATAATAATAATAATAGTAATGATAATAATATTCAATAATGATGACAATCAATGACAATCACATTGGCGCTTTGAAGCAATGGCGGCCATATGCATTTATATAAATTATCAATTTATGCTCCAATCAATCTCTTCTGATAAAAAATAATCAACCTATAATTGACAACCGATTCGATTGATAATGTCACATACCGGAAAGTAAATTTTGATTCATAAACAATCTTAACTTATGATCCCAAATCACAGATCACATTTCCACCTTCTAATGTCATAAGCTGATTAAAATATGATACAAAGTATCTCCGCGCCATTCCACTCTGACCAATGGATTCGGTTTGATTGAATCTGAACTTAAGTCTAAGGGTCCTTTCACACGGAGCGGACCGTTTTTGTGTCCGCTCCGTGTGTCCGCAAAAGCTCAGCGGGGATCCTCCGTAATCCCCACTGAGCTGTCGGCGTATAGGGCAGTCCCCGCACACAGTGCAGAGACCGCCCTGTCTCTCTTCCGCTCTCCCCTATGGGGAATTGGATGAAGACGGACCGTCTGTCCGTCTTCATCCGATCCGTTCCGCCGGACGGAAGAAAAATAGGGTTTTCTTCCGTCCGAAAAAACGGATCCTGACGGACGTGGATGGTTGCGGACGTTAGCGGATGCTCCATCCGCTAACGGACGCGATCCCATAGGGATGCATTACAAGTCCGTAAACGGACTTGTAATAAAAGGACGAACGGTCCGTCAATGTGAAAGGGGCCTAAATTGTTTAGAAAGGAATTTCTGACTATTTGATTGGATACGGATTTGATTGTTTTGGTTTAATCGCACATTGTTCAGATAACATAAAAAGATGTGTGTGGTCACTATAACACTGAACTCCAACCCTTCAGCCCCATCTCCAGACAAAACTTTTTTTTTTCACTTTTGGAAAGGGTGGTGAAGGGGTAAGATTTTGGTTGATTTTGAATGCCATCTGTGATCCTATTAGGGTGATATGTGTCTTCCCTTTATGTGCCTGTGACACCAGGATAATAGGAACTGGGGTCACCAAAATAGGATGCCATAGGCAGTAATAAAAGCATGAGAGAGCCTCAGATCTTTCCCAACTCCACTTATTTTTTATTTTTTGGTCTCCTTTGATGTATCTAGGACAGAAAGTGGCATAAACACCCAAAAAACATGCCATAGGTTCTTAACCACCTTGTCAGGTTTTTATTGCTGTCTGTGCCCCCATTTGGGAAATTCACAGTTTTTATTGTCCTGTTTGCCATCATCTTTGAAAAGTAAAAGTAAAAGGAAACTCCAAACTTTGGATTGTCACCAGTAGAGGGATAAAGGGCAAATCTTCCACTGAGGAGACTAGTTCTGGTGACAAGCAGGGATTTTCATACTTTGGCATTCAGGGGCATCAGCGTTTTGGCAGAAAAAAGTGTATTAACCCTAGACGTTTTTAGTGCTTAAGCTTTACATCATTTCAATGGCCAGAATAAATTAGCCAATTAATGCCCAATCGCTTAACATGCCTAAATGCAGTACACTCGTTTACAAGCGTCAATCATTTTTTTCTGCCAAAATGCTACTGCCAGGGGGAAAGGCGCCTAGGAGAGAGAGAGAGCAAAATGCCCAGTGTGCACAAGGGTATTTGACTTTAAATACCGGGTTATGGCAGCAGTTATCTAGCCATAGTAAATATTTGTTTTTGTTAAAGCAAAAGTAAAAAAAAAAAAAAACTTTTGCTTTTAAAAAGGTAAATGAGAGATTTGGGGTCTTTTTGACCCCTGGTCTTTCAATAAAGAGAACCTGTCATACTAATTTCTAGTGCAAATACGTTTACATTTCTTGTAATAGGAATAACGGTGTTTAACCACTTAAGCCCCGGACCATTATGCAGGTAAAGGACCAAGCCCCTTTTTGCGATTCGACACTGCGTCTCTTTAACTGACAATTGTGCGACGTGGCTCCCAAACAAAATTGGCGTACTTTTTTTCCCACAAATAGAGCTTTCTTTTGGTGATATTTGATCACCTCTGCGGTTTTTATTTTTTGTGCTATAAACAAAAATAGAGGGACAATTTTGAAAAAAATTCTATATTTTTTTACTTTTTCCTATAATAAATATCCCCCAAAAATATATAAAAACAACATTTTTTTTTCCTCAGTTTAGGCCGATATGTATTATTCTACATACTTTTGGTAAAAAAATCCCAATAAGCGTTTATTGATTGGCTTGCGCAAAAGTTATAGGGCCAGATTCACAGCAGTACTATCTACTGATACCAACGGCGGATCCAGGGGGGGGGGCAACAGGGCAATTGCCTCCCCCGAGACAATCATGTCACATTGGCTTTTTGTTTTATCTTTTTTTTTTAAAACTGCTTTGTGGTGCCTGCAGCTGCCGCTGCCAAGTCTCTCACTCTCTCTCTCTCATCACCAGGGCCGGACTGGCCCAGCCCGGTAGGCTGCCTGTCCTGAGGCTGCTTTGAGCTGTAGCTGACTGCAGCGCTCCCCCTCTCTCCTGCGTGTATGACACCGGGCATCTCTCGCTGTGTGTGAGAGCTGGGTCTGTGTTCGGCTGTGCTGCCTGTGCTAGACCTGCTCATGTGATAGTAGATGGAGATGGAACACTGATTGAATCAGTGTTTTGTCTATCACACAAGCATGTCTAGGGGGGGACCTTGCTAGAGCACACTGCCCTGCTGAACACAGACCTATAGCTCCTGTTTGTTCCATGACACATGTCGGGAGAGGAGATACTGTACCTGCTGTGTGTGATCGAGGCAATGCCATGGTGAGTGCCATGCACAGTGGGGCTTCATTCATATACAAAAGTGGGGCTGCATTCATATACAAAGTGGGGCTGCATTCATATACAAAGTGGGGCTGCATTCATATACAAAGTGGGGCTGCATTCATATACAAAGTGGGGCTGCAATTATATACAAAGTGGGGCTGCATTCATATACAAAAGTGGGACTGCGTTCATATACAAAAGTGGGACTGCATTCATATACAAAAGTCGGGCTGTATTTATATATACAGTGGGGCTGCATTCATATACAAAAGTGGGACTGCATTTATATACAAAAGTGGCACTGCATTTATATACAAAAGTGGGACTGCATTTATATACAAAAGTGGGACTGCATTTATATACAAAAGTGGGACTGCATTTATATACAAAAGTGGGACTGAATTTATATACAAAAGTGGGACTGCATTTATATACAAAAGTGGGACTGCATTTATATACAAAAGTGGGGCTGCATTAATATACAAAAGTGGGGCTGCATTAATATACAAGAGTGGGGCTGCGTTCATATATACAGTGGGGCTGCGTTCATATATACAGTGGGGCTGCATTCATATGTACAGTGAGGCTGCAATGATGGGCACTGATGAGGCTGCATTGATCTCTTGTACCATGTCTTCAGTCTCTGACCATCTCTTGTACCATGTCTCCAGTCTCTGACCATCCCTTGTACCATGACCATCCCTTGTACCGCATCTGCAGTCTCTGACCATCCCTTGTACCATGTCTGCAGTCTCTGACCATCTCTTGTACCATGTCTGCAGTCTCTGACCATCCCTTGTACCATGTCTGCAGTCTCTGACCATCCCTTGCACCATGTCTGCAGTCTCTGACCATCTCTTGTACCATGTCTGCAGTCTCTGACCATCTCTTGTACCATGTCTGCAGTCTCTGACCATCTCTTGTACCATGTCTGCAGTCTCTGACCATCTCTTGTACCATGTCTGCAGTCTCTGACCATCTCTTGTACCATGTCTGCAGTCTCTGACCATCTCTTGTACCATGTCTACAGTCTCTGACCATATCTTGTACCATGTCTGCAGTCACTGACCATCCCTTGTACCACGTCTGCAGTCTCTGACCATCTCCTGTATCATGTCTTCAGTCTCTGACCATCTCTTGTACCATGTCTGCAGTCTCTGACCATCTCTTGTACCACGTCTGCAGTCTCTGACCATCTCTTGTACCACGTCTGCAGTCTCTGACCATCTCTTGTACCATGTCTGCAGTCCCTGACAATCGTCTACAAACTATGGGATAGATTTATGGCATTTATATTTAAATATTTCTTACTAGTAATGGCGGCGATCATTGATTTTTTAGCTGTACTGCAACATTGCAGCGGACACACCGGACACCTAATTGAATTCTGTAAGCAACACCTTATTTTCTGGCAGTGCCCCTCCCGAGACTAGACTCTGGATCCGCCCTTGACTGATACGCCGGCGTATTTTCAAATTTGCCGCGTCGTATCTTGATTTGGAATCCTCAAACCAAGATACGACGGCTTTTGGCATAGATCCGACAGGCGTACGGCTTCGTACGCCTTCGGATTGTAGGTGTAATTTTCCGGCTGCCGCTGGGTGGAGTTCGCGTCATTTTCCAGCGTCGGGTATGCAAATTAGCTGTTTACGGCGATCCACGAAGGTACGTGCGGCCGTCGCATTCTCTTACGTCGTCGCTAGTCGATTTTTCCCATCGCAATCTTAAGCCTGCTATTTCATGGCTTAGATTTAGACCAGCCATGTTAAAGTATGTCAGACAAAAAATCAATTTTAGAAATTGAGTCAGTGGCTGGTACTACAAGGGTTATAACAACAGTCATACAGTCTCAATATACACAAGCTTAGTTTAGAAAGCACAGTTGAAGATACAATCTTGAATAGTATAACCCAGGTAGTGATCCGGAGGTTTAATGGAGGACTTGCTCTACATGTTACGCGCTTCGCGCTTCCTCAGGAGCAGAAAGATATTGCATATATAGGCCGTGTAGGGGGTAAGCAAGCGACAAACGTGTATTATCCCCACAGTGGCTGGATATACAGTAGTACTGGTCCAGCCTATTGTAGGGGTAGTGTCATAAACACGAAATTATAAAAGTAATGGTGTTGGGGCAGTCAATTGCTGGTAAGCAATGTAATTCAGATCCAGGGGTATACATGCGCGGTGGTTCGGTGCTAAGTAGGGTAAACTAGGCACAGAAATGGCAGATAGATAAATCCGCCACAGCAGTCTGTAGATCCTCAAGCACAAAGGCAGAGAAAATTGTAAGCAGAGCTGACAAAACAAAGTCCTAGAAATCCAGAAGCGCAGGAATCCGCAGCATGTCCCCAAAGGAAAGGAGTGACGCCAATACTCTACAGACTGCTGTGGCGGATTTATCTATCTGCCATTTCTGTGCCTAGTTTACCCTACTTAGCACCGAACCACCGCGCATGTATACCCCTGGATCTGAATTACATTGCTTACCAGCAATTGACTGCCCCAACACCATTACTTTTATAATTTCGTGTTTATGACACTACCCCTACAATAGGCTGGACCAGTACTACTGTATATCCAGCCACTGTGGGGATAATACACGTTTGTCGCTTGCTTACCCCCTACGCGGCCTATATATGCAATATCTTTCTGCTCCTGAGGAAGCGCGAAGCGCGTAACATGTAGAGCAAGTCCTCCATTAAACCTCCGGATCACTACCTGGGTTATACTATTCAAGATTGTATCTTCAACTGTGCTTTCTAAACTAAGCTTGTGTATATTGAGACTGTATGACTGTTGTTATAACCCTTGTAGTACCAGCCACTGACTCAATTTCTAAAATTGATTTTTTGTCTGATTGATTTTATGATATTCCATATTAATAAATATTTTAGTTTTTTCAATACCAATTGTACTGTGTGCCCTTAAAGCCCAATTCAATAGTTCTCGCTCAAATTCCTGTAATATCGGGGCAGTGGCACATCTCCAATAGGTGCATTCACAGTGTCACCCTGTGACTTATGCACATTAAAATAGGCCCTCCTTTTTTCATGTTAAAGTATGGCTGTCATTCCCGCGTCGAATTTCAATTATTTTTTTTTTGCGTAAGACGTCCGTGAATACGAAAGTACGTTACGCACGTCGCCGTTCAAAAAACACGTCGGGGCGCCGTAATTTTGCGCAAAGCACGGCAGGAAATTTCCTAACGGAGCATGCGCAGAACGTTCGACGCAGGAACGCGCCTAATTTAAATGGTACACGCCCCATTTGAATTAAGTGAAGCAAGTTTACAGGCAAGTGCTTTGTGAATCAAGCACTTACGCCGAAAACTTGCAGCGGCGTAAAAAAAATTAAGGGGATACGTTACGCCGCCGTAATTTTTCCTGAATCTGGCCCATAGCGTTTGCAAAATAGGGGATAGTTTTAAGGCATTTTTATTAATATATATTTTTTTTTTTTTACTAGTAATGGCGGCGATCAGCATTTTTTGTGTGACTGCAACATTATGGCGGACACATCGGACACTTGATACTTTTTTGGGACCATTGTAACTTTTCACAGCGAAAAGTGCTATAAAAATGCACTGAATTACTGTGAAAATTACAATGGCAGTGAAGGGGTTAACCACTAGGGGGCGCTAAAGGGTTAAGTGTGCCCGAAGGGAGTGATTCTTACTGTAGGGGGGCGTGGCTGTATGTGTGACGTCACTGATAGTCGTTCCCTACGACAGGGAACAGACAATCAGTGACAAGCCACAGAGAAGAACGGGGAAGGTGAGTTTACACTCGCATCTACCCGTTCTTCAGCTCCTGTGACCGATCGCGGGACACCGGCGTGAACTGTCCGGCTGCTGTTTTGTTTTCTATGTCTCTTGTATAACTAATAAAAAATAAAAAAAATGACCGCCTACAGACTATATACGTCGACAGAATGGCACGGCTGGGCATAGGCACATACAGGTACGTCGCCTTTAAGAGCCCAGCCATGGGTCGCGGGCACGCGCACGTGACCAGGTCTGAAGCTCCGTGACCGCGCTCGCGGGACCCGTGGACCGGATCGCTGTCGGTGTCCCGCGATTTGGTCACAGGAGCTGAAGAACGGGGAGAGGTGAGTGTAAACACACCTTCCCCGTTCTTCACTGTGGCAGTGACACTGATCGTCTGTTCCCTGATATAGGGAACGACGATCAGTGACGTCACGCCTACAGCCACACCCCCCTACAGTAAGAATCACTCCCTTAGGGCACACATAACCTCTTAGCGCCACCTAGTGGTTAACCACTTGACTGCCATTGTAATTTTCACAGTAACAGTGCATTTTTACAGCATTTTTCGATGTGAAAATGACAATGGTTCCAAAAATGTGTCAAAAGTGTCCGATGTGTCCGCCATAATGTCGCAATCATGAACAAAATCGCCTTTTTGTCGGCATTACTAGTAAAAAAAAAATTATTAATAAAAATGCCATAAAACTATCCCCTATTTTGTAAACGCTATAACTTTTGTGCAAACCAATCAATAAACGCTTATTGCGATTTTTTTACCAAAAATATGTAGAAGAATACGTATCGGCCTAAACTGAAGGAAAAAAAATTTTTTTATATATTTTTGGGGGATATTTATTATAGCAAAAAGTAAAAAATTGTTTTTTTTTTCAAAATTGTCGCTCTATTTTTGTTTATAGCGCAAAAAATAAAAACCGCAGAGGTGATCAAATACCACCAAATAAAGCTCTATTTGTGGGAAAAAAAGGACGCCAATTTTGTTTGGGAGCAACGTCTCACGACCGCGCAATTGTCAGTTAAAACGACGCAGTGCCGAATCGCAAAAACTGGCTAGGTCCTTTACCTGCATAATGGTCCGGGTCTTAAGTGGTTAAAGTGTATTTAAAAAAAAATGTGGTTGAAACACTGCTGCGCAAATACTGTGTGACATAAATAATTGCAACAATTGTTATTTTATTCTCTAGGGTCTCTGCTAAAAATATATATAATGTTTGGGGGTTCTAAGTAATTTTATAGCAAAAAATACAGGTTTAAACTCCTTAAAGGGGAGTTCCACCTACAATTTCACTTTTTAAATATAAATACCCCTGTAATACACAAGCTTAATGTAGTCTAGTAAAGTTAGTCTGTAAACTAAGGTCCGTTTTGTTAGGTTGTTAGAGCATTTAGTTTATAATCTAGAAATAGACCGTGGCCATCTTAAGTGTGGGCATCATGAAGCCAGACTGTATGACTTCCTGGATTTCAGCCTTGCAGATCTTGCACATGCTCAGTGCTGCACAAGCAATGTAATAGGTTTCAGTCAGGTTTCCATAGCAACGGGAGTGTCAGAGGAAGTTGCCGCCCCTTCTCTATGCAAATAGGCTATGTGCAAGGACTACTGGGATACATGATACCTATCCCAGAAACCCTTGCGAATAGCCTTGTGACTTAATAGCCTAGGCTAATAAGGAGGAGGAAGTAATGAAAGACTACAAAATAAAGGTATTTACAAGCAACAAAATAAATAAAAATTGTCCATTCTGAACACTATGAGATTAGGGCATGCAGCACAGACAAACATAAACAAATGGGTGGAACTCCACTTTAAAGCGGAGGTTCACCCTAAAAACATGTATTTAACATTCCATTCAGCATAATTACAACATTTACACTATGCCGTTTTTTTGTAGGCGTTCCTATGCAGAGGCTAGATGATTGACGCCTTGTGAAAAACTTCCCCCCAGCGCATAAGGCGCGTCACCAGTTTTCCGAAAGTAGCCGGCTCTATACGGCGCCTGCGCAGTCAGCTCTACACGGCAGGCGGCGTATAGAGCCAACTAGCAGTTCGGCTACTTTCGGAAAACTGGTGACGCGTCTTATGTTCCGGGGGGAAGTTTTTCACAAAGCGTCAATCATCTAGCCTCTGCATAGGAACGCCTACTCCTGCAGGAGTGAGAACCCAGAAGCCGGGTGGAAAATAACAATAAGACGGTATGTACAGCAAAAAAAACAAAAAACGGCATAGTGTAAATGTTGGAATTATGCTGAATGGAATGTTAAATACATGTTTTTAGGGTGAACCTCCGCTTTAACAAAAGTTCCAGAAAAGGTCTGGTAATAGAGTATTGCCTGTCGCTGTCCGTGGTGCTGAATATCAGCCGTGTGTAACTGAAGCCAAGTTACATAGTTAGTGAGGTTGAAAAAAGACACAAGTCTATCTAGTTCAACCAAAAAATAAATAAATACAGTAAAACCTTGGATTGCGAGCATAATTCGTTCCAGTAACATACTTGTAATCCAAAGCACTTGTATATCAAATCATTTTTTTACAGAGTATAAAAGAGAAGAGAGGCACCTCTAAGGCCGCGTACACACGACCGGTCCATCTGATGAGAATGGTCCGGACCGTTTCCATCGGTTCACCGCTGAAGCAGACCGATGGTCTGATGTGCGTACACACCATCAGTTCAAAAACCGATCGGGTCAGAACGCGGTGACGTAAAACACGCGACGTGCTGAAAAAAACGAAGTTCAATGCTTCCAAGCATGCGTCGACTTGATTCTGAGCATGCGCAAGTTTTGAACCGATGCTTTTGTGTACTAACCATCGGTTTGGACCGATGGTCAGCCGTCCATCGGTTCGATTTTAAAGCAAGTTCTCCAATTTTTGTCCGAAAGACAACAGACCGATGGGCCGTACACATGGTCGGTTTGGACCGATGAAACTGGACTTCAGGCCGTTTTCATCGGTTTGGACCGACCGTGTGTACGCGGCCTAAATGTAGCAATAAGTTGCTAAATGTTGTAACTTCATTAAATGTAACCATATTGCTACACTTAGAGGATCCTCTATTCTTTTTTATACTCAGTTGTGACATGACGCTACTCTTTTATCAAGACATCGCTTGTATATCAAGGCAAAATGTATTAAAACATTTTGCTTGTCTTGCACTCTCAAACCAAGTTACTCTCAAACCAAGGTTTTACTGTACAATCCCATATACACAATCCTTCACCCACAGTTGATCCAGAGGAAGGTGAAACCCCCCAGCAGAGCATGATCCAAATTGCTACAGCAGGGGAAAAAATTCCTTCCTGATCCCCCGAGAGGCAATCAGACTTTCCCCGGATCAACTTTACCTATAAATGTTAGTACTCAGTTGTATTATGTACATTTAGGAAAGAATGAGTGTATCAACCTTCCATCATTCCCGCAGCTTCCATCCAGGAAGAGGAAGTCAACGGGCCAACTGTATCTGTCACCAATTGTGCCCAAAGGTGGTCACACACCTATCCATAGGATCATTTCATTAATGCAGCTAAAATGATTGAATGGAAGAAAAATCATAAAATAACAGACTCGGCATTCAAGTGATTCAGTAAAATTTCAACTGCATTATAGGCAAGTGGCCAATAGAATTCTATCAATCGTTTTTGATGGATCGAATGAACATCCGCATAGGTGTCAGACAATCACTCATAATACAGATCAATTAAATGACCATTTTCAATGTATTGTTTCTGATTTAATTTATTCACCGATACGGTGTATGATTCAATATTTTGATTGATGATTAATCACGTATTTGAGATTGTTCATATCAAGATTGATTACAAACTCAAAAATGTATGGCCATCTTTACAGAAAAAAAAGGTGTCGGCCTGCGTCTAAACTGCGGCTCCTCTGAAAAGTAATCCCCTTTGGAACCGCTTTACAGGCAGTGAGGAGGTGATGTGATGTCTCCTCACCACCTATTTTAACCTCATAATTGCTGCATAAATGCGTATTTTGGGGCATTTGCGGAATTTGTTAATTTGCTTCAATGGGTCATGTTCAGTGGGCTTACTGCTTGCTGAGCATAGCAAGTTGGATCATTTAAAAAAAGAGGGAAGGCACACCGACCTAGTGCATTATCATAAAAGATTTTTATTTTAATAAAAACAAGTAATTTATACTCACAAACAAGAGTTTAGATACAGCTTAATCAATTGATCAGACCAGTCGTCTTGGTCCCTGCCAGCAAGATATGATGATACCAATGATTCAATGGTACCCTTTAGCGATGGAACGTTTAACGTTTCTGGGGCGCACACCTTTCCTCAGAGCCAGAGGTCTGTTATGGCTCTCTCCAAAAAGCCCTCCAGTATATATGTGTGTATAAACATGCACCTGTGCATAATTAGCAAAACTCACCCCCAAATCAGTCCCTAAAGGGGAAGCTTGAATCTGCCTCCCTGGAGTGTATTGGCAAATCCTCAGCTGTGAAGACAACAGCTGCCGCACTCACCTCGAATGTACACGGCGTCTCCTGCAGCGTCCCCTACTCCTGGACCGCATGCTGTCTCAACCCGGAAGTGCGAGCGGTAGGCATGTGCATTTTGTTTCGTTCCGAATCGAAATTCGGACAAATTTTCCATTATTCGGACATTCGGATGCATACGAATAACCGAATTGTAATATTAACGAATTAACCGAATCCGAACGAACGTTTTCAAATCGAAACCCGCATACGAAATTCGATCGAAATCGAAAACAAATTCTATTCGACTCGAATTCGAAAACAAATTCTATTCAAATCGAATTCGAAAACAATTCGATTCGAAAACAAATTTGAATGAAAATTGAAAGCACATTTGAATCAAAATCTAAAAAATATTAATTAATTTCTAAAAAAGAATACAATAAAATAGAATATAAAATAATAAAACAATAGAATGAAAATCAAAGAATAGTAAAGAACAGAATGGAATTTAATAGAATGTAATCAAATACAATAGAATATGACCTGGCTTCTTCTATCCATCTTCTATCTATCTATGTTCCATTTTCTGAAATTCGAAATTCATATAGAATGAACTCAAATTCGAATAGAAAAATATTAGATAGAGTAGAATAAAATATATATATATATATATATATATATATATATATATATATATATTATTATTCTACTCTTCTAATATTTTTCTATTCGAATTTGAGTTCATTCTATATGAATTTCGAATTTCAGAAAATGGAAGATAGATAGAAGATAGAAGAATTGTTTTCGAATTCGAATCGAATAGAATTTGTTTTCGAATCCGGTCTAAATATTATCTAATCCGGTCGAAATATTTTCGAATTCGACCGGATTTACGAACGAATTACGAAAACAAATTTAACTTAAGAAAATTAATTAAATAACGAATTAAAACGAAACAAAACAAATTTTTCCCTTTTGCACATGCCTAGCGAGCGGCTCCTGCGTTCCACTCGTAGCACTTCCAGTTTGGCCGGAACATCATTTCCGCCCATACGCGCTCGCCCTGTACAGGCGGTGCAAACTAGAGCTGCGTGACCAGGAGAAAAAGGGGGAGGGGAATGCGATCAAGATCAAGTAGAACCTAATTCGCAGACCCTCGGTGCATAGCTACACACACAAATAGAAAATACAAGATACAAATAGAAAATAAAAGTATATAATAAATATAATACATTGATAAAATATTGAATAGCCCTTTCTAGAATATATATAAAAGGAATTAATGCAAATTTTAAGTGCAAAACCCAGCACTCAAAATTCTAGATTTTTTAAAAATTACCAACATTTATATTCGAAGAAATTGGTATGATGATTCATAGTACTAATACCAGGTGCATCAACAGATGCACTCATATACATCTAACATCTCAACAGAGGGACCAATCAACTATAATTCATTGATGGAACCGGAGAGAGAGGGAGCGCCCATATTCTCACGTAGGGTTAAATAGATATACCTCTCTTCAAACAAGGACTTAGAATAATAAATGGATAAAATCGCTAAAAACACTGGAATTTGGTTAAAAAAAAAGGGGGGGGTACCTAAGTGCAGCTGTTGATGCAACCTTTATACTTCCAGGCAACACTACATGCTCCTCCATCAACCCACTATACACACAGCTCAGGCCAACCTAAAGACATAACAGGTCTCTGGAGAGGCCATATCACACCAATATTCTGCCAAAAGAACAACCCAGTATATTAAAATGTTACAAACATACTCCCACTAAAAAAGATAATTTGCAGTGCATGATAAAAGAAATACATAAATAAAAATCGCCCCACTAATATCAATCCCCTAATGTACTACATACTAAACCAACTTAATGGTACTACCCATTCCTATCTGATACGTGCCTCAGGCTCAATAATCTAAGGTTCTTACTGTCCCCACTGGGAAGTGCAATTATATCCCGCAACGGGTCACGCTATATTGTGTAACTCAATCTTCTCGTTGAGACCCTGTGGAGCCATAGTTCCCAAGGTGAAGATCCAGAAAGCTTCTCTTTTGTAGAGAATCTGATATTTTTTGCCATTATTCTATGCCAAACACTTCGAGGCCCTCCAAGCTATTGTCGTGGGCCTCTTTGAAGTGTCTGGCTACTGAACCCTTATCTTTCTCTGTTGAAATGCTACTTCGATGTTCATTCATTCTGGTCCTCATAGGTCGAGAAGTTCGGCCAACATACATAAGGCCACACGGACAGAGTAGGCCATAGATGACATGTGTGATCCCACAGTTGATAAACTGCTTGATCTTATGGCTTCTTCCATCTACTCCGGTTACCGCTTTTTTCCTGTGACACGTGTGTATACAATTCCTGCAATTGCTCACTCCACATTTGTAGCTCCCCTTCTGGTCAAAGATGGTAGTCCAGGCATTATCCAATCCTTTGTTCTTGTTCTTCTTTACTCTACTTGGGGCAATAATGCTCCTCAGATCTTTAGGTCTTCTGAAGACTAGATTTGGATGAGGCGGAAGGCAAGTCTTTAGGAATGGATCCGATTCCAGTATTTTTCAATTCCTATTAAAGATTTTCTGCATTGTGGAGACTTTATTGTTATATCTAGTACAGAATCTCACTACCGGTGCTTCTTCATTGACATACTTTATAATTTTGTCGCTCTTTGTGACGTCTTCTTCATAAAGCTGTAGGTACTTCTGGAAAGCCTCTTCTATAGGTGCTTCATCGTACCCTTTTTCCCTAAATTTCTTCCTTAGGGTCGCACTTTGTTCTACATAGTCCCCTTTGAGAGTACAAGTCCGCCTAAGCCTACAGAATTGCCCAAATGGAACGTTTTTGATCCATCTAGGGTGGTGATGGCTACGGGCATGCAAGTAAGGCCCCGTACACACCATAGAATCCATCCGCAGATAAATCCCAGCAAATGGGTTTCAGAGGATAGATCCTATGGTGTGTACACGCCAGCGGATCTGTTTCCGCGGATATATCTCCCCTGGGATGGATTCCAGCAGATCGAATATTCGCTGACATGCAGAACATATCCATCTGCTGGAGTCCATCCCAACGGATGGAGCCGCTGGTCTGTATAGACTCACCGGATCCATCCGTCCGAAGGGATCCCCCGCATGCGTCGTAATGATTCGACGCATGCGTGGAATTCCTTATATGACAGCGTCGTGCACGTCGCCGCGTCATAATCGCGGCGACGGCGCGACACGTCATCGCCAGAGGATTTCGGCGCGGATTTCAATGCGATGGTGTGTACAGGCCATCGCATAGAAATCCGCGGAAATCCTCGAGAGGATTTATCCGCGGAAACGGTCCGCTGGACCGTATTCGCGGATAAATTCTATCGTGTGTATGGGGCCTAAGAGTTTCCAGCACTATGTTTGAAGTGAGTTCTTGAGTAGATTCCACCATTATCCTCAACTTTTAGTTCCAAATCCAGGAACACTAGTGTCTTACTATCGACCACATGCGTGAAGGAAATGCCAAATGGGTTACTTGCACAATGGTCCAGAAATCCTTTCAGTTCATCATCTGTACCATTCCAGATGACAAGAATGTCATCGATATAGCGTGAGTAGAGGACTAGATTTCTTGCAAAAGGGTTATTTGTCCAGATGCATTTGAGCTCCCAATAGCCCATAAATAGGTTTGCATAGCAGGGGGCAAATCTAGCCCCCATCGCCGTGCCCCTCACTTGCCTATAAAAACAGTCCATGAATGAAAAATAGTTTTGAGTTAGAGTAAACTCTATACATTCATGTATAAACTGTGCTTGTTGTGGGCTATATAGATGTGCCTCTGCTAGGTAATACTCTATAGCTCTTAGTCCAAATTCATGCTGGATAGACGTATACAGTGACGCTACATGAAGCGATAACCATCTGTATCCGCTCTCCCATTTATATGCTGTTAGTAGACATGTGCACAGAAAATTTTTTCGTGTTTTTTTTGTTCTGTTTCGTATCGTTCCGTAGGTTTGTTTCCGTTCCTTTTTCGTAAGATGCCCGTTTTCCTGTTCGTTCCCGTTCGTTTTTCGTACGACGAGATTTTTTCGTATTCCGATCGTTTCGTATTTTCGTTACCGTTTTATTTTCGTACATGCGGGATGGTTCGTTATTCTGTTTAAAGCGGGGGTTCACCCTATCGACAGGAAAAAAAAAAAAATTTTTTCTTTTACCTTTAAATCAGGCACTGTAGCGCGAGCTACAGTATGCCTGTCCCGAATTTTTTCCCCCCATACTCACCTTGTAGTCGTCCATCGAAGATACCGGGGAATGGGCGTGCCTCTGGAGACGGAGCATGATTGACGGCCGGCTCTGGCGCGTCACGCTTCTCCGGAAATAGCCGAAATAGGCTTGGTCTTCACGACGCGTGCGCATAGCCTGTGCGCACGCGCCGTGAAGAGCCGAGACCTACTCCGGCTGTCTTCGGGGAGAGTGACGTGCCAGGGCCGGCCGTCAATCATCCTCCCTCTCCATAGGCACGCCCATTCCCCGCGGGAGCCGGAATCTACGATGGACGACTACGAGGTGAGTACGGGGTTAAAAAAATCGGGACAGGCATACTGTAGCTCGCGCTACAATGCCTGTCTCGATGGAAACATCATGTGGGTCAGGGTGAACTACCGCTTTAATTCATGTTCATTACTTGTTAGACAATAATTTTCGTGAATTTTCGTCAATGATTTGCATTCTGTATTTTGAATTCCTTTTTCTGTTCGTATTTTCAATCGTATGCTCATATGACATCTATGACAATTTGTTATAGATGTCATATGAACATGCGACTGACAATACGAATAGAAAAAGGATTTTCGTCATTTTGTACTTTCGTAAATATATCGCGGGATTCGCGGCACTTTCAACACGCGGCTCATCCATATTAACTATTGTTAAGCCCCATACACTTGGTCAGACTTTTTTAACAACAAACATAAAAACGATCGTTTTCCGTTCGTTCTCAGAAAATTTGTTCGTTTTTAAACTCCATCAGAAAACCATTTTTGGGTTCAAAAGTCTGGCCAACTGATCTCCCTTCAGATGAAAATCCACAGAAAAGTTTATTTGGCTTTACTGTACTACTCAGCACAAAAGAGAAGCTGCTTTACTAACTACACTGACTGCCCATTCAAAAAAACGAAAATGACATCTATAATAAAAGATTTCTATTCTGTATTTTGGGTCCTTTTTCTTTTGGTGTTTTCGGTCGTGTGTTCGTGTGACATCTGTGGCAAAAGATTTGCATTCTGTTGAATCCAAAATACAAACAGAAAAAAGGAATTCAAAATACAGGGTGCGGGTCTTTTGTTGTGGATGTCATATGAGCATACGACTGAGGGTGCGAACAGAGAAGGGATTCAAACAAGATACAGAGTGCAAATCTTTTGTTGTGGATGTCGTGTGAACATACAGCTGAGGATACGAGCAGAGAGGGGATTCAAACAGGATACAGAATGCAAATCTTTTGTTGTGGATGTCGTGTGAACATACGGCTGAGGATACGAACAGAGAGGGGATTCAAACAGGATACAGAATGCAAATCCTTTGTTGTGGATGTCGTGTGAACATACGGCTGAGGATACGAACAGAGAGGGGATTCAAACAGGATACAGAATGCAAATCATTTGTTATAGATGTAATTTTTGTTCTTTTGCCGTTTTCGTTTTGTCGTATTTTCGTCAGATCGTTCGTTCGTTCGTATTTGCGGTTGTTCGTTATGCAGCTCATTCGTAATCCTGTCGTTTTCGTATTTTGGTGCTTTATTTTTTTCGTATGTACACATTATTCTGCGGGTACGAAAATGAACATTTTCGTACGAAAATAACATTCGTACGAACGGGAATGCACATATCTAGCTGTTAGTATCTCCAAGGCGTGACCTGAGTCTTAACTATACAATGGTAAGTTTATGACTAGACTTTGCAGGAAATGATCGCTATAGCTCCCAAGGTTTCTGGTCAGACTATCCATTCCTGCAATGATGGGTCTTCCTGGTGGTCTTTCCATGTCTTTATGCACCTTGAGGATATGGTAGAAGTGGGGAACCACTGGGTGTTTTGAATACAGAAATTGATGTTCATTTTTGGTCAAAATCTTATTTGATAGTGCCCTATCCAACAATTTTTCAGCATTATAGGTCACCGTTGGGTCCCAAAAAAGCCTCTCATAGGTGTTGATGTCTCCAATTAGCCTAAAAGCTTCCTTCAGATGGTGCACTCTGTCTTGTACGACTAGACCTCCTCCTTTGTCAGCTTTCCTAATTATGATTTCTGAGTTTTTCTTCAAACTGTTCAAGGGGGCCTCCAGGCCTACCTCATGACCCTTATTGTACTTCTGATTTTTGTTCCCATAAATTTTCCTAAATTCCTCCATCACTATGTCATAGAAGGTGGGTATGCAGTTGCCTTTATTCCAAAATGGGTAGAAGCTAGACTTTGGTCTAAAATTTGTGTCCCTTCTTCATATGCCAATGCAATCGCTTCATCTGCAAGATCTCACCTCCATCCCCATATAATTCCTCTAGAATATCTAGCATATTATTATCCAGAGGCTCCTCCCCAGATGCTGAGGTAATTATTCCTTGGTCGTCCCTAGCTGCCCCATTGATTTCTTTCAACCTGAAGTGACATTTAATTGTCAGATTGCGCAAAAACTTGTTTAAATCGATAAATAGTTCAAACAGGTTGGGGGGACTCTCTGGGGCATAATTAAGGCCTCTTCTGAGCAGCTCAAGTTCTTTGTCTGTGAAAGTACATTTAGACAAATTGAAGATTTTGATAGTAGTGTCCTCCTACTTCTTCTGCTCCCTTCTTGGATTTCTTACCCCCCCCTCTGGCCTCTTCTCGTGGGTTTCCCAGTCTCCGAGTGCTTGGAGGGGAGGGGACCGATCTGGCTATTGTTTTTTTCTGCGCTGCGGGTTTTGTCCATCCCGCAGCTCCCTCCCCAAAAAAAGAATTATCGTCTTTTGATTTTCCAACCCTATTATAAGTAGTAGGTACAGGACGAGTAGGGGCTTCTTGTGGCTCTATCTCATTGGTGATGTCCTCCTGTGCTGGGGGGTCATCTATTCTCTGCTCTTCAGCTACCCTATTTTGCATACCACTCTTATTTATCTCTACTGACACACTCCTATGCGACTGAGGGGGAGGGAAATCTTCCTGTACACTTGATCCGCAGGTTCCATTATACACCAGACCATCTATATTCTTATTATAGTTTCTATCATTATTTTTATTTTTATACTTGAATTTAGACTTATTTTTATTCCAATATGCCTTCATATTCCCATGGGTCATGTTCAGTGGGCTTACTGCTTGCTGAGCATGGCATGTTGGATCATTTTTGCCATTCGCACATCATGCAGCATCATGACCATGTGAATGCCCCTGTTCGCTGGCATTGCAGCTTAAGTGGGGGGGGGCAGCTGGGGGGCACAAACAACCATGCATTTTTAATACCCCTCCAGCCACAAGTCCAAACAATCCCTTATGCCCTGTACACACGATCGGTTCGTCTGATGAAAACGGTCCGATGGAGCGTTTTCATCGGACGAACCAACCGTGTGTGGGCCCCATAGTTTTTTTTCCCATCCGTGAAAAAACTTAGAACCTGTTTTAAAATTATCTGATGGTTAAAAAAACGATAGACAAAAAATATCGTCTGTGTGGAAGTCAATCGGTCAAAAATCCACGCATGCTTAGAATCAAGTCGACGCATGCTCGGAAGCATTGAACTTCATTTTTCTCTGCACATCGTAGTGTTTTACGTCACCGCGTTGGACACTATCGGATTTTTAACTGATCGTATGTAGACAAGACTGATGAAAGTCAGCTTCATCGGACATCTGATGAGAAAATCCATCGGTCCGTTTTTATCGGATGAACCGATCGTGTGTACAGGGCATTAGCCTTTAGCAATTTTTAAATCTTGCAATGCAGACACCTCTTACAGTGATGACTGTCTGCAAAGGAATGTGTGGAGATCCGCTCTTGCTTCTACATGGCAAGGGGAGGGAAGTGTCCCTAATGAGACACAAACAGCAAATTAAATAAATATATATATATAGATATATATATATATATATATATATATATATATATATATATATATATATATATATATATATATATAGACATACACACACACACACACACACAGTATCTCACCAATAGGGTTTAGGTCTGGAGACATGCTTGGCCAGTCCGTCACCTTTACCCTCAGCTTCTTTAGCAAGGCAGTGGCCATCTTTGAGGTGTATTTGGGGCCGTAATCATGTTGGAATACTGCCCTGCAGCCCATGCTCTGAAGGGAGGGGATCATGCTCTGCTTCAGTGTGTCACAGTACATGTTGCCATTCATAGTTCCCTCAATGAACTGTAGATCCCCAGTGCCGGCAGCACTTATGACCATGACACTCCCACCACCATGCTTGACTGTAGGCAAGACACACTTGTCTTTGTACTCCTCACCACTCCCACACACTTTTGACACCATCTGAACCAAATAAGTTTATTTTGGTCTCATCAGACCACAGGTCATGGTTCCAGTAATCCATGTTCTTAGTCTGCTTGTCTTCAGCAAACCGTTTGCGAGCTTGCTTGTGCATCATCTTTAGAAGAGGCTTCCTTCTGGGAGGACAGCCATGCATACCAATTTGATGCAGTGTGTAGCGTATGATCTGAGCACTGACAGGCTGACCCCCCACCCCTTCAACCTCTGCAGCAATGCTGGCAGCACTCATACGTCTATTTCCCAAAGACAACCTCTGGATATGACGCTGAGCACGCGCACTCAATTTCTTTGGTCCACCATGGCGAGGCCTGTTCTGAGTGGAACCTGTCCTGTTAAACCTCTGTATGGTCTTGGCCACCGTGCTGCAGCTTAGTTTCAGGGTCTTGGCAATCTTTGTATAGCCTAGGCCATCTTCATGTAGATTAACAATTCTTTTTTTCAGATGCTCAGAGAGTTCTTTGCCATTAGGTGCCATGTTGAACTTTTAGTGACCAGTATGAGAGAGTGAGAGCGATAACACCAAATTTAACACACCTGCTCCCCATTCACACTTGAGACCTTGTAACACTAATAAGTCACATGACACCAGGGAGGGAAAATAGCTAATTGGGCCCAATTTGGACATTTTCACGTAGGGGTGTACTCACAGCGGTTTAGACATTAATGGCTGTGTGTTAAGTTATTTTGAGGGGACAGCAAATTTACACCGTTATACAAGCTGTACATTTACTACTTTACATTGTAGCAAAGTGTCATTTCTTCAGTGTTGTCACATGAAAAGATAGAATAAAATATTTACAAAAATGTGAGGGGTGTACTCACTTTTGTGAGATACTGTATATACTCTTGTAAGTAAAGGGAAGTGTAGGCTTACAGTTTAGCCTAACTGTAGTACTACAAACCTGCCAGAAGATGGCACTGACACACATCTTTTATATAATGCTTGAACTAAACAGGGAAAGGATGTTGAAGGGAGATAGAGAGAGAACGTTTTGTGCAAACTGAGAACGATAAGCAGTTGTAGGATGGATTGTCACAAAAAGATGCTCAGAAATACATCAGCCTTTTCTATGGACTGTCAGCCTATGTCTCCAAGTGTGCATGCTTTATTGGTAAACATAATTAGCAGCTCTTTCTCATAACGCAACACATCTGGTTCAGGTATAATGGAATTTTCAAGAATAAAGGCTTCATATTGCAATAAATATTCCCCAAGAAGCGATGTCTTGTAGTAGAATATTAAATAAATACATATATATATGTACCCAAACTAAGGGCCAGATTCACATACCGGCGGCGCAGCGTAACGTAACCCGTTTACGTTACACCGCCGCAAGTTTTAAGTTTTAGTGCCCGATCCACAAAGCACTTACCTGGAAAATTGTGGCAGTGTATCGTAAACACGTCCGGCGCAAGGCGGCCCAATTCAAATGGGGCGGGTACCATTTAAATTAGGCGCGCTCCCGCGCCGGACTTACTGCGCATGCTCCGGTCGCAAATTTTCCCGACGTGCTATGCGCTAAATTACGACGCGCCGACGTTTTGAGAATCGCGACGTGCTCAACGTACTTACGCCGGGAAAACAAAAAAATTAAAAAAAAATTCAAAAGCGACGCGGGAAAGACGGGCATACTTTAACATGGTGGAGCACTTTTACACCATATTAAAGGTGCCCTATCTTTGCAACGGGAATCTAAAACTTGCGACGACGTAATAAAGGAAAAAACCTTTGTGGATCGCCGTAACTCCTAATTTGCATACCCGACGCTGGTTTACGACGCAAACTCCCCCCAGCGGCGGCCGCGGTATTGCATCCTAAGATCCGACAGTGTAAACCAATTACACCTGTCAGATCTAAGGGCTATCTATGCGTAACTGATTCTATGAATCAGCCGCATAGATACTCTGAGAGATACGACGGCGTATCTCTTTTGTGAATCTGGCCCTAAATTTTTATCATTTTTTTCACACAAATAGAGCTTCAATAGCGCCCAGAGGCGATTCAGTTCGCATGAGTTGCGCTATACAAGTCATTCATTCATTTCTTTTGGTGGTATTTGATCACCTCTGGGATTTTTTTTTTCTGCAAAAAAAATAAAAAAATTACTGAAAATTTTGAAAAAAATATGTTTTTTTTGTTTCAGTTATAAAACATTGTAAATAAGTAAGTTTTCTCCTTCACGGATGGGCACTGAGGGTACTGCACTGACAGGAACTGATAAGGTGGCACTGATGGGCACCAATGAGGTGGCACTAATGTGGTGGCATTGATGGGCACTGATGAAGAGCACTAATATGCGGCACTGATAGGTGGCATGGATGGGCACTGATAGGCGGCACGGATGGGCACAGATAGGCAACACGGATGGGCACAGATAGGCGACATGGATGGGCACAGATAGGTGGCATGGATGGGCATGGATAGGAGGCATGGATGTGGAAAGGATAGGTGGTATTGATGGGCACGGATAGGTGGCATGGATGGGCACTGATAGGCGGCATGGATGGGCACTAATAGGCGGCATGGATGGGCGCCGATAGGTGGCACGGATGGGCATAGATGGGCACTGATAGGTGGCACTAACGTACTAATGGATGCCAATCAGTGCCAAACAATAATGCCTGCCAATCAGTGATGCCCATTGTGGGCACTGATTGGCATAAATTGTGGGCACTGATTGGCATCCATTATTTGTGATTGTCTAGGGTGGCATACCTGTGGTGGCATCCCTGGTGGTCTAGTGGCATCCCTGGTGGTCCAGTGTGGGCATCCTCGGGGGGGCTGTGCTGATAATCGATCAGCACAAACCCCCCCTGTCAGAGGAGCAGCCGATTGGCTCTCCTCTACACGCGTTTGACAGATTACCGGCTTTTCCTGTTTACATCCGTCGGAGACTCTTTACCTAGATCGGTGTTGCGGGGTGTCAGACTGACACCCTGCAACAACGATGGCCGCGATGCCCGCCCCCGGGGGCGCGCATCGGCTCAATATCCTGAGGACGTCATATGACGTCCACTCAGGGTATTGAAACAGAACTTTGGAAATTGGGAGAGAGGGTTAGGGCCAGGACACCCTTAGGTAGTTGCAAGATTAATTGGCAGACTCCTAGACTTCAACAGGACAGCCATGCAGGGAAAGGCATCCAACAAGATACCACATCTGCATGTGCAGGAATACTGTCGCCTATGGCAACAGTCTTTAACAGTTCCTAACAGAAAGTGTAACAGTTCCTTCACTTACACTGCAATCACTCTTTGTAGTTCTTCAGCCCACTGAGCTCCAAGTCTCTCACTAGACTAGATGATTCACTGCCACTGAATCCCTGGAGCTCCTCCAAACTTCACAGGGGTTTCTTCCTCAAGCGTCACCCCCTCTTCTCTGCTGGGTCCCTAGCTTGGCTCTCCAGATATTTCTCAAGCGTCACCCCCTCTTCTCTGCTGGGTCCCTAGCTTGGCTCTCCAGATACTTCTCAAGCGTCACCCCCTCTTCACTGCTGGGTCCCTAGCTTGGCTCTCCAGATACTTCTCAAGCGTCACCCCCTCTTCTCTGCTGGGTCCCTAGCTTGGCTCTCCAGATACTTCTCAAGCGTCACCCCCTCTTCACTGCTGGGTCCCTAGCTTGGCTCTCCAGATACTTCTCAAGTGTCACCCCCTCTTCATTGCTGGGTCCCTAGCTTGGCTCTCCAGATACTTCTCAAGCGTCACCCCCTCTTCTCTGCTGGGTCCCTAGCTTGGCTCTCCAGATACTTCTCAAGCGTCACCCCCTCTTCTCTGCTGGGTCTCTAGCTTGGCTCTCCAGATACTTCTCAAGCGTCACCCCCTCTTCTCTGCTGGGTCCCTAGCTTGGCTCTCCAGATACTTCTCAAGCGTCACCCCCTCTTCTCTGCTGGGTCCCTAGCTTGGCTCTCCAGATACTTCTCAAGCGTCACCCCCTCTTCTCTGCTGGGTCCCTAGCTTGGCTCTCCAGATACTTCTCAAGCGTCACCCCCTCTTCTCTGCTGGGTCCCTAGCTTGGCTCTCCAGATACTTCTCAAGCGTCACCCCCTCTTCTCTGCTGGGTCCCTAGCTTGGCTCTCCAGATACTTCTCAAGCGTCACCCCCTCTTCTCTGCTGGGTCCCTAGCTTGGCTCTCCAGATACTTCTCAAGCGTCACCCCCTCTTCTCTGCTGGGTCCCTAGCTTGGCTCTCCAGATACTTCTCAAGCGTCACCCCCTCTTCTCTGCTGGGTCCCTAGCTTGGCTCTCCAGATACTTCTCAAGCGTCACCCCCTCTTCTCTGCTGGGTCCCTAGCAGGGGCGGACTGACCATTGAGTCACTCGGGCACTGCCCGAGGGCCCCATGCCACTAGGGGGCCCCATCCGGGTTGCCAGGCTCAGTAAAACCAGGGACAGTATGTAAAAATCTGTGTTTTTTTTAGATCTGTCCCCGATATGTCCGAAAATGACATGCTTTTAATTTGAATATCCCAAGATTTTAGCTGCCCGCCTCTGCACTACCTCCTGGCGTGGTGGCCATCTGTAAGCCAGAGGGGCCCCATACTCTTCTATTGCCCGGGGGCCCCATGAGTTGTCAGTCCGCCCCTGGTCCCTAGCTTGGCTCTCCAGATACTTCTCAAGCGTCACCCCCTCTTCTCTGCTGGGTCCCTAGCTTGGCTCTCCAGATACTTCTCAAGCGTCACCCCCTCTTCTCTGCTGGGTCCCTAGCTTGGCTCTCCAGATACCTCTCAAGCGTCACCCCCTCTTCTCTGCTGGGTCCCTAGCTTGGCTCTCCAGATACTTCTCAAGCGTCACCCCCTCTTCTCTGCTGGGTCCCTAGCTTGGCTCTCCAGATACTTCTCAAGCTTCGCCCCAATGGCCTGCTCGGTCCCTGGCTTGACACATAAGGCTGCTCTGCAAGCATCACCTTTGCTGGCCGGGTCTCTGGCTTGACACCTGCTGAAGTTTCAAGATTCTTCACTGTGCCCGGTTGGTGAGAATACTGCTCTGGTACTTGCTTCAGTTACTCACTGTACTCCCTGGTAATAAGGTGGATGGACCCTTAGTGGAGACAGCTTCCCTTCTACCTCCGACCACGACAGATTCTCTGACCGGCAGAACTGTCACTTCTGGTTAGACTGCAAGCCGCAATCCCAACCCTGCACTGCTCTCTTGCTTTTGGATAGGCCCAATCTCCAGCCTAGCAGCCCAGGCATACAACACACATCCACCTAGACTAGGGTGACCAGACATCCCCGGTTTCCGGGGACAGTCCCCGGAGTGAGGACACTGTCCCCGAACCAAATCTGTCCCTGGTTTTGTCCCCGGATTGTATTTGAACAGGGGCTGGGGCAATTTCACAGACAGTCAATGCAGAATTAAAACACAAATTCTGAGTTACACCCCCCCGCTTCGCCGCTCCTACTAGCTTAGGGGGTGTATTTCTTTCCATTATCTGTGCCCCCTTATGATGATCATGTGCTGGTCGGAGTGGAGGGAATATTTCTTCAGGTTCGGGGGAATGCCCATTCAGCTCCGCTCGCATGTTCTTCTGCCTTGGCTCAAGTCCCGGCCAGCCAGCCGCCTGCCTGCTCATCTCCTTGCCTTCCCTGGTGGAGTGATCTTCCTCCGCTCCCCACCCAGTAGTAGCCGGGGGGCCCGGAATGTAAGACTTGACAGGCTGTGAGGCGGGCGGCGGAGGGGCGACAGGCAGAGAGCCGCTGATTGCCACCATTACTAGTAAAAAAAAAATATGTCCCCGGATTTAATTAAAAAAATGTGGTCACCTTAACCTAGACAGCCGTCCACACACAGAACACAGATCACCTTACTCCACCCAAATATATCGGTTCTCCCAGCAGGCCTAGAGATTCAAGAAAACCCCTGCCCATTGGCTGAGATACCCCATATGCCCATAATCCTACCTTGTATTGCACTTCTTGGCCCAGATTCTCAAAGGACTTACGACGGCGTATCGCCATGTACGCCGTCCTAAGTCCGAATGCGAGCCGTTGTATCTATGCGCCTGATTCTTAGAATCAGTTGCACATAAATTCGGCTTAGATATGAGCAGCGTAAGTGTCTTACGCCGTCGTATCTTAGTTGCATATTTGCGCTGGCCTCTAGGTGGCGCTTCCGTAGATTTCCGCATCGAATATGCAAATTAGCTAGATACGCCGATTCACGAACGTACGTGCGCCCGGCGTATCAAGATACGTTGTTTACGTAAGACATACGCCGTCGTAAAGTTACCCCTCATAAAGCAGGGGTAAGTCATGTTAGGTATGGACGTCGGAAACGGACGAACAGCATCGTATTTTACTTCGTTTGCGTAAATCGTCCGTGAATAGGGCTGAACGTAAGTTACGTTCACGTCGAAAGCATTGACTATTTGCGGCGTAATTTTGAGCATGCGCACTGGGATACGTTCACGGACGGCGCATGCGCGTTCGTTAAAAGCGTCAATCACATCGGGTCACAATTCATTACCATAAAACACGCCCACACCAGCCTACTTTGAATTACGCAGGCTTATGCTGGCACAGTTACACTACGCCGCCGTAACTTTGGGCGCAAGTTCATTGTGAATACGGGACCTGCCTCACTAAGTTACGGTGGCGTAGTGTATCTGAGATACGCTTCGCCCGCCTATAGATAGGCGCGTCTATGAGAATCTTGGCACTTGTATCCAGTACCACCAAGTACCCGGCCACCTAGTGGTAGAAGAGAAAAGTGCAGAAGGCCAAACTTTGGGAGAAATTAATTGATCTCCTATCAATTAGCCAAGGCAACTGTACCTGGCAGGTACATTTTTTGAGGAGCAACAGAGCCTAAACTCCAGGGTGTTGCATCTATCTATCTATCTATCTATCTATCTATCTATCTATCTATCTACTTTATTTATTTGTTCTACTACAATATATATAATGCAAAACATCAGGATGGAACGACCTTATGACTATATTTGTATATATATTTTTCTTCTGTTTTTCAATACATTTGAGTGCAGTAATCCCAGACTTTTTTCTTATATGTGGCCTGTGGGAGGGACTGATTGCATGCACCTTGAAGACAGATGAGTGCTCTTTTCCTCATCTGGATATATACAGTATATCACAAAAGTAAGTACACCCCTCACATTTTTGTACATATTTTCTTCTATCTTTTCATGTGACAACACTGAAGAAATTATACTTTGCTACAATGTAAAGTAGTGAGTGTACAGCTTGTATAACAATGTAAATTTGCTGTCCCCTCAAAATAACTCAACACACAGCCATTAATGTCTAAACCGCTGGCAACAAAAGTGAGTACACCCCTAAGTGAAAATGTCCAAATTTGGCCCAAAGTGTCAATATTTTGTGTGGCCACCATTATTTTCCAGCACTGTCTTAACCCTCTTGGGCATGTAGTTCACCAAAGCTTCACAGGTTGCCACTGGAGTCATCTTCCACTCCTCCATGATGACATCACGGAAATAGTGGATATCAGAGACCTTGCGCTCCTCCACCTTCTGTTTGAGGATGTCCCACAGATGCTTAATAGGGTTTAGGTCTGGAGACATGCTTGGCCAGTCTATCACCTTTACCCTCAGCTTCTTTAGCAAGGCAGTGGTCGTCTTGGAGGTGTGTTTGGGGTCGTTATGTTGGAATACTGCCCTGCAGCCCAGTCTCCGAAGGGAGGGGATCATGCTCTGCTTCAGTATGTCACAGTACATGTTGGCATTCATGGTTCCCTCAATGAACTGTAGCTCCCCAGTGCCGACAGCACTCATGCAGCCCCAGACCATGACACTCCCACCACCATGCTTGACTGTAGGCAAGACACACTTGTCTTTGTACTCCTCACCTGGTTGCCACCACACACACTTGACACCATCTGAACCAAATAAGTTTATTTTGGTCTCATCAGACCACAGGACATGGTTCCAGTAATCCATGTCCTTAGTCTGCTTGTCTTCAGCAAACTGTTTGCGGGCTTTCTTGTGCATCATCTTTAGAAGAGGCTTCCTTCTGGGACGACAGCCATGCAGACCAAGTTGATGCAGTGTGTAGCGTATGGTCTGAGCACTGACAGGATGACCCCCCACCCCTTCAATCCCTGCAGCAATCCTGGCAGCACTCATACGTTTATTTCCCAAAGACAACCTCTGGATATGATGCTGAGCATGTGCACTCAACTTTTTTGGTCCACCATGGCGAGGCCTGTTCTGAGTGGAACCCGTCCTGTTAAATCGCTTTATGGTCTTGGCCATCGTGCTGCAGCTCAGTTTTAGGGTCTTGGCAATTTTCTTATAGCCTAGGCCATCTTTATGTAGAGTAACAATTTTTTTTTTTCAGATCCTCAGAGAGTTCTTTTCCCTGTTGAACTTCCAGTGACCAGTATGAGAGAGTGAGAGCGAAAACACCAAATTTAACACACCTGCTCCCCATTCACACCTGAGATCTTGTAACACTAACAAGTCACATGACACCAGGAAGGGAAAATGGCTAATTGGGACCAATTTGGACATTTTCACTTAGGGGTGTACTCACTTTTGTTGCCAGCAGTTTAGACATTAATGGCTGTGTGTTGCGTTATTTTGAGGGGACGTCACATTTACACTGTTATACAAGCTGTACACTCACTACTTTACATTGTAGCAAAGTGTCATTTCTTCAGAGTCGTCACATGAAAAGATAAAAATTGTTTCTTTTTTACAAAAATGTGAGGGGTGTACTCACTTTTGTGAGATACTGTGTGTGTATATATTATATATATATATATAATTAAATACTTCAAAACTTCAATAAGTCTATGTTGTAGGTGTTTTATTAGAATTTCTGTAGACAAGTAAGTATATCACTTTCTTTATATATATTTATTTATGTTTTATATATATATATATATATATATATATATATATATATATATATATATATATATATATATATATATATATATATATATATATAAACATAAATAAATATATATAAAGAAAGCGATACACTTACTTGTCTACAGAAATTCTAATAAAACACCTACAACATAGACTTATTGAAGTTTTGATGAGCTGAGAACACAGTGTTGTAATACTCCAGTTGTACACAAGGTGGCACCATTAGACAAAAGATAACACCATATCATGTCTCAGTACTACATTGATCAGAGCTTAGTAGTTCCTACTGCTATTGCATGAAAATGCTTAGTGGGGTTAGAAATGTTCAACATAGCAATCAGTTATAGTATTGAAGTAGACACCGATACAAATTTTAAAGCTGATTTTCCTATGACTCATTGTATGACTTATAGTGATTGTAAAGCCTTTTTTTTTTCTAATAATAAGGTTATACTTACCTGTTGGTTGTACTGGTTTTGCACAGAGCATCTCCGATCCTCCTCTTTTGGGATCCCCCACCAGCGTTCTTGACTCCTCCTTTTCTCTGATTACCTCCATAGCAAACTGCTCTCTATGGGGGGCACTCATACAGGCTCGATTAAGCACCTCGCTGTGTGCATCCATAGACACACACAGAGTGGCATGACTCTGCCCCTGCTCCCTTCCTACAGGCTTTGATTGGCAGCAGTGGGATTGCTACTGAATCTCCTGTGAGAAGAGAGAGAGAGAGAGAGAGAGAGAGAGAGAGAGAGCGGAGAAGACCCGTTCTCTGAATGGTGCCTACTACAGGGATCCCACAGGTATGGCACATACATACAGTACTTACATTGATCCAAGCTGGACCAATGATACTATGATAGGTAAAAAATTGCCATACCTAAACTTCAGATTTAAAAAAAAAACAAAGACATCCAAATCGGAGGACAGGTGTACCTTCTTCTATCTTCATCATTGGAGCACTATACTGCATTCTCTGGAATATTGAAGCTTAATATAAAAAAAGAATTAAACGCACACAGATGAACACTTATCCCTTAATACTTTGCAAAAACTTAATGAATCTGGGGAATAGTGTTTACTGGAGCAAATTTATGAATCTAGAAATTAAAGGCTGATAAGAATCCTAATGTACCTCCAGTGATGTACGCTGCAAATGTGTTATGCAGAACCTCTGAAGACTACTTAGACCTTAAATGAGGATACCGGCTAAATGAGGTCATCCCTCTCCTTTTCTACATGAACAGAACACACAACACTGGCAGTTCTCCTTCTGCTTGATCTCTACGCTGCATGGATGCCACACATAACTCTTGCCAAGTCTCCTGGCTGCGCGGTCGAGCCACATTTTTATTACCACCCCCCCGACCACTTCCCCTTTAACTGCAGAGGCAGCAGCCTGGGGGTTTTCCACATATCTGCAGCAAGAATTATTGCTCCTGTTGCTTTCAGCCGCTCTGCCAGTGCCCCCCGCAGCCATGTGCAATGCATGGCATTATGTTGCTGGGGATGCCCAAAATCTGACTCCTAGGGAAAATCAGTGAGCAGAGGTGTTGCTAGGGGGGTGCGGGGGGTGCGGTCCGCACCGGGTGACACCCGCTAGAGGGGTGACACCATCCTGTTTTTTTTGGGGGTTTTTTTGCTGACATGCCCAGCCTGCCCTGTGCAATCCCAGCCTGCCCTGTACCACCCCAGCCTGATCTGTGCCACCCCAGCCTGTTTCGTGCCACCCCAGCCTGACCTGTACCACCCCAGCTTGCCCTGTATCACCAAGCCTGCCCTGTACCACCCCAGCCTGCCCTGTACCACCCCAAACAGCCCTATACCACCCAGCCTGCCCTGTACCCCCCCAAACAGCCCTGTACCACCCCAACCTGCCCTGTACCACCCCAGCCTGCCCTGTGCCACCACAGCCTGACCTGTACCACCCCAGCCTGCCCTGTACCACCCCAAACTTTCCCGTGCCACCCCAACTTGCCCTGTGCCACCCTAACTTGCCCTGTACCACCCTAATCTGCCCTATTCCACCATAACTTGCCCTATACCACCCCAACCTGTCCAATGCCACCCTAACTTGCCCTGTACCACCCCAACCTTTCTCATGCCGTCCCAACTTGCCCTAGGCCACCCTTACTTGCACTATACCACCCCAACCTGCCCTGTACCACCCTAACTTGCCCTATACCACCCCAACCTGCCCTATGCAACACTAACTTGCCCTATACCACCCCACACTACCCTATATCACCCCAACATGCCATATACCACCTTAACATGTCCTATACCACCCCACTACAACAACCTGCCACTATACAACTCTATTCTACCCTAACCTGCCACTATACTGCCCTATACTATCATTTACAGGGGCTGGTTTGGGGTGCGCCCTGTGCCCTGCCTGCTTGGTGCTGGGCAGCCTAGACAGAGGGGGGGTGACACCATGTTTTACAGCACCGAGTGACACCAACCCTAGTGATGCCACTGTCAGTGAGCCAATCAGACAAGCAGGAAATTACATTTCTGGGGGCTGTTCTGTATACTATCTGCATACAGAACACCTCCAGGTAGCCATATTGCATTTTACAAAACAAAATACAGTGCTGGAGATTAAAAGTGAAAGGACATTTTTAATGACTTCACCTACTTGCCACTTTCACCCCCTTCCTGCCCAAGTCAATTTTTTAGCTTTCAGTGTGGTCGCACTTTGAATGACAATTGTGCGTTCATGCAACACTGTACACATATGACATTTTTATCATTTCTTTGAGGCAGGTAGAGATTTATTTTGGTGGTATTTAATCAACAATGATTTTAATTTTTGTTTTTGTTAAACAAATAAAAAAAGACCAAAAAGTAAAAAAATATCAGTTTGCACTGATGGACAGTGATGAGGAGGCACCGATATGCGGCACTGATGGACATTGATAGGTGGCACTAATGAGGAGGCACTGATGAGGAGGCACTAATAGGCAGCACTGATGGGCACTTATAGGCACCACTGATTGACACTGATGGGACTGCACTGATGATCAGTGCCCTGATTATTTGTGTAAATTTCCGCTGTCACACTTGCCAGTTACTGATTCTCTCCTCTCCGGTTAGCGCCTAAAGAAATGAATGGCGATAACTGGCAAGTTTTTTTTACATGTGATCAGCTGTGTTTGTTAAAGGGACGGTGTGATTGGGCCTTAGCCATGATATGTTATTAGCTGAAGGACACCGCAATCACAGAGTGCGTGAGATGCATGCCCCAGAGGGCACATGGAGGACGTGGTTCGGGGAGGACGTCCATGGGTGCCCTCCCAGAACTTGAGAGCCGCACTGTAGCCATCTTTCAGCTATAGCATGTGTCTGAAGTGAGTAATAACATTCAATTCCATTATTACTTGTGTAGCAATTGTATATACTAGATTTTTTTTATTTTTTTTTGCTATTTTTTTTTTTTATTATTCACAATAGTGGACTTACCATTTAAGGACACTAGAGGGCAGGAGTATTTTTTTTAGATATATACTGTATATGTATATTTTAATGTAGTGGTGCCAGAACGGCTCTTGGAGTACAGTGGTAATTTTGGCAGCAAATTTTGTTTTAGTCTTTTGACTAAAATGCCATTTTAGTTTTAGTCCCATTTTAGTTTTCTGCAATTGTTTTAGTTGTATTTAGTCGACTAAATCTCCAGTACGTATTTAGTCGACTAAAATCGAATGGGTTAAGTTACATTAAGTTACATTGTAATACATTATTTAAGCATTTCTCTACAATTTCCAAACTCCTTATTTACTCCTGGAGTGAAAAAACGAATAATACATTGTTATTTATGGCATTAAAGCAGAGTTCCAACCGAAAGTGGAACTTCCGCTTGTATGCTTTCTCTCCCCCCCCCCCCCCGTGACACATTTGGCACCTTTCGGGGGGGGGGGGGAGATCAGTTTATGACAGATCCCCTTCCCCACTTCCGTGGCCCAATCTCCTGGAAGTTCGCCCCCCCTCCTCCTTCCTCCACTGCCGGGCCAGTTAGAAAGTGCCTTTCGGCTTCACTGCCTGGTTCCCTTACCAGGAATGGTGGTGTCAGCACCCGGGAGTCGATCCAAAGATCGGCTGGGGTGCCAACATAGCGGGATCCCTGGACAGGTAAGTGCCCTAATATTAAAAGTCAGCAGCTGCAGTATTTGCAACGACGCAGGCGCACTGAGGGTGCGTTTTTGTGAATGCCATTATTGGGGTTAATGCCGTATTCCCGCGCATGCACAGGGATTAGGGTGACCACATTTCCAAACTTCTATTCAGGGGCACCCTCCCTTCCCAAAAATCAGCTTGTGCTGTAACGAATCACAGCACAGTGATTGGACACAAGAGGCGGGATTTATGATTTCTCCAATCACAAGCATGGGGTGGGATTGTGCTTCTCCAGCCATTTCTGGCCAGGACAAGTACTGTCAGTGAGTAAAGCAGTGATCTGGTGGCCTTTTTTGGGGGCATCAGATTGGCCCGGGGGTGGCTGTGTCAGTTTCATTCCGGGACACTGTATTGTCCTGGAATGAATGTGCCCGGGACAGACCTGCAAAATGCGGGACTGTACCGGGCAATCCGGGACACGTGGTCACCCTAACGGGGATCTGTCGGACCCGCGCAAGTGCGCGGGAGTGACGTCATCCCGCTCTGGCCAATCACAGCGCCTGAGCGACGATAACAGGAAGAAGATGCAAGGGGACATGGCGGCGGCGGTGGAGGGGAACGAGGAGGACTTTCGGGAGCTTTGATTTCAAGTAAGTGCCACATAATGAGCTAGTATGCTATGCATACTAGCTCATTATGCCTTTCTCTTGCAGGTTCCCCCCCCCCCCCGTTTTTCGGGGGGTTGTTTACTGCCTCTTTAACTACACAGCCCCACCATCATAATGGAACATCCCCCTTCAGGCTGCAGATAACAGCCATTGATGGTCTAAACTTCCACAGAAAACCTTGTATCTACAAATGCTGGACTCCATCCAGAGAAAGCCGGCGGAGCTCCGTGGAAAGCAGTTCCCGAGGGTAAACATCCCTCCTTTACATTTTCATTTTGTTTTTGTTCCTTAACGAAAAAGGAATTGATTTTTCATCATAGTTTTTGTCAGTGGATGAAAATATGGTGTAAAAAAAAGGTTTTAGTTGACCAAATTAGCACTGTTGGTGCACTGAGACTGTTGCCTTCACGCGGACCTGGGCAGTGATCAGTTTGACTCCTCAGGGGGCTTGTTGTACTTTTTTTTTTAAATGACTCCTGGTACAACAATACAGGTAAACATACCGACATGACATCTGAGCGGTGTTGTCAGTAACGGCGTTAAATAAAACGCTGTTACCCAACGATGCCCCTTTTGAGGGTAACGAGTAATTTACCCGATTACTCTTCCCCTCACGGTAACGCCGTTCCCATTATTTGGGTGGGGTTACCGCAATTACATCTACCTGTGTCAGCTGTTGGCCATCCATTATTAAAAAAGCACGCCTCCTCCTCTGACTGTTCCGTGATAGGCGGAACACGAATTTTCCCAGCAGAGCCTCTGTTTAGTGTTCAGCCTATCACGGATGTCTTCTCATCCTCAGCCTCGGCCTCGGGCGAGAGGACATCCTTGATAGGCGGAACACTGAACAGAGGCTCTGCTAGTAAAATTACTGTTCCGCCTATCACGGATCAGCCTGAGGAGGAGGCTTTTGAATAATAAATGGCCGCCGTCTGACATCTCTGCAAACAGGAGAAAGTAGGGAGATCATCGAGGCATGTTACAGATGGCACAGTGAGGCATGTTACAGATGGCACAGTGAGGCATGTTACAGATGGCACAGTGAGGCATGTTACAGATGGCACAGTGAGGCATGTTGAAGAATATTGAAAAAAAGGTCAGTTTCTTTGCTGAGTAACTATTTACTTTTTCAATGTAGTAACTGAGTCACTAACGCAATTACTTTTTCGGAGAAGTAATTTGTAACTGTAACTAATTACTTTTTTAAAGTAAGATGAGCAACACTGCATCTGAGATACTCACATCAAACTCATTGAGGGCAGCGGCCAGCTCCCCAATGCCTGTGTGGCCCTGCTTCTCATCAGTGGGCGAGGTGGCCTGGGCAGCGTTGGAGATCCCTGCAATAGCCTCCTGCACTTGTTTGAATACATAGTCCCGGTTGGCCCTGGTGGCTGCCACATCCGCGTGGCGGAGGAAAGCTTGTGAGGCTGTGTACAGCATGGTGGCGTTCTTCTTCAGAGCTCCTCGAGCAGCTGCCATCTCATCCCTACAATGGGGGTCTTTGAGTTCCTGCAAGAGAAGAACAAGGAGGATGTTTTACTGTAAAGGAACGTCAGAATGAAGGAATGAACTAGATCTGCTATTTATTACATTTACATTTTTGGTTTTGGGTTTATCACCAATAAAGTGTGGTGCTGTATTACGTACCAAGGGCCAGATTCAGATACAATTAAGTTGCTCCACGGCAGCAGATTTACAGCGTAAGTGCCTGATTCTCAGAACTCTTACCTGTAAACTTGCGGCGGTTTAACGTAAATGTGCTCGGCGCAAGCCCGCCCAATTCAAATGGGGCGGGCACCATTTAAATTAGGCGCGTTCCCGCGCCAAATGTTATGCACATGCTCCGTTAGGAAACTTCCCGACGTGCATTGCGCGAAATCACCGCGCCACGACGTTTTTTTTTTAAATGCGACGTGCGTTACGGCGTTTCGTATTCCCGGACGTCTTATGCAAAAAAAAAAATGTCAAAATTCGACGCGGGAACGACGGCCATACTTTAACATGGCTGATCTAAAGATAAGCCATGTTAAAGCAGGTGTAACTTTGCGACGGGTAAAAATGACTAGCGACGACGTACAGGATTGCGACGAACACGCGGGTCTTCGTGGATCGCCGTAATTAGTTATCTGCATATTCTACGCCAAACGCAATGGCCTCGCCACCTAGCAGCCGGCCTAGAATTGCATCCTTAAGATCCGACAGTGTAATTCAATTACACCTGTCAGATCTTAGGGCTAGCTATGCGTAACTGATTCTATGAATCAGTCGCATAGTTAGGACGGCCGTAACACAGAGATACGACGGCGTATCAGGAGATACGCCGTCGTATCTCTTCTGTGAATCTGGCCCCAAGTTACCAGCATAGGTGACCGAATCCAGAAAACCTTCACCTGCTACCTGCATGCTCTGAGCTGCATATGCACTTCTATAGGACCAGCGCTGAGCCAGTGAAATTGAGTTGTAATTTTATATAAAATTAAAGCTGTAATAAATCCAAGACCAAAGATGTAATATATTGCCTCTTACCAATCATTAGATTTGTTTTATTTTTTGTTTTTTTCCTCTCTGTAGCCTGGTGATCTGGCCAGTAACACATCTCATGTATTAGTGCGACACAACTCTGGATTGTGAGTGATAGACTAACACAAAGTGGCACATCATTGTGAAGTGGAAGGAAAATGATAAATGGTTTTCAAAACTTTTTACAAATAAATATGTGAAAAGTGTGGTGTGCATTTGTATTCAGCCCCCCCTTACTCTGATACCCCTAACTAAAATCTAGTGGAACTAATTGCCTTCAGAAGTCACCTAATTAGTAAATAGAGTACACCTGTGTGTAATTTTATCTCAGTATAAATACAACTGTTCTGTGAAGCCCTCAGAGGTTTGTTAGGGAACCTTAGTGAACAAACAGCATCATGAAGGCCAAAGAACACAACAGACAGGTCCGGGATAAAGATGTGGAGACGTTTTAAGCAGGGTTAGGTTATAAAAAATATCCCAAGCTATACTTCCCTCTCGAAAGCTTGCCTTAAGATTATTACTAGGTGGTATTTGACCCCGTCGAGACTCTCAAGGATTTTTCCTTTAGCGTCTCCTCTTTGTTTTCGGGGTTGTCAAATGGAAGGCACGATGTTACATGTCTGGTGGGACGGCCCAAGAATTAGAGATATCTGGAATAAGATTTTTCATATGATCTTTACGTTTTTCGGCATTTAGAAAAAAACCTATGTTTTTCCAGCTTCATCATTAAAACGACGTTGCCCACACACCATCATTTAAAAAAAATGCTCTAGCAAAGCGCGGTGCCGTACAACGGCACTATAAAGGGGAAGTTCCATGCGGATGGCGCCACCCTTGGGGCTGCTTTAGCTGATTCCGTGTTAGTAAAAGACGATTCGCGCTTTTCTGTCTGTTACAGCGTGATGAATGTGCTTACTCCATTATGAACGGTAGTTTTACCAGAACGAGCGCTCCCGTCTCATAAGTTTCTTCTGAGCATGCGCGGGCTTTTAGCGTCGTTTTAGCCCACACACGATCATTTTTTACAACACGTAAAACGACATTGTTTAAAACGTCGTTAAAAAATGTACCATGTTCAACAAAAAAAAATTGTCGTTTTTCAGAACCTGAAAAATGATGTGAAGCCCACACACGTTCATTTTAAATGACATTTTTTTAAAACAACGTTTTTTTCATGCCGAAAAATGATCGTGTGTACGCGGCATCAGGGTTCTGAAGTCTCCTTCTATAGCTCTGCTAAATTTCCGATTTCCTAAGATTTCAAAATCGCAAGCCCGCGTAATTCAAAGGGGCGTTTGCCATTTAAATTAGGCGCGCTCCCGCGCCAGACCTACTGCGCATGCTCCGTTTTGAATCTCCCGCCGTGCTTTGCGCGAAGTGACGTAATTTTTTCGAACGGCGACGTGCGTAGCGTACTTTCGTATTCCCGGACGTCTTACGCAAGAACAAAAACATTTTTACATTTCAATGCGGGAACGACGGCCATACTTTACACAGCACATACGTGTGCTGTGTAAAGTTAGGGCACCTAAAACGACGACTAACTTTGCGACGGGAAACTAATCTAGCAGCGACGTAGCTAACGCGAAAAACCGTCGTGGATCGCCGTAACTACTAATTTGCATACCCGACGCTGGTTTACGATGCAAACTCCCCCCAGCGGCGGCCGAGGTACTGCATCCTAAGATCCGACAGTGTAATTCAATTACACCTGTCGGATCTTAGGGCAAACTATGCGTAACTGATTCTATGAATCAGTCACATAGTTAGGAAGACCCTAAAACAGAGATACGACGACGTATAAGGAGATATCTCTTTTGTGAATCTGGGCCTTATATTTTACATTCTTTTGGGAGTCAAGCTTACTATAGCGAAATCCTGGAAGCTTCCTAGGGTTTCTCGTCGAGCTGCCAAACACAACATTTCTTGGATTATGTCACAAGAAAAATTGGTGAGCTTCTTATTAGATACGTTCCAACAGTTTGAGGAGACTTGGGAGCCCTGGGCCACATATGTAGGCAACAGTTAACCTCGGGAGAAGATGTAATTTCTTAAACCGCTATGGGCGTTCCGGCGGAGGATCTCTTTTCTCTTGTCTCTCTTTCTTTATCTTCTTTTTCTGGTCTGTTGTTCTTTTTCTCTTGTTTTGAAGGATCATCCTTCACTTTTCTGTTGATGATTGACTAAGGATAATTTTTTGTATCTGTTGAGGGGTTTCTGCGAATCCAGGGCAGTCGTTGGTCGAGTCGACACATGTTAGTTCGGTCCTCTGGTCGCTCACACAGTCAGATCCCTTTAGGTGTGTGAGTGATATAGAGGCCTGATTGTGTGATTCCTTTTATGGTGATTCTTCTTTTTATGTATGTTTTGTCTTGTATGCAAATACCATTCACCATGATAGTTGTTCTGCTTTTGTCTGTATGATTTATGCTCTGATTGTACTGGATTTGAGATTTGCAATCCTGTCTCTCTCTTGTCTTTGCTGATTGTTTTTATCTTTTCAAAATAAAAATATTTTGAAAGTAAAAAATATCCCAAGCTTTGAACATCTCACTGAGCTCTGTTCAATCCATCATCCAAAATGGAAAGAGTATGGCACAACTGCAAACCTACCAAGACATGGCCGTCCTCCTAAACAGACAGGCCGGGCAAGAAGAGCATTTATCAGAGAAGCAGCCAAGAGGCCCATGGTAACTCTGGAGGAGCTGCAGAGATCTACAGCTCAGGTGGGAGAATCTGTCCACAGAACAACTATTAGTCGTGCTCTCCACAAATCTGCCCTTTATGGAAGAGTGGCAAGAAGAAAGCCATTGTCGAAAGAAAGAAATAAGAAGTCCTGTTTGCAGTTTGTGAGAAGCCGTGTGGGGGAAACAGAAAACATGTGGAAGAAGGTGCTCTGGTCAGATGAGACCAAAATTTTATTTTTTGGTCTAAAAGCAAAACGCTATGTATGGCGGAAAACTAACACTGCACATCACCCCGAATGGTGGTGGCATCATCATATTGTGGTGATTCGATTCTTCAGCAGGGATAGCTAAGCTGGTCAGAGTTGATGGGAAGATGGATTGAGCCAAATACAGGGCAATCTTAGAAGAAAACCTGTTAGAGTCTGCAAAAGACTTGAGACTGGGGCAGAGGTTCACCTTCCAGCAAGACAACGACCCTACACATACAGCCAGAGCTACAATGGAATGGTTTAGATCAAAGCATATCCATGTGTTATAATGGCCCAGTCAAAGTCCAGACCTAAATCCAATTGAGAATCTGTGGCAAGACTTCAAAATTGCTGTTCACCGAGGCTCTCCATCCAATCTGACTGAGCTTGAGATATTTTGCAAAGAAGAATGGGCAAAAATGTCCCTCTCTAGATGTGCAAAGCTGGTAGAGACATCCCAAAAAGACTTGCAGCTGTAATTGCAGTGAAAGGTGTTTCTACAAAGTATTGCCTCAGGGGGGCTGAATACAAATGCCCCCCACACTTTTCACATATTTATTTGTAAAAAAAATTGAAAACCATTTATCATGTTCCTTCCACTTCACATCTATGTGCCACTTTGTGTTGGTCGATCACATAAAATGCCAATAAAATACATTTACATTTTGGTTGTAACATGACAAAATGTGGAAAATTTTAGGCGGTATGAATACTTTTTCCAGGCACTGTACATTATATACTTCATACTATCCACTCTGAACACTGTGATGTACATTATATACTCTATACTGCTCCACTATGACCCATGATGAATAAAATATTCTTCCATAAGCCAAATCATGACTGGTTTTGTTCAAACCTAGCAGTGTTACAGATATTTGGCAGTTTACCTGTTGCCTCCTTGCAGCCACATAGTTGAGTTTGACCATTTCTTTGCCAAACTCTTTGAAGCGGTGAGCCAAATCTTGTTCATTGGTGGCACATTTCACAGCTTCAAGAGCTTCCTCCACCTAGGAGAAAAAAAATGATATGCAATGTTATTAGATGGCTCACCAAAGAAAAATCACTTTGATGAAACATATTATGACAAGTGACTTACTTCAATTACAGCGAAGAAACATTTTCATTTTGTCACCTTTTAGATTTGTAATGTAATAATGTATAGATGTTACCAGCTATAACGTGGGAAATTTGTGATCTGCATTGTCATGGGATGTCCCATGTAAGCCTAGTTCAGAGCCTTTGCCCGTATTCCCCCATCAGAGGTGTAACTAGAACTTTCAGGGCCCGGTGGAGGAAACCATGAAGAGCCCCCTTGACCGCAGGGTTTCTACCCATCGGCAGGGCCGGACTGGCCTACCGGGATACCGGGAAAATTCCCGGTAGGCCGCTTGCTTTTCTGCCTGTCAATCAAATACAATCAGCGGCGGCCGTAGCTGCGGCCGCCATCGCCGCCGCCGCGGCCGCCGCTCTTTTCAATTGTGCACGGGTGTCGGCTGCACTGAGTTCCCTGGGGCTGCTTTTGACTAGCTCCAGACTGTCACTGCCGTAGTTAAAAGCAGCCGCAGGCCGGCGGGTTGCGGCCGCCATGCTCCTCGCCGCACTTCCCTTCTGACCTAGCCAATCATTGAGCAGCGCCAGGATCACTGATCATGTGTCTAAGGGGAGGAGCCGAGCAGGAGAAACAAACGTCGGGACGTCACATGTTCCATCTTCCCGCGCGGCGCCAGGACAGCCCACGATGTCTCTGCAGGGTCACGAGTGAGGGGACAGGGAGAGAGCCGCAGAGGAGAAGTGTCGACTTGGAGGCTGGAGCACAAGGTATTTTTCTAATATTAGAGGGGACGGACAGGATAGGACAATTGTGGGGGGGGGGGGGGGGGTTATACAATGTACAGGGAGGGGCGATTCTGTATGAAAAGTTCTCCATCACCTGATCCCAGTACTCCCCTCCCTCATCCCAGTGTCCCCCTGTACTCCCCTCCTTCATCCCAGTGTCCCCCTGTACTCCCCTCCCTCATCCCAGTGTCCCCCCCTGTACTCCCCTCCCTCATCCCAGTGTCCCCCCTGTGCTCCCATCCCGGTGTCCCCCCCGTACTCCCCTCCCTCATCCCAGTGTCCCCCCTGTGCTCCCATCCCAGTGTTCCCCCCGTACTCCCCTCCCCTATCCCAGTGTCCCCACGTACTCCCCTCCCCTATCCCATTGTCTCCCCTGTGCTCCCATCCCAGTGACCCCCCGTACTACCCTCCCCTATCCCAGTGTCCCCCCCCGTACTCCCCTCCCTCATCCCAGTGTCCCCCCCGTACTCCCCTCCCTCATCCCAGTGTCCCCCCCGTACTCCCCTCCCCCATCCCAGTGTCCCCCCTGTGCTCCCACTCCAGTGTCCCCCCTGTGCTCCCATCCCAGTGTTCCCCCCGTACTCCCCTATCCCAGTGTCCCCCCTGTACTCCCCTCACCCATCCCAGTGTCCCCCCTGTGCTCCCATCCCAGTGTTCCCCCCCGCACTCCCCTCCCTCATCCCAGTGTCCCCCCCGTACTCCCCTCCCCCATCCCAGTGTCCCCCCTGTGCTCCCACCCCAGTGTCCCCCCTGTGCTCCCATCCCAGTGTTCCCCCCGTACTCCCCTCCTCTATCCCAGTGTCCCCCCTGTACTCCCCTCACCCATCCCAGTGTCCCCCCTGTGCTCCCATCCCAGTGTTCCCCCCCCCGCACTCCCCTCCCCTATCCCAGTGTCCCCCCCGTACTCCCCTCCCCCATCCCAGTGTCCCCCCTGTGCTCCCCTATCCCAGTGTCCCCCCCGTACTCCCCTCCCCTATCCCAGTGTCCCCCCCATACTCCCCTCCCCTATCCCAGTGTCCCCCCTGTGCTCCCATCCCAGTGTTCCCCCCGTACTCCCCTCCCCTATCCCAGTGTCCCCCCGTACTCCCCTCCCTCATCCCAGTGTCCCCCCTGTGCTCCCATCCCAGTGTTCCCCCCGTACTCCCCTATCCCAGTGTCCCCCCCTGTACTCCTCTCCCCTATCCCAGTGTCCCCCCGTACTCCCCTCCCTCATCCCAGTGTCCCCCCCGTACTCCCCTCCCCCATCCCAGTGTCCCCCCTGTGCTCCCATCCCAGTGTTCCCCCCCCGTACTCCCCTCCCCTCCCCTATCCCAGTGTCCCCCCCGTACTCCCCTCCCCCATCCCAGTGTCCCCCTGTGCTCCCATCCCAGTGTCCCATATCTGCACCCCCCTTCTCTCTCTCTCACCTACCTTTGCTGCCCTTGCAGTAAAATTGAAATCTGTATAATAATCTCAGAGAGGACGGGGGGAGGGGCATGTGACTTAGGCTACTTTCACACTGGGGCGTCGCGCCGTCGGCAGTAAAGTGTCGCTATTTTAGCAGCGCTTTACTGTCGTTTTTGCGGCGCTATTAAGCCGCTAGCAGGGCGCCTCAAGACTTTTTTGAGTGTCCTGCCAGCACAATGCTAGCGGTCCAAAAGGATAAAAAAAAACGCCCGCAAAGCGCCGCTGCAGCAGCGCTTTGCTGGCGGTTCAGCGCCGCTGCCCATTGATTTCAATGGGCAGGGGCGCTTTAGAAGCAGTGTATACACCGTTCCTACAGGGCCTCAAAGATGCTTTCGCATTGGAGTGAGAAGAGAGGCTATTTCAGGGCATTTTAAAGGCGCTATTTTGTAGCGCCTGCGAAGTACCTCAGTGTGAAAGTAGTCTAAGACCCCTTTCACACTGAGGCGCTTTGCAGGCGCTATAACGCAAAAAATAGCGTCTGCAGAGTGCCCTGAAAGAGTGGTTCCATTCACTCCAGTGTGAAAGCCCAAGTGCTTTCACACTGGAGTGGTGCGCTGCCAGGACATTAAAAAATTTCCTGCAAGCAGCATCTTTGAGGCGCAGTAGGAGCGGCTCCTAAAGCGCCCCTGCCCATTGAAATCAAAGCGGCGCTTTGCGGCCATTAAAAGCACCCCGCTAGCGGCTGAATAGTGCCGCTAAAAATAGCGGCGCTTTACTGCCGATGCCCCCACCGCCCCAGTGTGACAGAGGCCTTAAAGTCATCATCATGTGCGATTGTGTGTGATGTGCTAAGCAGACAGAGCCGCTGGTGATCCTACTCCCTCTCTCCCCCTGTACAGTGTCAGAGACACTGGCGCAGCATTGGCAGAGGACTGTATCCCTGCACTGCTGCGTGTCCCTGACCATCACAGTGCCACTGCCAGTGAGTGTGACCTGTATGTGTACCACTGTGTGCTTTCACTGTCTGATGTTCCATTCCACTCTGCCTTTCTGCCCAGTGCTGTGCCCATGATACACCGCACGATTCCTCTGCATTTATGGGTGCTGATATTGCCGCATTTATGGGTGCTGATATTGCCGCATTTATGGGTGCTGATATTGCCGCATTTATGGGTGCTGATATTGCCGCATTTATGGGTGCTGATATTGCCGCATTTATGGGTGCTGATATTACTGCATTTATGGGTGCTGATATTGCCGCATTTATGGGTGCTGATATTGCCGCATTTATGGGTGCTGATATTACTGCATTTATGGGTGCTGATATTGCCACAATTATGGGTGCTGATATTACTGCATTTATGGGTGCTGATATTGCCGCATTTATGGGTGCTGATATTGCCGCATTTATGGGTGCTGATATTGCCGCATTTATGGGTGCTGATATTGCCGCATTTATGGGTGCTGATATTGCCGCATTTATGGGTGCTGATATTGCCGCATTTATGGGTGCTGATATTGCCGCATTTATGGGTGCTGATATTGCCGCATTTATGGGTGCTGATATTACTGCATTTATGGGTGCTGATATTGCCGCATTTATGGGTGCTGATATTACTGCATTTATGGGTGCTGATATTGCCGCATTTATGGGTGCTGATATTACTGCATTTATGGGTGCTGATATTACTGCATTTATGGGTGCTGATATTACTGCATTTATGGGTGCTGATATTACTGCATTTATGGGTGCTGATATTACTGCATTTATGGGTGCTGATATTACTGCATTTATGGGTGCTGATATTGCCACAATTATGGGTGCTGATATTGCCGCATTTATGGGTGCTGATATTGCCGCAATTATGGGTGCTGATATTGCCGCATTTATGGGTGCTGGTAAGGCCATATTTATGGGTGATAAGGCCGCAATTATGGCAGCCCGGCCCCTCTCTGGCTCTCTCATGGATTTCTCTCTTTTTTTTGGGCTGGTATATTAATGCTGTGGGGCTGGTATGAAATTATTTCCAGGGCTGGTTTTCATTCCCAGTCCGGCCCTGCCCATCGGTCTCAGGGACCTTCCCCCACAATCTACATCTGAGCCTTCTGGGTCTCCAAGCTCCGTATCATTTAACATCCGACATCGAATGGTTTACCATTGTCCCTCTTCACATCTTGGCATTCAATCTAAACTCCTGAAGATTGAAAAGGTACTGTACACAAGCCCAAAACTGTAATTTTTTAAGTAATCTCATAATAAAACTCTGGTTAAAAGCATGCAATCTTTCCCCAAAGAAGCCCCCTGTATGGCAGTTCACAAGTAAAAACATGAAAAAATTGTCCACATATGCTATGGTCAGAGGTGTAACTAGAACCTTCAGGGCCAAGTGGAGAAAACCATGAAGGGCCTCCTTGACCGCAGGGTATCTACCCATCGGTCTCAGGGGCCTTCCCCCACAATCCCCCTCGAATGGCAGTTCACAAGTAAAAACATAAAAAATATCTACATACAGTATGCTATGGTCAGAGGTGTATCTAGAACCTTCAGGGCCCCAGTGGAAGAAACCAGGAAGGGCCTCCCTGACAGCCAGGACTCTATTCATTGGTCCCGGGGCCCTTTCCATCAGTCTCGGGGCTCTTCCCCCCGCAATCTTGCCCCAAAGAAGCCCCCGTATGGCAGTTTACGAGTAAAAACCTGAAAAATGGTCCACATATCATCATAGGTGTAACTAGAACCTTCAGGGCCCCAGTGAAGGAAGTCATAAAGGGCCCCCCTAACCGCCGGGGCTCTTTCCATTGATCTTGGGGCTCTTACCCCGCAATGTTGCCCCAAGGAAACCCCTGTATGGCAGTTTAGAAGTAAAAACATTAAAAATCATCTACATATGCAATGGTCAGAGGTGTAACTAGAACCTTCAGGGTCCTGGTGGAAAGAAATGATGAAGGCCCCCCCCCCCCCCACAGGCTCTATCTATCAGTCCTGGGGCTCTTTCCATCTGTCCCTTCTCCCTTTACTTCCATTGCGAGGGCCTGTTATAAGACCCGGTTCACACTGCTGTGACTGTATGGAAGCCAATCAGCTTCTAACTTCTGCCTGTATTGTGTCCAATGTGAGATGTCCATCTTGATCTCAATATAACGGTGTAAGGCATTTTTGTGGTCGGACATGTCCCTGGATGGATTGGACTCCTCAAGCCGTATTTTGTATAGTGCGATCTATGGTGATATTATTGGCGCCTGTAGTGAAGAGGTTATGTTGATCCGGGGAGTTCCCTTTAAATTGCTGGTTGACATGCCTTGCTGCCTGACCCTTTGACAAAGTTGTAAGGACGAAACACGTTAGCTGGGGCTGTACAGCAACCAGAAGTGACATCAGATGCCAACCTGGAAATGACACAATCGGGGGCCAGGTGAGATGCTATATTTACCGGTCATACTGCATGATCGATTCTGATGCTCTGTTTTTTTTTGGTTGGTTGATGGGCCCGATTTTTTTTATATTATTTGGCGGTGCGATAAGGGAGTTTGATTGGTGAAATTTTTTTTTGTTGCTACCTGTAGGGGAATTTTGTTTCTTTTAGGTGCCTGTAAGCTATTATTAATGTATGGTGGTACCAATAGCATTGTAAAAAATCAAAAAAGTTATGAGGAACTTAGATTTTGTTTTCAGCACAGGGTTAATTTTACATTTTTGGTATTTTTAAACACACAAATGTAAGAATAGCCATAACTAAACTTTAACCACTTGCCGACCGCTGTCAGTAGATATACATTAGCAGAATGGCTCCTTTGGCTCCTGTGGGCAAAGCAACATACAGGTATGTTGCGTTGAAAATCGCTCAATGTCTGCCGGTGTCCCGCCATCGTGACACGGAACAGCAGAACGGGGGGGGGGATGCCTATGTAAACAAGGCATTTCCCTGTTCTGCCTTGTGACAGGACAGTGATCTACTGCTCCCTGTTATAGGGAGCAGTGATCACTGTGATGTCACTGGTAGCCCAGCCCCCACACAGTTAGAATCACTCCTTAGGACACACTTAACCCCTTCCTCGCCCCCTAGTGCTTAACCCCTTCCTTGCCAGTAATCAGTGCATTTTTATAGCACTGATCGCTGTATAAATGACAATGGTCCCAAAATAGCATCAAAAGTGTCCGATGTGTCCGCCATAATGTCGCAGTCACAATAAAAATCGCAGATCGCCGTCATTATTATAAAAATAAAATATTAATAAAAATGCCATAAAACTAACCCCTATTTTGTAGACGCTATAACTTTTTCGCAAACCAATCAATATATACTTATTGTGATTTGTTTTACCAAAAATATGTAGAAGAATACGTATCGGCCTAAACTGAGAAAAAAACATTTGTTTTTTTATATATTTTTGGGGGATATTTATTATAGCAAAAAGTAAAAAATATAGCTTTTTTCCAAAATTGTCACTTTTTTTTGTTTATAGCCCAAAAAATAAAAACCGCAGAGGTGATCAAATACCACCAAAAGAAAGCTGTATTTGTGGGGAAAAAAGGACGTCAATTTTGTTTGGGCACCACGTCACAGGACCGCGCAATTGTCAGTTAAAGCGACGCAGTGCTGAATCGCAAAAAAAGAGATTTTTAATACAGCTTACCTGTAAAATCTTTTTCTTGGAGTACATCACGGGACACAGAGCGGCATTCATTACTATATGGGTTATATGGAGTACCTTCAGGTGTAGACACTGGCAATCTCAAACAGGAAATGCCCCTCCCTATATAACCCCCTCCCATAGGAGGAGTACCTCAGTTTTGTAGCAAGCAGTATGCCTCCCAAAATGGTCCTCAAAAAAGAGGGGTGGGAGCTCTGTGTCCCGTGATGTACTCCAAGAAAAAGATTTTACAGGTAAGCTGTATTAAAAATCTCTTTTTCTTTATCGTACATCACGGGACACAGAGCGGCATTCATTACTATATGGGATGTCCCAAAGCAATGCTTACAATGAGGGGAGGGAGAACATCTCCAAGACAAAAGGATTTAATTTAGAGATATACTCAAATCATAATAAATCCAACTTAGTTGAGAAAAATAAAATTTTTAAATTTAACTCGAACAAGAGGAGCCCCCGGAATCCGAGGGTCTCAAACTGCAGCCTGCAGCACTGCCTGCCCGAAGGCAGTATCAGTATTCCTTCTTACGTCCAACTTGTAGAATTTTGTAAACGTGTGGACAGAAGACCAGGTTGCCGCCTTGCAAACTTGAGCCATAGAGATCTGGTGGTGTGCTGCCCAGGAGGCGCCCATGGCTCTAGTAGAATGAGCCTTTAATGATACTGGAGGAGGCAACCCTTTCAAGCCGTAGGCCTGAGTGATTAATTGCTTAATCCACCTAGAAATGGTGGACTTTGCAGCTGCCTGCCCCTTCTTGGGCCCATCCGGTAGAATGAACAGCACATCTGTCTTCCAGATCTTCTTTGTAGCTTTAAGATAGGCCTTCATGGCCCTGACAATATCCAAGGTATGCAGCAACCCTTCCTTTCTGGAAGTAGGTTTAGGGAAGAAGGATGGTAATACCAAATCCTGGTTCAAATGAAAACTGGATATGACCTTCGGAAGGAAGGAAGGATGAGGGCGGAGAACGACCCTGTCCTTATGAAAAACAAGATATGGTTCCTTACAGGATAAGGCTGCCAGCTCCGAAACTCTTCTTGCGGAAACTATGGCAACCAAAAATACTAACTTCCTTGTCAGTAGAACCAAAGGAATATCAGCCAACGGCTCAAACGGTTGTTTCTGTAAACTTGACAGAACAAGATTTAAATCCCACGGACAAAGCGGGGATTTAACTGGAGGTCTAATACGTAAGACCCCTTGAAGGAAGGTCTTAACCAGCGAGTGGGTGGCCAGCGGCCGCTGAAACCACACTGACAGAGCAGAAATCTGTCCTTTGATTGTGCTTAATGCCAATCCTTTATCCACTCCTAGCTGGAGAAAACTTAATACTCTATCGATGGTAAATTTGCGAGAAAGCCATCGCTTGGACTCACACCAGCCTACATAGGCCTTCCAGACCCTGTAATAAATCACCCTAGAGACCGGTTTCCTGGCTCTGATTAGGGTAGAGATTACTTTCTGAGACAGACCTCTACCCCTGAGAATCAGGGATTCAGCTTCCAGGCCGTCAATTTTAGATGCCGTAAGGCAGGGTGGAGGATCGGACCTTGCGATAGCAGGTCTGGCCGTAGAGGAAGAGTCCAAGGGTCTCCCACTACCATCCTTAAGATTAGTGAGTACCATGCCCTTCTGGGCCATGCTGGAGCTACCAGGATGACTGGTATGTGCTCCACCCGGATCCTGCGCAGCAGGCGGGGTAGTAACTGGAGCGGGGGAAACGCATAAAGAAGTTTGAACTGATGCCAAGGGCAAACCAACGCATCGGTTCCGCAGGCCATCAGATCCCTTGAGCGGGGCATGAACCTGTCTAGTTTCTTGTTGAGTCTCGATGCCATGATATCCACGTCCGGCACTCCCCATCTTTGGCAGAGTGCTTGAAAGACTAGTGGATGCAGAGACCATTCCCCCGGCCATAGAGTCTGGCGGCTTAAGAAGTCCGCCTGAAAGTTGTCCACTCCTGGAATGAATATTGCCGATATGCAGGGCACATGAGCCTCTGCCCATAGAAGAATCAAGCTCACCTCTCTCTGAGCGGCTTGACTCCTGGTTCCCCCTTGGTGATTTATGTATGCCACGGCCGTGGCATTGTCTGATTGAATTCTCACCGGGAACCCCTGCAATTTTGACGTCCAAGCCCTGAGGGCTAGTCGAGCAGCTCTGAGCTCCAAGATGTTGATGGGCAACTGCTTCTCTGGCTTTGCCCAAGTACCTTGGCGAGTGCAACCATCCAAAATTGCTCCCCAGCCCGTCAGGCTGGCGTCTGTGGTCACTATCTTCCAAGCCACTGGGCTGAAAGACCTCCCCTTCAGTAGATTCTGAGGGTCTAACCACCAACACAGACTTTGTCGGACTCTTGATGAGAGCGGCAACGGGATATCCAAGGCCTGTGGCCTTCTGCTCCATGCTGACAGGATGGCTGCCTGTAGGATGCGAGTGTGGCTCTGGGCGTATGGTACCGCCTCGAATGTGGCCACCATCTTGCCTAGTAACCTCATACATAGGCGAATAGTCGGTTCTTTCTTGCTTAGAACCAGTAGGATTAATTCCTTGATGGCTTTTACCTTCCTTAGAGGTAGGAACACTCCTTGTTGTTCTGTGTCTAATCTCATGCCGAGATATTCCAACTGCTTTGTGGGCTGGAAAGCTGACTTTTCTCGATTTAGGACCCAGCCGAACCTCTCGAGGTATTGGACCGTGAGGGCCACTGCTCGCTCCAAGCCGGGAGACGAGTGATCTATGACTAGGAGGTCGTCCAGGTATGCTAGGATCGTGACCCCTTGGATCCTTAGTTTGGCTAGGATTGGGGCTAGGACCTTCGTGAACACCCGGGGGGCCGTAGCCAACCCGAAGGGAAGCGCCACGAATTGGAAGTGACGCGAAGCCACCATGAAGCGTAGATATCTTTGATGTGGCTGATAAATTGGAACATGAAGGTAGGCATCCTTTATGTCTATGGACGCCATGAAGTCGTCCTTCTGGAGTGTGGCAGCTGCTGACCGCACGGATTCCATCCGAAATGAGCGGATCTTTAGATATGCATTTACCATCTTTAGGTCCAAAATTGGCCTGACATCTCCATTGGATTTTGGGATGATGAATAGGTTGGAGTAGAAACCCAGCCCCTGTTCCAGGACTGGTACCTCTACTATTACTTCCTGGGAAAGTAGATGATCTAATGCCGATCTTAATGCGGCTCCCTTTTCCGGATCGTTTGGAATCCTCGACTTCTGGAAATGAGGAGGAGGAAACCTTAGGAAATCTAATTTGTAGCCTGTGGCCACGGAAGACCGTACCCACTCGTCGGGAATGCTGGCTTCCCAAATCTCTGAAAAGAGTCGCAGCCTTCCCCCCACCTTCGTGGGTGGGGGCGCCCCTTCATAAGGTTGGCTTGGGGGCTGGTTTTGCTGGTTTGCGAAACCACTGCCTTTTGCCTCTAACAGCCTGTCCTTGTGATCTGCTGTTGAAGCCGAAGTTTGCTTTTGCAGGAGGCCGTCGATACTGCTTGGCATTAGAGGGCCCCTGCCCAGGGGAATACTGTCGTTTAAACGCAGGTCCCTGAACCTTCTTCTTAGTTGGCAAGAGAGTACTCTTGCCGTTTGAAATGGTCTGAATGTATTTATCTAGGTCTTCTCCGAAGAGTCGTCCTCCATGGAAGGGGAACCCTACCAGGAGCTTCTTGCATGGGGGCTCAGCCTCCCAGCTTTTTAACCATAAGAGTCTTCTCATATGGATAAGGGATAACGATAAACGTGACGCTTGCTGGATAGAATCCTTGATTGCGTCTACCGTAAAACATATGGCCTTAGGGACATCCGAAAATTTTTCTGCCTGCTGGGCCGGAATAAGTTTAAGCATCTGCTTAAATTGATCCGATAATGCTTGAGCGACCCCAATCGCAGCCACAGCTGGCTGTACTACTGCCCCTGCAGTAGTGAAGGAGTTCTTAAGTAGTGCTTCCAAGCGCTTATCAACTGGATCCTTGAACACCTGTATGTTTTCTACAGGGCATGTTAACGATCTGTTAACACATGAGATGGCTGCGTCCACTGCAGGAGTAGCCCATCTTTTGGAAAATTTTTCTTCCATAGGATATAGGACAGAGAACCTTTTAGGTGGTAAGAAGATCTTATCTGGCTTGTTCCAATCTTGGAACAAAATTCCCTCTAATAGAGGATGGATCGGAAACACAGCATTGCTTTGAGGCGCCCTCAGTGAGCCCAAAGCTGAAACCGTCGATACCTGGAGATCTGGTACTGGCAAGTTGAATGCCCTATGGACCAAGTCCGACAATCCTTGAATCCACCAGCTCTCCCTCAGGGAGACTGCCCCAGACTCCTCTGTATCCGGGTCTTCGATCCCTGAACCTACTTGGTCCTTGTCCAAGAGGTCGTCCAATTCCCCTGAGGAAAGGACCTCCTCTTCTGAGGGTCCGCGCTCGGGCGACGGAGATCTATTCCGCTTACTGCCCTCTTTTAAAGAGGTGAGTAATACCTCCTCCGTGACCATCTTAGGGTTGGACTGACCCGCGTCAGCTCCAGCCCCAGATCCCGATGGCCCCAAGGCTCCCTGTAGGGAAAACAGCGGCATACCATGGTACAATACCGAGGTACACCTGCTACCTATTGGTATTTGGAACTATAAAAGTTAATTGTCCAAACACCTGTTTGGGGGATAAAAAAAAATGCTTCCTCTCCCCTAGATGACTTTTTTTTTTTTTTTTTTTTTTTTTTTTCGTTTTTGTTTCAAATCCAGGAAAGAAAAAACATTCTGTCCCCCTGAGTAGTATTGCAAAGAAAAACTATGAGATGGAAAAGAAACAGCCTATTTCTAGGCTTGAAAAAACAGTCCTCTGAAGACTGCAATATCCTTTCTGGCCACTGTGTGTCCTCGGCGCCCCGTGCTGCCGCTCTGGTCTTTCTCCTCAGTTCCAAAGTATTGAATGGAACAAACAATCAAGGAAGGGCCGCCCCTTCCTTTAAGCCACTGACCCGCCCTTCCCCCCCAGCCATCTCAAACAGGAAATGCCCCTCCCGACAGGGGGAGGGGGGGGGGGATTTTGGGAGGAAGGGACCTCTCTGTTCCAGCAAACTGCAGCCTGCAGCTTGGAACCATGAGGAGGTCAGCGTTTTGCCTGCTTGCAGGCTCTGAGGAGGAAGACTGAATGGAGCATCGCCTGGAGGCCTGCAGGTAAGCAAAGCTCTCTGACACACACATATATTTTTATATAACACAGGCCCCACTCAATGCTTTTCCAACACTACAAGGGAGGTCACATCTTATGGGGAATAATACATAGAGAGCCATCCTATCTTTATGATATGTGACTAGTTTGCCAGATGCAGTGCATAACTTTAGGCATGTCCCCTGTGACCCCCCAGAAAAAAACCTGCTAAGAACCAAGTTCCGCAAGTTTTCCCCTCACTTACCTGCTCCATGCCGCAGGACTTTGCCAAGCAAGAGGCCCAATCTTCCCCCATCTCCGTGGGGATGTCTAGACCTTCAGGCCCTGGGTTCCTATGAAGGATCCACTGTCCTGGGCCCATATAGCACCCTGGCAACAGAAAACTTTAGGTACGCAAAGGTTTCTAAGTTCTGGGCCCAGGGTCCAGCTCTCTAAAAAGAAAAGCATTATGGGCTATACCCCAAGGGTTTGGGGTCCGGTTACTGACCACTTTAGCGCTGAGGCTTTTTTGGACAGAACCGGTAGCTCACCTAATCCCAAGGATGCGGAGGCAAGCTAAACCATGACTAACACCTAAGACACTGGCGTAAAAACTGAGGTACTCCTCCTATGGGAGGGGGTTATATAGGGAGGGGCATTTCCTGTTTGAGATTGCCAGTGTCTACACCTGAAGGTACTCCATATAACCCATATAGTAATGAATGCCGCTCTGTGTCCCGTGATGTACGATAAAGAAAGTGCTCTGGTCAGGAAGGGGGTAAATTCTTCCGGGGCTGAAGTGGTTAAAGTAAGTACTACTACACTATCAGGCCCATTCTCTGCCTTGTTGTTTTTAGATACTGATGGGATCTCACAGATCATTTGTTAGGCCCCATTCACACCTCCGCGACAAAACGCCCGACGCCGGACGCTCGTGCCGCGGAGGTGTGAATGCAGCCTTAGTGAGAGCTTCAGGTTGGTTGTGATCCCCTTTGGATTGTTCCTTGTATTTTCCTTGTATTCTGATTGACTACCCAAGGTTTGAATGTGCATTTTCTCTCTGGATAAGTTTTATTTTCTGGATTTATAATAGGTCCAAAGGAGAATTTTCAATATTAACTGTCACCTATATATCATAGGCACCACATCCCTTAATTAGTAGAAAAATATAAAGAGATTAAAATGGGACTTTTCAGGTGCATAAACGACACAAAAAATATCAAAAATAAATGTTATTTATACATAATTGAATAAATAGATAGAATATAAAATCCATCATGCAGTACAATGTGGTTTCAGATTTGCATACAGACAAATTTCTTTACATGTTTCACCATTCGATTTGGCTTCCTCAGGAGTTTTTTTGTCAAGCACTACTGTAGATATAGATGGAAGCGTCTAAAAATACAATTTAACAGTAACTAAAGACAAACATGCCTCAAAATTTTTATATAAAACGTACGGTCGGCGTTTTGAGGAGAGGTTTTTCTTATCAAACAAGTAGAAATGACATGACAGATTATTGCTGTCTTTATGGCTCTGGATGTCCCCCTAATTTGGACACATTAATATTCCACCTGCACTCATGTAACAGGCGCCGTCGGGTCGTATTGCGTTCCATGCTGGAGCGCATGCGGCGACCGTGCGATGAAGTCATCGCCCGGCGCCGCGTGCGTTCCAGCCTGGAACACGGAAGTGCACTACGGATCAGCGCTGTTTCTCGATACACCTGCCTCACTCCTATAAAGAGAACAGCGAGCATATTGCACATTGTTCTATTATTGTCGGCCATCTTGGCTACCAAGCTACAGATACCATCTGTCCCTAAAGCTGAAGAGCATGCCATGCTGGATCCCTGCTACATTAATGCTAATCACCTAACTGGATCCATGCTGCCATCCGGACTGGCATTACTGGGGACACCCTAAACATATCTTCCTTCTTGAATCCCTACACTACGGAATCCCATTGCTGCTAAACTACAACAAGACTCATCCTCTGCAAACGGATAAGTAGCCATTGTTTAACTTAGTAGTGCCTTTAGAATCATCTACTACATATATTGCTTCTAATCAGTTGCTGTATTGAACTCTGGCTTACTAAGTACTAACATTGTCTGTTGTGTTCTCGGCTACTTGCTGGGGAGTATCTTAAAAGGGACATACACTCTCAAATTACCTGAGCTATATTTGCCTCTTTTACACAACTACCAGTTGCCTACACCTTGCTTAAATACTACGCGCTTGACATAAGTTGTTACTTGTTTATGGGCCCATGCCCTAAGATACTGAACATGTTCGCCTTAACTTTTCTATGCTAGGGTTTGAAGGCATTTCATACCTGCTCCCTTAGTGACCTAATGCATTCTTTATGTTAAAGTGACATGATGTAGAGAACCCCAAAACTCCTGTTCCCTGATTGGAGTGACGCCTGGCGTCCGATACTGATAATCACTTGCATACACAAGTGCATTGATATCTTCATGTGCATTGTAATCTTTTAACGCTAGGGGTTGGACGCATGTTGTAATACGTCCGCCCTTAGAAGCTCAGCGCATTCATATATGTGAGAGAGATGATGTAGTGAGCCCCCAAACTCCTGTTCTCTTATTGGAGTGATGCCTGGGGCCTAGTACTGAAATCTCACATAGAGACGTGGATTGAAATCCCTGCTAGCCGCAGTTTTGGTTCACTCGCGTTCACCGTAGTTTGTGACAACTCATCAAAGTGGACACATTGGCCCGGATTCACAAAGCACTTGCGCCAACGTATCTCGAGATACGCCACGTAAGTGTAACTAGGCGCCGTCGTATCTGTGCGCCGTGTCCACAATCTGAGATACGCCAGAAAATAGGCTTCCTACGACCGACGTAACTTGCCTACGCCGTCGTATCGTGGGCGCATATTTACGCTGGGCGCATTTTCCGCTCCCATTGATTTTCTATGCACATATGCAAATGAGGGCGATACGCCGATTCACCAACGTAGTTGCGCCCGGCGCATAATATACGTGGTTTGCGTAAGTAGTACGTCCGGCATAAAGTTATTCCCCATATAGGAGGCGCAACTCATGCAAAGGTATGGACCAGGGAACACAAGCCGTCGTATCTTTTGTCGTTTACGTTGTACGTGAATATGACTAGGCGTAGGTTACATTCACGTCGTAGGCAGTGATTCGACGTATCTTAGGCAGTTGTTTCAACGTGATTCTGAGCATGCGCACTGGGATGCGGTCACGGGACGGCGCATGTGCCGTTCATTTTAAGTACTCCTATGGCGCTTGGCCCATCATTTGCATGGGGTCACGCCTCATTAGCATGGCTCACGCCCACTTCCACCTACGCTGGCTTACGCCGAGGAAACCCAGCGTATCTTTAACAGTGAGTGGGAGCGAGTGCTTTGTGAATCCAGTGCTTGCCTCTGTGCACTGTGCCAGGGTAGCGTAAAAGAGATACGCTACGGCGGCATAAATATGCGCCGATGTATGTGAATCCGGGCCATTATATGGAAATTTTAAGGAAATTTTGAGGCATTTTTGTCTTTAGTTACTGCCCATGAATTTGAAGTATCTGGGGCCAGACGGTCCTCTGCCCGTTGCCAGCATCCCCAGAATGTGCATTTTCTGCACTTGTTAAAAGTATCCTCCCCTCTATGGTACACCATGTGACTCTATATTTGAGGTGTTCCTCCTGATACGGCCTTTAAATTGTATTTTTAGGCGCTTCCATCTATATCTACAGTAGTGCTTGACAACAAAATTCCTGAGGAAGCCCAATCGAATGGCGAAACATGTAAAGAAATTTGTCTGTATGCATATCTGAAACCACATTGTACTGCATGATGGATTTGAAATTCTATCTATTTATTCAATTATATACAAATAACATTTATTTTTGATATTTTTTGTGTCGTTTATGCACCTGAAAAGTCCCATTTCAATGTTGTTATATTTTTCTTATAATAGGTTCCGTCTATCCCAAACAGACAAAAGTTTGGGCTGGAGTTCCCGTTTAGTAGTTTCAGACTTTATCATCAGTATTTTTAGACACTCTTTGATTGTACTCTGACTTTTTATCTTGCACTACAAACATTTGCACTCAATGACCTGAAGTTCACGTTCTGTTCCTCACTTCACAAGAACGCCTAAATATCTGCATCACACACAAAACTGAATGTGTGATTTCCCCCTGTGAAGCGCCCAGCTCGTTTCTGTAATGTCTGTTTTTTTATCTGACAGATTTCATTTCTGTATCCTTAACTTGACTGAACGCTCTCTTCTGGGTCCATCCAGGCTTCTCTTTGTCGGAGGAAAAGACCAGTTTGTGTAGTTATTTTATATTGTTAAAACAAAGCATACTGGTGTTCAAGAGGACCTTTCACCATGGGGTGATCATGATGCTGGACAAGGTAGAGTAGGCACTGATCCTGGCAACATGCTAATATTCTGATTGGCTGCTCTGAGGTTCAACTGCTAATCACCATCATCTGTGACCAATCAACAAGGTCAAAGGTTTCTAAATAAAGGGCCAGTTTACAGTCTTCCAGACTTTAGGGGGGCAGCCTGTGGTCATCGGGAGTAGAAAATGTCCCAGCATCAGTTGGAGTAAACAATGTCTCATCTTTAGTTTCAGAGAAAGGAATGTGCCCCATCATTTGTGTCATTAAAGGGGTTATAAAGGTTTGTGTTTTTTCACCTTAATGCCTCCTATGCATTAGGGTGAAAAAACAGCTGGCAATCACGGGCCCCCAACCCCCCCCCCCCCCCCCCCCAGTTTCACTTACATGAGCCCGTTGACCTGCATGGCTCATACCCGGCATCCTATTCTCCACTGAGTCTCGGCGTTGATTGGATAGATTGATAGCAGCGCAGCCATTGACTCCCGCTGTCAATCGAATCCAATGACGCGGCCGCCAGGGGGCGGGGCCGAGTCATACACTCGGCGGCTATGGACACCAAGTGTATAACACGAAAGCGCGCCCGCAAGGTAACCCCCTCGGGAGAGAGCTCCCCAGAGGGGGTAAGCTATTGCGGGGAGGAGCCACGAGAGCCGCAGAGGGACCCCAGAACAGGAAGATCGGGCCACTCTATGCAAAACAAACTGCACAGTGGAGGTAAGTATGAGACGTTTGTTATTTAAAAAAAATATATTAACCTTTACAACCACTTTAAGTGGACTTGTACCATTTCATTAATGTCATTGGGCCCCATCATTGGTATCATCAGTAGGAATTGTGCCCCATTGTTGGAGTCATTGGTAGGAATTGTGCCACATCTTTTGTGTCATTGAGAGGGATTTTGCCCCATTGTTGGTATCATTGGGATGAATAGTGCCCCATAATTGGTGTCATTAGGAGGAATTGTCCCCTATCATTGATGCAATTGCGCACCATTGTTGGTATCATTTGAAGGAACTGTGCCTCGTTGTTGGCGTCATTTGGCAGTCATTGTGTCCCATCATTGTTGTCATTGGGAGGAATTGTGCCCCATCATTGGTGTCATTGGGAGGAATTGTGCCCCATCATTGGTGTCATTGGGAGGAATTGTGCCCCTTAGTTAGTGTCATTTGGAGAAATTGTGCCTTTTCATTGGTGTCAGTGAAGGAAATAGTGCCACAAGGCCCAGATAAAAGAAAGCAAGTTTGGAGACCACTGGTCATGATGAAAGCACCACTGTATTTTTTGAGTGTTACCATTGGTTGAAATCTTTGCCTGGTCATCTTCCATAAGAGTTAGGCTTCACAACCAAGCTAAACTGTACCTGCATCTGCTCTCCGTGGGCTTGTTCCAAAGTTTAAAAGTGACAATTTCTTTGTGTTGAGGAGGGAGCTTAGAGCCAGATAAGCAGAGAGCTTGTCTATTCACAGCACAGCTCTGAAAGTTTTTTCCTTCTTCTGACTATGAGGAGGGGGAGGTGTCTTTCCTCCAATCAGTTCACACACAGTGTAAGCCCAGACTCCCCTCCCACAGCTGAAATTTCTAACACAACGTTTACTTTCTAAAGAATATATGAAGCTGAAGACATTATTCATGTAAAACTGTTCACTTCACTGGGAATATGTGAGGGTTTACATCCAGTTTAAAGCCCAACTATGTCTAGGGGTGAATTGAAGAGGCTCCATCACTTACCTTATAGCCTGCCCCCTCCTCTTCTGCCAAAAGCTCTAGTCTGTGGGCAGAGCCTTGGCATAATTACATACAATATGGGAACATTAACCCTGTATATAGCATGTTGTGGAGGCTGCAGTGTGACAAGAAACCATCATAGCTTACAGAAAAGGGTGCAGGAGACCGGTACCAGTGCTGGAGTTAGGAGTAAGGTAAGTATTTCCTGCCTTTCTCTTCATCCTTATACGCAATGAGCATTTAACCCTTGCAACGCGAGGTTGGCTCAAGGACACTGCAAGGGTCAGTTGTTTATTTTTCCTGGAGTTGAGCATTAATTTTTTTCATTTATGAGGACTAGATTTTTTTCGAGCTTTATGCCATTTGCCTGTCACATAAGGTAACCCTGTAGATGTTACTTAAAATACAGTGGAACCTCGGATTGCTAGTGACAAGGGTTAACAAGTGTTTCGCAATACAAGCACTGTTTTTTTTTAATCTTGACTCAGTTTGCAAGTGTTGTCTCGCAAAACGAGCATGATTCAAGCCAAAGCGGTGTGCACTGCTGCATTTGGCCTGAGGTGGGGGGGTGCCGGAGCCGAGCAGAGCCGATTGGAGCTGTTGGAAAACCTTGAAAATACTCTGTTCCCAAGCCTTTGCATGGTCTTCTGAGTTCAGCCGAGATGTCCTTGGGCTTTTCTGAGTGTTTCCAAGGTTCTCCGGTGCCCACCTCTGGCCACATGCAGTATTGCATGCCATTGAAGTCAATGCGGAACAAATCATTTTGGTTTCCATTGACTTCTATGGGGAAACTTGCTTTGATATGCAAGTGCTTTGGATTACGAGCATTCTCCTGGAACGGATTATTCTCGTAATCCAAGGTTCCACTGTATATCTAAAGCCAAAACTTTTTTTTTTTTTAGCTTTAGTAAAGGTCTAAAACACCTAGCATATTATTAGAATCTAAACGATTATTAGAAATTAGAGGAAATCTCTCGAAAAGAGTGAAATCCTCTTTTAGACAATTGACATTGGAATAGGAGGTCTAGGTGGTCCGCAGTAAAAAAAAAAAATACAAATTATATATACACACGCACACATATATATATATATATATATATATATATATATATATATATATATTGTGACAGGAAGTCAGGTAAATCTGTGGGTGTTGTCACAAACGGGACATACATTTATGCCTTGCTTAGACAATACACTAATCATTATTAGGAGTCGGCTGGAAAATGTAGCCAGAAAGGCTAAGGGCCGTTAAAAGACTCCAGCTGTTCAGAATGAGGCAATTAAGACCTCTATAAGAAGTCCAAAGGATTACCACTAATTGGCTGCATCACTCCTAAGGCTGTGTGAGTAGGAGAGCAGTGCCAGAAGGTCTTCTGTGGAGGTGAGGAGAGGATTGATTTTTTCTGTGTGAAACAAAATCAAAAGACTATTGTTTTGTGCTGTATGACCAGCACTGTCTACCCAGCAGTAGGCCGTGTTAGACTTCATAGATAGGTTCCTGTGTGGAAGGTAGACGCCCAGAGTGGCTAGGAGTTATTTTATGTTTGATTTTGTTTATGCTGTTTGGATGCTTGCAATTGTTTTCCAGCAAGATGGAAAAATAAACCAAAAACGTTGTTTTCAACCGTCTTCGACTGCCAGCCTGTATAAATTCAGTGTGTGGTAAACCCATCAAAGGGGTCACACACCCCGCTACCAAGCTAACCCCTCACAATATATATATATACATTTTTTACTGCAGACCACCTAGACCTCCGATAAACATAAGATACAGTGTAGTATTCCCCATGCAGGACTGTGGCACGTGCGCAAGTTTTTAAATCTGCCATAAATCCTACAGATCATAATGTAGTGGGAATGGAGCAATGAAGATACAAAAATTGTCCGGGTGTGCTAACATAAGACAGACTGCTTCTTTTAGTACAAAGACACTAAAAGTATTAGTTATGTTTAATGTGTTCAGTATTTCGTTTTATATATATATATATATATATATATATATTATTTTTTTTTTATTACATTTTCAGAGAACATAAAATAGCAGACCAACAACATAGAGAGACGGTCCACTCAGCGTCACTGTTCACATATCAATATTGAATCAACAGGATTAATATATTTTTTTAATATCCTATCTTTTTTCCTTTAGACTCTCCCAGAAACTTTTTGCTGTGTATTATTTTTTTCGTTTCTTGCATTTCCACTGGATATGTATGCAAAATTATTTAGTTTTGTTATATAATATTCACCCACTAGATGGCAGAAGTGTCCTCCTCACTAGCATCCTCTTGTACTAGTAGACCTGCTAGCTGTATTGGCGGAGATCTGAGATCACCACTAGGCCACTTTGTGTGTAATTAGCAGTGACAGCATCTCACATACCTCTCCCTCCTCTCCCTGTTGTGCCAACTACCAGTAATCTTTAATTTAAGAAAACAAATATAATATGCAAAATAAAGAATGCATAATGACATTTTACATTTTAAAAAAAATGAGGTAACGAGCGTTCATTATGGAGATGAGAGTACAGCCTATGAAAGTCGCTTGAAGGACATAAATGGGAGCTGAAGAGAGGGGAGAACTGAAATTTTATGTTTGCTGGTTTTCAATTTTTAAAAGTATTAGGGCTCATCCTATGCACGGGAAAAACACAGGCGTGAGGGTGCCTTGTGTAGAGTCAGTATGGTGTGTTGTTACAATGTTTACTTTTTTATTTTCTGTTTAAACTTTTTTGAAGTGCCACACAATCACAAATAATTAAATTCTGCACTGCAACACACAAAATGTAGACATGATGCCCACACACAAAATGTAGACATGATGCCCACACACAAAATGTAAACATGATGCCCACACACACAATGTAGGCATGATGCCCACACACAAAATGTAGACATGATGCCCACACACAAAATGTAAACATGATGCCCACACACACAATGTAGGCATGATGCCCACACACAAAATGTAGGCATGATGCCCACACACAAAATGTAGACATGTTGCCCACACACAAAATGTAAACATGATGCCCACACACACAATGTAGGCATGATGCCCACACACAAAATGTAGACATGATGCCCACACACAAAATGTAGACATGTTGCCCACACACAAAATGTAGACATGATGCCCAAACACAAAATGTAGACATGATGCCCACACACAAAATGTAAACATGATGCCCACACACACAATGTAGGCATGATGCCCACACACAAAATGTAGACATGATGCCCACACACAAAATGTAGACATGTTGCCCACACACAAAATGTAGACATGATGCCCAAACACAAAATGTAGACATGTTGGGCCAGATTCTCAAATAGATACGACGGCGTATCTCCTGATACACCGTCGTATCTCTGAGTTAGGCCGGTCGTATCTATGCGACTGATTCATAGAATCAGTTACGCATAGATATGCCTAAGATCCGACAGGTGTAACTGTGTTACACCGTCAGGTCTTAACTGCAATTTTTTTTTTTTTAACCATAAGTTTTTTATTATCGAAAAGCATAGAGCAATGTGTGACATACAGTACAGAAGGTGGTATGCAAACTTATGTAACACATGTTGTCTTAACTGCAATTTAAAAATGGCCGCTGGGGGCGTACTCGCTGATTTACGGCGACGATATGTAAATCAGCGAGATACGCCAATTCACGAACGTACGCGGGCCCGACGCAGTCACTTTACATTGTTTACGTAAGCGTTTTCCCGGCGCATTGTTACCCCTGCTTCTATGAGGCGCAGCCAATGTTAAGTATGGCCGTCGTTCCCGCGTAAATTTTTTTTTTTTACGTCATTTGCGTACGTCGATTCACAAACCCGCTCGTCGCAAGTTCCGCTCACGCCGAAACCAATGACGTCCTAGCGACGTCATTGGGAGCAATGCACGCCGGGAAAATTCGCCGACGGCGCATGCGCAGTTAAATCGGCGCGGGGACGCGCCTGATTTAAATGTTACACTCCCCCTAGCCGCGGAATTTGAATTCCGCCGGGGGATTTAAGATACGCCGCTGCAAGTTTGGAGGTAAGTGTTTAGTGAATTACCCACTTGCCACTAAAACTTGCGGCAGCGGATCTTAAATCAGATAGATTACGCAGATCTAAAGATCCGCTGATCTATCTGAATCTGGCCCGTTGCCCACATTCAAAATGTAGACATGTTGCCCACATTCAAAATGTAGACATGTTCCCCACACACAAAATGTAGACATGTTGCCCACACACAAAATGTAGACATGTTGCTCACACACAAAATGTAGACATGATGCCCACACACAAAATGTAGACATGATGCCCACACACAAAATGTAGACATGTTGCCCACACAAAAAATGTAGACATGATGCCCACACACAAAATGTAGACATGTTGCCCACACACACACACACAATGTAGACATGATGCCCACACACACACACAATGTAGACATGATGCCCACACAAAATGTAGACATGTTGCCCACACACACACACAATGTAGACATGATGCCCACACACACACAATGTAGACATGATGCCCACACACACAATGTAGACATGTTCCCCACACACAAAATTAAGACATGTTGCCCACACAAAAAATGTTATCAGGAAAAAAGTTCAGTCCCGCTTCCAATACATGTAATTTGTCTAGGTGAATAACGTGTACTGTGCCCGCTGTGTGCCTCCTGGGATATATACATCACATATCACAGGAATCCTTAGTGTCTCATTCATAGAGGTTGAGTGGGGAGGGCATTATTGGGAGGCCTACCGGGCGAACCAGGAAGAGCCGGAGGGATTCTCGATGATGTCATACACAATAATGATGACGCGGGACCTGAGAGGCGGCTGCTAAGAGGAGGATCTTCGCAGGACAACACTGGATATGCTGCGTAGGTGAGTATTCAAACTGTGGGGAACCCGCCACAAGGTAAGCAGGGTAAAAAAAAAAAAAAAAGAGGGAATGGGAAGCTGAAGATGTGCTTTAAGACCACTGAGGCCCCATTCAGCCCCAGTAGCGTTTTTGAGTTGTCCGACGTTTTTGAACTTTGTCGTTTTTTATTTTAGCCAATAGGAAAAATGATCATCTCTTTTATCATTTGTTGCTATGTTTGTAGATTTTATTTATCTTCTACCTGGGTTAATAATCTTTTTTACAGAACAGATTAAAGCGACAAAACGCCAGTAGAAACGCTTGTTGCCGCGCTAGACGCTTGAATCAAGCGTTTCCATTCGTTTCTATGGGAATACAAATGTTCAAAAACATCCAAATCTGCCCAATTTGAGCAACAAAAAAAGGGCCCGGAACTTGTTTGAGCTTCAGGCGTTCAGCTTCAGGCGTTTTGGAGTGGACATGTGAACCATTTCCATTAAGAATAATGGATTTTTTCCCCTCTAGCGTTTTATAGCTTCAGGCTACAAAACGCTCAGGTGTGAATGGGCCCTGAGAGTCAACAAGACCCGTGCTGTGTCTCTGCTAACTGTTAAAAGAACAGGCAACCTCTATACACAGGGGCAACCAAGCCAAATGGTATAAGCCTTGCTATAGTGCACTGGGCTTCATTCACTTATATTTATTCACAGAATATGATGATCTCTGTGTGTCATTAAAGTGGATCTATAGGCTAGACATTGTTTACTGTAATGCATTTCCTGCATTAAGGTAAAAAATGTCCAAGTAGTTGTATTGCCCCTATAAACACTTACCTGAGACCTCTCTCGATGCAGCACTCAGCCTGTCTGCAGCAGTGCTCTTCCCTTTTCCTCTTCTCAGAGGACACAGAGGCAGTAGTGGAAGCAATTGGCTTCTACTGCTGTCAATCAAAAATGTGAGAAAGGGAGGTGGGGCAGAGCCATGATGTGTTTGTCTGTGGACACACACAGCCCGGCTCAGGAGTGTGTTCACACGAGTGCCCCTCACAGCAGCCAGCTTGCTATGGGGGCACTCACAGGAGAATGAGCACAAAGAGTGCGGTAAGGACAGGTCTATGCAATATCATTGCACAGAGCAGTAAAATATAACATCTTTTCAGCCAGCATCTCTCTTCTCTGCTCCTCCACGCTCACTGGAGCGCTGAGCTGTGGAGGAGCGGGAAAAGGCAGTATTAGCGTCTCAGCGGCTCACTGAGACTGCCATCAATCAATGCAGCTGGCGGATCCAGACTTGGGAAGTCTGAATAACGTGCTGCCTCAACTGACTCGACCGCACTCTGCTGAAAATTTGTCACAGGAGTGCAAAATGAATTGCACACCTGTGACCCAGAGGAGAAGCCCAGCCTAAAAAGCTTAGGCAGGACTTCTCATTTAATTAGGGAGAGGCCGTCAATAGACATCCTCCTGTGCATGAGCTGCCTGCACGCCCACTGAAGGGGCCCACGAAGCGTGCTCTGTGATCACTGAGTCATAGAGTCAATGAGACTCGGCTGATCACAGATTGGAGTAAGGGGCCGATCTTGGCTCCTTACCATGGGATCAGCTGTCAGCCAATGACAGCTTATCATGTGATGTAAACAATAGATCAGTGACCGGCTTTTTTTCTGCTCGCATTGAAAGCATGGGCAGAAGAAAAAAGTCGATCATCAGCTTGCGTCAGAGGGACAACGGTCCCGAAGAGGTGAGACATCACCCAAATATTTGTGCCCACCAGTGCCTCCTGCCAGTGCCCACCAGTGCCACAAGCCAGTGTATAGCAATGCCGCCAATTAGTGCCCACCAGAGCCACCTACCAATGCCCCCCTGTGCCACCTACCAATGCCCATCAGTGCTGCCAATCAGTTCCCATTAGTGCTGCATATCAGTTTCACCTAGTAGTGATCATCAGTGCCACCAATCAGTGCCACCTATCAATGCCCTTCCATGCCATACATGCCAGAGGTGGGGGGGCGCGGAGAGCCTTGGAAATACTCGGGGACAGCTCGGCTGAACTCAGAAAGGCTTGGGAACGGAGTATTTCCGAACGACTAAATGCTCATAATGCGAAACGCCCATTAACCGCGTTACTCGCAATCCGAGGTTTCACTGTACTATTTCTCTGTGTGTCTGTTTTTATCTCACTGAAAAAAAAAATAAGAGGACTGCTCAGAGCTGGATTAACTCTTCATGGCAAGAATGGGCACAGATGATATGATATCCTATACTGTACAAGGTGCAAGCCTTAATAAGAAAAAAAAATCGGGTTTGCATCCACTTTAATTGAAGTTTATGCAGTGTATTACGGTGCTGGTGTGAAAGAGCGTTTTGTAGCAGTTCAGTATTTCAGTTTCTTCGGAGCCCCTCCCCGTCAGGTTCAGTTAGCAAGGTATACATTAGAATTTGGTGAAATAAATAAAAATTCCTTTCTTGATACAGAAGTTTTGCTGGCATCAGAGTAGAAAGTAATAAATCACAGGCGGGCGAACATTACAACTGTCATCGCTGTAATAAAGCCGCTGTGTCTCTAGGATGGAGGGCATATGTACAACCAAGAAAAATAATACAGAGGTAACAAGGCTTGATTATCCCTTGTGGAAAGCCTCGGCTGCCCTCCGCAATCCCTCCGTCATAAAAGATTCATTCTCAGCTGCCGGAGACACGTGAATGCGCTCTGAAAGCTGCCTGGCAATACTTCATGTTTGGAAGTGCCTTGGAAATTAATATGATGCATTCTAAAATATCAATAAATATTAACGAGAGGCCAAACACTTGCCATAATGGGAATCCGAGGGAGGCGAGACCGCGGCCATGTTAATCATTCATCGCCGGTGTTTAAGTAATGACAGGTGTGCCGAATACTTACCCAATTCACTTGTTATTATAATTTTATCACCGCAGGGCTGATTTATAGAAAGAGAGAAAAAAAAAAACATCTATATTGCATGTGGCCACCAATCAGTCTCTTTTATTTACTAATCTGCACTTGAAAAATGTCAGCTTCCATTTGGTTGGCTGGAGGACAGCAAACTGTTGTTACTAATTACCCAGTGACAAATGTTGTTAATGCATCCCAGTCAGACAACATGCTGTATGTGGCAGGGCATCACTTTCTATATGGTTAAAGACAAACGTTTACAGATATAGAAGGAACTCCGCTCCCTCCGGTGGCCAATTATTGGATAGCCACCTTCTATTTGGGTTTTACATTGGTGCCGCAAGGAATGTTGGGAAACAAAGTACTGGGAGAGAAAGACTCCATTGCCCTGGTTAATTGAAAGGCTACAATACCCAGAGAGCAACTGTGCAATCCCACAATGCTTTGCACCCCACACAGCCTGCTGGGGGAAGGAATTTAAGGGGGAGGACGTCTTTGGCGCGCTCTCTGGACCGCCTCTTCAACCAAGGAGGACGCCTGTGTGAGGCGCCCCTCCGGAAGCCTAGGCCAGAGTCTCGAGGCCTATCCACGCCTGTGCGGATCGCCCATTGAGATGCAGAGAGGATGCCTGAGGGAGTGTACGGATGGTGTCCCAGCGCAACAGTGACCTATGTGAGGACTGGTGACTGTCATTGCCGGAAGGATTATGGATCGGAGTTCGCAGACGGAGTAACCCGGAAAGACAAGGCCTAGTCTGGCTGGGTCAGACGGGCACTTGCCCAAGCATACTGACTGTATTGCAGGAGGCTGGATCATTTAGACTTGCCATTGTGATTTGAGTACCCGAACAACATTCATCAATTAATTGGTTCCCTTTCTCGGATTACAAATCAACCATTGTGCACCACCGCATGCAACTAAAATACGCGTAACAGTTAAAATGATCGTATTGACGTTTTGTCAGAACATTTGGGGTTAAAAGAATATACATACAGTATAGGCTTGTATTTTTCCTATTTTTTCTATTCATACAGTAGGTGTTTGTGATATTGTGCTTTTAGCACGACAGCGTCGCGCTGATACTCGGCGACATGGTGCCGAGATCTCGCCGACACCTCGCACTCACTGGAATAGTGACAGCACATCCCAGCAAGCGCGTCATAGAAGCGACGGGAGATCCGACTTGGATTCCCGCCAATTCTACACGTGTGCGGCGTTTGTTATGAATCCTGAGGGGGAAGTCCCCGCCGGATTTTAAATAAAAATCCGGCATGGGTCCCCCCTCAGGAGCATACCGGGCCCTTAGGTCTGTTATGGGTTGTAAGGAGAGCCCCCCTACGCCGAAAAAACGGCGTAGGGGGTCCCCCTACAAGCCATACCAGACCCGTATCCAAAGCACGCTACCCGGCCAGCCAGGAAGGGAGTGGGGACGAGCGAGCGCCCCCCCCCTCCTGAGCCGTACCAGGCTGCATGCCCTCAACATGGGGGGGTTGGGTGCTCTGGGGCAGGGGGGCACACTGGCGGCCCCCCCACCTCAGAGCACCCTGTCCCCATGTTGATGAGGACAGGGCCCCTTCCCGACAACCCTGGCCGTTGGTTGTCGGGGTATGCGGGCGGGAGGCTTATCGGAATCTGGGAGCCCCCTTTAATAAGGGGGCCCCCAGATACCGGCCCCCCACCCTAAGTGAATGAGTATGGGGTACATCGTACCCCTACCCATTCACCTGCAAGAAAAGTGGTAAAAACACAAATAAACCACACAGTGTATTAAAATATTTTATTAGTCTGCTCCGGAGGCCGCCCCCTGTCTTCTTTATTAGCTCTTTTACCAGGGGGGGCTTCTTCTTTGACGTCTTCGGGTGGGTGGGGGCCGCCGTCTGGTTCTCTTCCACCGCCGGGGGGGGGTGGCTTTTAAAAAAGCCCCCACCCCCCCGGCGGGTTTCCTCCGGCGTCTTCGGCGGGGCTCTTCTTCTTCCGCTATCCCGACGGGTCTTCTCCGCTATCCGGGGGGTCTCCTTCTATATTCGCCGCTCTCCGCTGTTGACTCGTCGCACCCCGGTTCTTCGTCTCGCAGTCCGGTCCCTTCTTCCGTGCTGTACGTCTTCTCCTTCCGTGCTGTAATGAGTTCTTCTTCCGTGCTGTGACGTCATGTTCTTCACTTCTCTTCTTCTCCCGATGTTGACACGCTGGTCCTTCTCGCTGAAATGACGGGTGCGCGGCTTGCATCGGACCTATATAGGCCTCACAGTCCCATCATGCTCTGTACCTACCCATGTGATACCTACCCACATGGGTAGGTATCACATGGGTAGGTACAGAGCATGATGGGACTGTGAGGCCTATATAGGTCCGATGCACCCGCGCACCCGTCATTGCAGAGAGGAAAGGCGACGTGTCAACATCGGGAGAAGGAGAGACGTGAAGAACATGACGTCACAGCGCGGAAGAAGAACTCATCACAGCACGGAAGGAGAAGAAGACGTACAGCACGGAAGAAGGGACCGGACTGCGAGACGAAGAACCGGGGTGCGACGAGTCAACAACGGAGAGCGGCGAAGACAGAAGGAGAACCCCGGAGAGTTGAGAAGACCCCCCCGGATAGCGGAGAAGACCCGTCGGGATAGCGGAAGAAGAAGAGCCCCGCCGAAGACGCCGGAGGAAACCCGCCGGGGGGGTGGGGGCTTTTTTAAAAGCCACCCCCGGCGGTGGAAGAGAACCAGACGGCGGCCCCCACCCACCCGAAGACGTCAAAGAAGAAGCCCCCCCTGGTAAAAGAGCTTATAAAGAAGACAGGGGGCGGCCTCCGGAGCAGACTAATAAAATATTTTAATACACTGTGTGGTTTATTTGTGTTTTTACCACTTTTCTTGCAGGTGAATGGGTAGGGGTACGATGTACCCCATACTCATTCACTTAGGGTGGGGGGCCGGTATCTGGGGGCCCCCTTATTAAAGGGGGCTCCCAGATTCCGATAAGCCTCCCGCCCGCATACCCCGACAACCAACGGCCAGGGTTGTCGGGAAGGGGCCCTGTCCTCATCAACATGGGGACAGGGTGCTCTGAGGTGGGGGGGCCGCCAGTGCGCCCCCCTGCCCCAGAGCACCCAACCCCCCCATGTTGAGGGCATGCAGCCTGGTACGGCTCAGGAGGGGGGGGGCGCTCGCTCGTCCCCACTCCCTTCCTGGCTGGCCGGGTAGCGTGCTTTGGATACGGGTCTGGTATGGATTGTAGGGGGACCCCCTACGCCGTTTTTTTCGGCGTAGGGGGGGCTCTCCTTACAACCCATAACAGACCTAAGGGCCCGGTATGCTCCTGAGGGGGAACCCATGCCGGATTTTTATTTAAAATCCGGCGGGGACTTCCCCCTCAGGATTCATAACAAACGCCGCACACGTGTAGAATTGGCGGGAATCCAAGTCAGATCTCCCGTCGCTTCTATGACGGCTCTGTCTCCATCGCGGCAAGCCAGCTCGGCGCTGGCTCCCGCGATGGGGCTCGTAGGTGCTCAATCTCGCCGAGAAAGAGAGCGAGATTGACACAAAATCGGGTTCACCTACTGTATATATTATGAACAATACTAAAGCAATTTTGGGTCTTATTTTCTCTCTAAGAGGTTAAAATCAAATCAAAGATCTCTACAGCGGTTTTCTGCCTTACAAGAAGGCATTGTTTTTCTGTATCTTTATCCCAGACCATAAATTTGAAGGTTTGACATCTGTAGATAAGGGTCTGATTAGTACAGGCTGTAACAAGCTGTGTAGGGTGGTCTTTATATAATGAGACCAAAGGGGCTTATTCACAATTCCAGTGGAATCATATATATCTTAATTGTTTCTTTCTAATATCTTAACAATATATGTGTATTAGTAATTCATAGATCAACCTGTTTAACCACTTAAGACCTGGACCAAAATGCAGCTAAAGGACCCGGACAGTTTTTGCGATTCGGGACTGCGTCCTTTTAACTGACAATTGCGCGGTCCTGCGACGTGGCTCCCAAACAAAATTGGCGTCCTTTTTTCCCACAAATAGAGCTTTATTTTGGTGGTATTTGATCACCTCTGCAGTTTTTATTTTTTGCGCTATAAACAAAAATATTACTTTTTGCTATAATAAATATTCCCCAAAAATATATAAAAAACATTTTTTTTCCTCAGTTTAGGCCGATACGTATTCTTCTACATATTTTTGGTAAAAAAATCGCAAACAGCATTTATCGTTTGGTTTGCGCAAAATTTTACAAAATAGGGCATAGTTTTATTGCATTTTTATTAAAAAAAATGTTTTTACTACTAATAGCAGCGATCAGCAATTTTTTTCGTGACTGTGACATTATGGCGGACACTTCGGACAATTTTGTTTCTATTTGTTTTTATTTCAAAAAAAATTTAAAAACATACACAATTCACATTAAATTACATTTATGTTAAACTTATACAAAAAGATTCATCTTTAAATGCACTCAACATAACTTAAATATACATGACAACATTAAAGACAACATTCTCGATTTGGGTCTATCTTACACCTTTTTATCTTTCTCCCTCTCCTTTATCCTCCCTCTTCTCTTATGCTTTCCCTCCATCTTCCTCCAAAAAAAAAAAGGGGGGGGGAGGGAGGAGGAATTAAATACTACGTGTATCTTTATCCTCTTCTCCCTTTCGTGATACCTATCAAAATATCTTTATGTGTTCTATTTTATATTTATCCCCAGTGACTAAATCCATTTATTTTTATTTTTCCTTCCTTTCCCTTCCTCTTAAGGGGGAAAAGTTAATTCAAATTTCTCTCCTTCAAATCCACTCGTGCAAAAAAAAAAAAAAAAAAAAAAGGGGGGGGGGAATTAAATACTACGTGTATCTTCATCCTCTTCTCCCTTTCGTGGTACCTATCAAAATATCTTTATGTGTTTTATTTTATATTTATCCTCAGTGACTAAGTCCATTTATTTTTATTTTTCCTTCCTTTCCCTTCCTCTTAAGGGGGAAAATTTAATTAACATTTCTCCCCTTCAAATCCACTCGTGCAAAAAAAAAAAAAAAGAACCCAAAAAAGGGGGGGGAGAGGAATTAAATACTTCATGTATCTCTATCCTCTTCTCCCTTTCGTGATACCTATCAAAATTATTTGTGTTTAACTTTATATTTATTCCCAGTGACTAAATCCATTTATTTTCATTTCCTCTTCCTTTCCTCTTAAGGGGGGACATTTAACTAACATTTCTCCCCTTCAAATCCACTCGTGCAAAAAAAAAAAAAAAAAAAAAAAAGGGGGGGGGGGGGGTAAGGGAGGGAGGGAAAGACAAAAGGGAAAAAAAAAGAATAAAAAAACCCTTTAGGGAGTGACCTCCCTCTCTCTCCAGAGGTACTAAACCCACAAGCATACCTACATCCTATCTTCCCTGCTCATAAGATCTTGATAGAGCTGGGATTGCTTATAGTCCACCCAGCCTCTCCAGATCCCTGCTTCTCTCTGGTTTATTTCCCAGTGCTGATCTTCCTCCATATTTCTAATTTTTTCCACTTCCTTTAACCATTCTTGTATTGACGGGGCCTGTTTTTCCTTCCACTTTTTCGGAATCAATAATTTTGTTATATTTAGTAAAATAGGCACAATTGATGTTTTATATTTTTTCCTGGGTATGGATGTTACATGGAACAAACACTGCCAGGGCTCCAAAATAATCTCTACTTTACTAATCTCTTTTATTATTTCTAGTATTTGTTTCCAGTATTGTTGGATTTTAGGGCACTGCCACCAGATATGGACAATTTTGACACATTTTTGGGACCATTGTCATTTTCATAGCAAAAAATGCATTGTTTACTGTGAAAATGACAATTGCAGTTTGGGAGTTAACCACAGGGGGGACTGATGGGGTTATGTGTGACCTCATGTGTGTTTACAACTGTAGGGGGGTGTGGCTGTAGGTGTGACGTCATCGATTGTGTATCCCTATAAAAGGGATCACACGATCAATGACGCCGCCACAGTGAAGAACGGGGAAGCCGTGTTTACACACGGCTCTCCCCGTTCTTCAGCTCCGGGGACCGATCGCAGGACTCCAGTGGCGATCGGGTCCGCGGGTCCCGCGGTCCCGGTCGCGGAGCTTCGGACCAAGTCACGGGGCGCCCACGACCCACGGCTGGGTACTAGCACAGGACGTACCTATACGTGCATGTGTCCAGCCGTGCCATTCTGCCGACATAAATGTGCAGGAGGCGGTCCTCAAGTGGTTAATACATATATATTATTATCCTTACAAATGTGAGATCCTAAGTGTCAGAGGAGAATCTGTATTTGAGAAGTAAAGGGTTTTGCTTTGAAAAGTACTTCTAAGGATTTTACTTCCCTAGGAATTCAACAAACGATCTAAGCTAATTATATGTAAACATTCCCATTCCACAAATTTACTAGAAATGCCAGGATGTCTGACAATTGTTTGACATATAAAACAATTTATGGTGCTATACCAACACTCAAGTCAAAGGGGATCATAAATTATTATTGACCCTGGATGACCCATCATTAGGAATTATTCCTTATACACCACCGCCCCTACAGGTTAAAAGTGGCCACATCCTTGGTTGCTATGGCAGCCTACCTAACATAGCATCATATGACATCGTCAGTGATATAGTAAAGTGAGATACACACCCACTTCTTGGGTGTGTTAAAAAGGTGTTGCAGAGAGTACAAGGGGATCTTGATCTTTGGAGGAATCTTTGAGAGATCTTTGGTGAAACTCGGAGGGTCGCTGATGGGAGAGCTCTCACTCTATCTCTGAAGGCTATCTCTCCATCTTTGGAAGGAGAGATTGCACGCAAAGATGTAGGGACTTGGCTTCTCAAACAGAAAGAACTCTTAAATACTGGTAATGTATAATTTTGATTATTACCATTTAGGTAATTGGATGTTTTTACATACACATAACTAAAATCATTTAAATATATTTGGCAAAATAATTTGGGAGGTATATTGTTTTTAACTGCAGTATGAAACAATTATATTCCAAATATCAGGAGACATACACAAATTATGTTTGTCTTTAAACAGCTAAATGCCAACAGTTGTACAATGGTTTTAGGGTGATGTCTGTAAAAAATAAATTCTCTCTAAATTTAAATTAAGCTTGTCTGCATTGCAGAGCTTGTGTACAAAATGTTCTTTGATCTGTACACATATAAGTAGTAAGAAAGAGATCTGTTTGTGTTGAGAAGAGAAAACACAGTGTCAAGGTAAACACAAGCCATTTACTAGAGTCCGTGGAAATCACAGGAAGGTTATTTTACAAGTTACCAGGTTTTAAATATACCAGGATGATTTAAATAAGAGCTGTGAATTTACCTCGTCATATAATGTAAATATTATCTGAACATTTAACCATCATGAATCTCTGATTGTAGAAGTATATCAATTATTTGTTTTATCACAAATTGTACCTGATTTTAATTGTGCACTATATCTTTAGTTAATATATATCATTTAAATATTAATTTGTGTTATTTGTCCTTAAAATAGCACGGATAAAATAATTTTGGATATTGTAGGAAATTGTAATTCTCCCAAAGCACAGATTTACATATTCCCATAAATACAATTATATTATATTTTAGTGAAAACATTCTGACAGTATATGTAGGCACTATGCCGAGATACGTCAATGGTTCTGACAGTTTGGTCTGATCAACCAAACTACCCCGGTGGGGTACCTGGTTTAAAGACTGTCTATTGGGCAAAGCGAGTTGTTGATACCCATATATACTCTTTTAGACAAGTATTTGATTATATTATATTGTACAGCAATGTTATCAGTGGGAGCTAGGTGAGGCCTGGCTAAGAGGTGCTTCAGTGTGAATATCTTACTGAAGGAATCCCTTGGCTGTGCACTTACACAGGTCGGCATAATTATTATAATTCAACCTGCATTTATTTGTTACTATTTGTTTTGATTCTTGCAGGGCCCTGTAAGTAGTCTATTACCTGTTTACATTGGTTATTTACTTTTATGTTTACCCAGAAAGAAAAAGGGAGAACTAGAACTCCTAACTGGACTTTTAAGGCACTTGTGAACAAATTGTGTATGTTTACCCAAGTAAAGTCCCCTTTGGTTAAGTGTGGTCTATCTGTCATCCTGTGGGTCCAGTGCAACACAAGGTAACAATCGATTTGCATATCTATTGTGGTGTGAAAGAATATTGTGTTCCTCAGCAGTTGGGGTCTACAATTCGTACATATAACCAGTTGTGCCAAGGGAGGGTTCGAGCCAGTTTCAGGGGTTGATAGCCAGATCGTAGGCCAAAAACCAACCAGCAGCTCCTTCGGGGGTAGTGCTACATGTACATTATTAAAAAGGCTTAAAGAAAAACCCTATTAAAGCTTTATACTCCTAAAAGTATTTTATTTTATTTTAATATACTTAAATTAGAGCTGCAGAATTCTGGATAAAATGAGAATCATGTTTTTTTTTGCTTAGAATAAAGATCACAACTCTCACGATTCACGGCGTAACATCATCTTTCACATTATACCAACAAATTGGGCTAACTTTACTGTTTGCAACAACCAGCATTTTATTCTCTAGGGTCTCTGCAGGGTCCAAAGGACACAGAGGTCACAGAGAATGCCTGATGCGCGCATGTGTAAGGATGTCCTCCCAGAACAGAGAGCTGCGCTGTAGCTGTCAATCAGCTATAGCGTGGGCAGAAAGAGGCTAACGTACCTACCGCTTCAACATGTTTTTTAATGTGTTTTTGATGCATCGATGATGCTTTGAAGCTTTAATGAAGCTTGGCAAATGTATTTTGTATGTTTCTATTTATTTGAAAAGGGGCCCAGTAGAACCCCAACTCAGTAGTACCCATGTTCAGCAGATCCCCAGCACATTAGAACCCTCATTCAGCAGATCCACTGCTCAGTAGTGCCTCCAGATCTGGTCATGGCCCACTCAGTTGTACCCCCGGCTTTTATGATACCCAGCTCAATAGTAACCCCCAGCTCTGCTGATCCCCTACTCAGTAGTAACCTCCAGCTCTGCTGATCCCCTACTCAGTAGTAACCCCCAGCTCTGCTAATCCCCTACTCAGTAGTAACCCCCAGCTCTGCTGATCCCCTACTCAGTAGTAACCCCCAGCTCTGCTGTCCCTCTGCTTTTCTGAACCCTTTCTCTCTCCGGTCTCCACTCATCTCCTGATATATAGATAACATCTTGCAGATCATGTGTGCCATCTGCTAGTTGCTCTGCTCCAGTCTGGACCCCGATCACCTTCCTGCTACTTCAAGCTGCACACCAGATGTGACATCTGCACCAGACACTTCCAGAATACATACACATGAACCTGAAGTGACTGCTGATGACACCTTTTCGGTTCAGTTGTTTCCCAGTGCATCCTGGGAGATCTCATACCGTAAATACCTCCAAAACAAGCCAACGTTAAATAAATACACTCTAAAGCCACAGGAGTTGTAAGTGAGCATTGTCATAGACTTCTATGGAGGCTTTGGAGGCGATTTGAAGCACCAATAAAGTGACACAAGGTATCATTTTTTGAAGCAAAGCAAACACAACAGTGTGAAAAGGACTGTAAGGTAACCATTTTATTTAGTGATGGGTGCTTTGACTGACATTCAGAGCGCTTTAACAAAAGCCTGTACAATGTGCATTAGAAGCTGCAGTAAGTCCAACAGAACCTACCTCATTTCTGTGCTGGAGGACACCCAGAATCATCCAACTCTTTCCTGGCCCGCCCCCTTTCTTTCATTGGATTTCATTTCTTTCAATCATGGAGACTTAGCATCACATGCACATGTTACCTAGGGTAGCTTGCATACAAATGAAGCCTGCTGCCTAGGAATGCCCATTCCTCCAGACTGACACCCACCCATTGAAAGGTATATTGGTGCATTCATGGCATGTAAATGGAGCCATCACATGCAGAATGGTTGAAATATTTTTTTATAGCAATTCCTCCTCCACTCTGCATATCTACGAATGTTATACAATGGTGCAATGTTTTCAGTCTTTTGGCCATTAGTATTCCAGGTAATAATAACATAACGAAGAGGCGGGCAAAGACGCAACACTTTCAAGGATGTTATGTAAAGCCGCAAATAATAAACTTTATACCAACCCTACACATGCAGAACAAAATGTTTCCAGAAACAAATGCAGATAGTTCCTCCTCCTCCTGTATCTCTAAAGGAATTCTTCAAAGCAAACTACAAGGACTCAGGATGCACAACATATAAGAAGATATTTATATCAAACGCAGATCCCACTGTAGAAAGTTATATTTTGTTATACTTTCATGTAGTTAATTTTAAATGAAGCATTAAATTGGTCTCTCTGTGGGACAGGAGCCATACTGTGCTTCATTTAGTTTTGCAAAATGCATTTATTTGCCCAAATTTAGGGGGAGACATGTTAAAAAATAAACTGCTTTACAAATATACTCTTTATTACCAAACGTATTGGGACACCTGTCTTTAAACACACATCTTGGTATGCTGACGTCTTAGGCCTTGTACACACGATCAGTCCAAACTGATGAAAACGGACTGATGGTCTAATGTGCCTACACACCATCGGTTCAAAAACCGATCGAGTCCAATGCGGTGGCGTAAAACACAACGACGTGCTGAAAAAAACGAAGTTCAATGCTTCCAAGCATGCGTCGACTTGATTCTGAGCATGCACAGGTTTTGAACCGATGCTTTTGCGTACTAACCATCGTTTTTGACCGATTGGTCATCAGTCCATCAGTCTAAGTTCTAAAACTTTGGACTGAAGGACAAAAGTCTGATGGGCCATACACACGGTAGGTTTGGACTGATGAAACTGAACCTCAGTCCGTTTTCATCAGTTTGGACTGATCGTGTGTACAAGGCCTTAAGAGTTCCCTTCACTGGAACTAAGGAGCCAACCCCTGAAAAACAACCCCACACCATAATCCCCCCTCCACCTAATGATTTGTACCAGTGCATAAAGTAACATCAATAAAGATCCATGGATGAGCGAGTTTGGGGTGGTGGAACTTGGTGAAGACTAGGGTAAGCAGTCTTTTTGTACAATAATTCTGTATGTTGTATTTTTAACCCCTTCGCGCAGATCGAACACAAATATGCAGCCTCACTGGACTGGGCTTTTTTAATATTTGTGTATCTTCCATTGTTCTGGGAGCACGCGGCATGGTGCACTCCAAGCACAGAGTCCAGGGTGTCATGGAGATCCCCGAGCCCTGTACTAACGACCTGGTCACCTGAGCGCTGTGATTGGCTATCACAGTGATCATTAACTGTGAGCCCCCCCCCTCCTGTGTTTGTTCTTTGTGAATGGAGGAAAGAGATTCATTGTAGCGCTCTCTCTCCTTGCAGAGTAAAAAATAAATACATTAATATTAATAATAAAAAATAATAATAAAATAAGTATTTTTCTGACAGGATTTATTTATTTATTTTAATTAGTATTAGTGTCAGTGTGTGTGCACTCTATTGTTTCTGGGCTGTACTACTGGTACAAACATTAAGTAGTAAACACATACAGTGCCTTGAAAAAGTATTCATACCTCTTGACATTTTGCATATTTTGTCATGTTACAACCAAAAACATAAATGTATTTTATTGGGATTTTATGTGATAGACCAACAAAGTGGCACTTAATTGTGAAGTGGAAGGAAATGATAAATGGTTTTCATTTTTTTTTTTTACAAATAAATATCTAAAGTGCGACGTATTCATCTTCCTTTACTCCGATACCCCTAACTAAAATCTAGTGCAAACAATTGCCTTCAGAAGTCAACTTCCAGCAGGACAGCGACCCTAAACATACAGCCAGAGCTACAATGGAATGGTTTAGATCACAGCATATTTATGTGTTAAAATGGCCCAAAGTCCAGACCTAAATCCAATTGAGAATCTGTGGCAAGACTTGAAAATTGCTGTTCACAGACACTCTCCATCCAATCTGACAGAGCTTGAGCTATTTTGCAAAGAAGAATGGCAAAAATATCACTCTAGATGTGCAAAGCTGTCCTTCCACTTCACAATTATGTGCCACTTTGTGTTGGTCTATCACATACAATCCCAATAAACTACGTATACGTTTTTGGTTGTAACGTGACAAAATTTGGAAAATTTCAAGGGGAGTGAATACTTTTTCAAGGCTCTGTATGTGGTATCGCTACAATTGTCAGGAGCAGAAGAATTGAATTGGGTTGTTCTTTGGTGGTAGGTTATGGTAGTAGCAAGAAATTTACAGCTACATTTAATACAGGGCTCGACAAATCCCGGTCGCCAGGGCGACTAGAAATAGGGTCCTGGCGACTTGGCTTGGAAGGGGGGCAAAAAAAAAAAAAGCTGGCGCCATCTGGTGGTGAGCCGTTGGTATTACAAGCTATTACCACCAGATGTGGAAGCTGGCGCCATCTGGTGGCGGCCATTGGTATTACAAGTTAGGCATTACAAGTTAAACAGCAATTCTAATGTAATTTTTCACTATTTTCACTGCCATCTTCTTCCCTCTAATTAGAACCCCCAAACATTATATATATTTTTTATCCTAACACCCTAGAGAATAAAATGGCGATCGTTGCAATACTTTGTCACGGCGTATTTGCGCAGCGGTCTTACAAGCGCACTTTTTTGGGAAAAAATTACACTTTTTTTAATTAAAAAATAAGACAACAGTAAAGTTATCCCCATTTGTTTTAATATTATGAAAGATAATGTTACGCCGAGTAAATTTATACCCAACATGTCACACTGCAAAATTGTGTCCGCTCGTGGAATGCCGACAAACTTTTACCCTTTAAAATCTTCATAGGCGACGTTTAAAAAAATCTACAGGTTGCATGTTTTGAGTTACAGAGGAGGTCTAGGGCTAGAATTATTGCTCTCGCTCTACCAATCACAGCGATACCTCACATGTGTGGTTTGAATACCGTTTACATATGCGGGCGCTGCTCACGTATGTGTTCGCTTCTGCGCGCAAGCTCGTCAGGACGGGGTGCGTTTTTTGGCTCCTAACTTTTTTAGCTGGCTCCTAGATTCCAAGCAAATTTGTCAAACCCTGATTTAATATATATATATATTTACTATTTTGGGACAGTTTTCTTTTGATAATAAAAAAATATAAATCAGGAGATATTCATTATCATTTGCCACCAAATTAAAGCCTAATTTATCCTGAAAAAAAAAAAGTGGGGTGTAATCCACCTGGATGCACAAAGTAGATAAAATATGTACGGTTTTACTAATATATGTCAAAGTTGCAAAATTGTGCTTAGGCATTAAGATTTGTATTTACCCTTAGGTGCGAAAGGGGTTAATGAAGGTAGCATTTGGCCCTGATTGTTTCCAGACCTTTTCTTGTTTTCTTTTCTGTGCTTGGGCTTTTGTCAAAGAGAGTGTGTGGAAACTACATAACACATTATTTACTTTTACCCTGTTTTCTTATCTTTATTAAGTTGCTTGTCCCTCTATCACAGAGTACCACTACTCCACTGACCTAGCACTTACATCAATACATATTGAGTTGTTAGACATCTGAGTCTAGAGATCCGTGGGGGATACAACTCCCTCATGTGTCCTGCAGAAGCCCCCCAAGGGAATTATCCCTCCTAAAGTATAGGTCCTGTTGATCCCCCCCATAACACCATTACTATCACGCCAGCCAGCTTGTTGCTTAGCAACAGTGGACACCACCTTCCACTCATTCCCAGTAGAGCTGCACTGGGCTACAGCAATGTTGCTGAAACATACCGGGGTAATTATGCACTACATTTCTGTATCTATTTGTCTTATCCAGAGTAGGGATGAGCTTTATGTTCGAGTCGAACATGAGTTTGACTCGAACATTGGCTGTTCGCCCGTTCGGCGAACAGCGAACAATTTGGGGTGTTTGCGGCAAGCCGTGGAACACCCATTAAAAGTCACTGGGAGAAATCTAAAGTGTTAATTTTAAAGGTTAATATGCAAGTTATTGTCATAAAAAGTCTTTTTGGACCTGGGTCCTGCCCCAGGGGAGATGTATCAATGCAAAAAACGTTTTAAAAACTGACGTTTTTCCGGGACCGGCGATTTTAATAACTTTTTTTTTTTTTTAAGTTGCGGGGTTCCCCTTAATATCCATACCAGACATGGAGGGCCTGATATGGAATTTGGGGGGGACCCCCACGCTTTTTTTTTTTGGTTCAGGGTTTCCCTTACTATTCATACCAGACCCAAAGGGCCTGGTAATAGACTGGGGGGAACCCCTGAAATTTTTTTCAATTACTTTTCTCTGTATTCCCGGGACCGACAATTCATTCTAGCTGTGAGTAGTTTTACATAACTTTTTTTGCTTTAGAAATTACATTTTGTGCAGGGACAGTTCTAAACACGGGAAACAAACGTTACTTTACAGACCTACTATAGACACCCCCCAGGTACAAAATTTAAAGGAATATTTCACTTTTATTGTTTCACTTTAAGCATTATTAAAATCACTGCTCCTGAAAAAAAAGACAGTTTTTAAAACTTTTTTTTTGCATTGATACATCTCCTCTGGGGCAGGACCCAGGTCCCCAAACACTTTTTATGACAATAAATTGCATAATAACCTTTAAAATTAACACTTTTGATTTTTCATGTTCGTGTCCCATAGACTTTAATGGTGTTTTCGTGTTCAAACTTCACCAAAAAAACTACATGTAAGGGGCGGTTGTAAATAAAAACAAGCTGTGCAGCTTTGAATAAAGTTGGATATTAATGCCCTTGCAATAGGTGTAGGCCATCTACATACCTCCTGAAGCCTGGATGAAACAACACCCTTGTTTTGCTGGTTGCTAGGATGTTGCTAAGACACATCTAGATGTTACTGCTCACCCCCAACATCATAGGAGTGAGCGCCAAAACCCCCGCAGATGCACAGTTCACAATATTCTCCATTACAGCATCATTGTGCTCAGAGGTATTGTGACGGAAGAGACAGAGTACATGCAAGGGGGGTTGAATCTGAGAAGGAGTTCACTCCTGTGATGCTAAGGATGAACATTATTGGCTGGAAGTGTCTTAGCAATGTCCTAGCAACAAGGCAGGATGGAGGAGGGTATCTCTGGGAATTTTTTAGCCAGGCTTCAGAAGGTATCCTTCACCTATAGCAATTACATTGTTCAATGTTAGTCAAAACGACACAATTTGTTTTTATCTCAACCACCCCTTACCTGCAGAGGCAGTTTTTTTGGGAAAGGTGAGCTAACCAGTGGCTGTGCATGGGCGCCGCCCTCTCTCTCCTGGAACCGCTTTATCACCATAGATAGATTCATGCATTGCATGGTCACCCGCTGACACCCCTTATTCAGGTGTCCGGACCCTTTCCGGGCGCCGGGGACCTGAATTACAGCTGCGGGGTGTTTTTTGGAAGCAGCTGATTAGAGGCTCTAATAGGCGTCCAAAGAGGTAAACAGCGGGCGCCATGCTGGGCGCTCGCTGATCACTCAGCCTTGTGAAAATTACAGCAAAGCGAAGGAATTTGCTTTGCTAACACTGAACCGCCTCTCAGCCAATCAGATTAATGGGTTTGTTACCTTTCACCTGACTGGCGCTGTGATTGGACACCTGATAGAGAGGATGGAAGAAGAAATTGAGGAGTGTGCAGGACACCGCCGCTGACCGGCTGCGAGACCGATAAGTGCCGGGGGATGCACACTGGCAGCATTTGATGGTGCACAGTAGCGGCAATTGATGGGCAGGGTACACTAGCAGCAATTGATGGGCACACTGGCAGCAATTGATGGGCACAGTAGCCACAATTGATGGGCACGCTGGCAGCAATTTATGGGCACGCTGGCAGCAATTGATGGGCACGCTGGCGGCCATTGATGGGCACGCTGGCAGCAATTGATGGTGCACAGTAGCGGCAATTGATGGGCAGGGTACACTAGCAGCAATTGATGGGCACAGTGTCAGCAATTGATGGGCACACTGGCAGAAATTGATGGGCACATTAGCCACAATTGATGGGCACGCTGGCAGCAATTGATGGGCACACTGGCAGCATTTGATGGGCACAGTGGCTGCGTTTGATAGGCACAGTGGCTGCGTTTGATAGGCACTGTGGCTGCGCTTGATGGGCACCGTGGCGGAAATTGATGGGCACAGCAGCTGGGTTTGACGGGCACAGTGGCAGCAATTGATGTGCACAGCTGCTGCATTTGATGGGCACAGGGGCTGGGCTTGATGGGCAAAGTGGCTGCACTTGATAGGCACAGTGGGTTAGTTTGATGGCACAGTGGTGGCAATTGATGGGCACAGCAGCTGCATTTGATGGGCACAGTGGCTGTGCTTGATGGGCACAGTGGGTTAGTTTGATGGCACAGTGGCGGGAATTAATGGGCACAGTAGCTGCGATTGATGGGCACAGTGGCTGCAATTGATATTTTTTTTCTGTTTGCACCCCCCCAAAAATTTTGAACACCAGCCGCCACTAGGGCTAACCCTTTAAAGTGTGAGTCAGCTTCTGACTATCAATGCCAGGGCATTTAACGACATGACAAGAAATTGTTTGCCTCGGTTTTCCTTTGGTTTCATAATTCTCCATACTGACCCTTGTGGATAGGTAAGGGTTACACTAAGTGCCTCTTATACACAATGATTCTTAGAAGTCATTTGTTCCCAGCTGTGAAATGCCATGCGGTTATGGGAACTCCATATGCAGATGAGTAAATTACACATTCATGGGCACTTCATTAAGGTGCAAGCTTGTGCATCATCTGGAAAATTACAGCCATCTCCCCAAGGTGGATGATTTAGGAGAAGAGCGATGGAAGAAGAGAACACTCAACAAATTATCTCTCTGCCTGTTTGCTTGCCTGGTAATGGTTTGCAGGTCCTAGATCTTTACGTCTTCTCTCCAACTCGTACGTGTCTCAGAACGCCAACGCTCAGAAGTTTACTGCAAATATTGTTCTGTAAGCCCAACTGAGTTGTTGATTTTGCAACTGCCAAGCTCTAATGTATTTTTAAAAGAGCAGTTTGTTTTCTCTTAAACTGGCAGTAAAAACTATAAGAGACACATCACCAGGGATTCAATACAAGTCCACCAATGGACGGCAGTCGGGTTAGCAATTTAGCAATGGGTTGCTTGAGTCATCATTAAACTTGGATTCCATACAAATTAGGGTTAGGGTTAAAGGGGTTGTAAAGGTTAGTTTTTTATTTTCTAAATAGGTTCCTTTAAAGCGGATGTGCCACTAAAAAAATATATTAAAAGCCAGCAGCTACAAATACTGCAGCTGCTGACTTTTAATATTAGGACACTTACCTGTCCTGGAGTCCAGCGCCGTCCGCAGCAGATGACGAGCGATTGCTCGTCACCCTGCTGCTTCCCCCTCCATCCATGGTGAGGGAACCAGGAAGTGAAGCGCTCCGGCTTCACTGCCCGGTTCCCTACGGCGCATGCGCGAGTCGCGCTGCGCCTGCCGATTGGCTCCCGCTGTGTGCTGGGAGCCGAGTGTTCCCAGCATACAACGGGGGACGGACGGGAAGTAAGGAAAAAACCCGTCTTTTGCCCGTATCGTGTGGCCGGAAGTGGGTGCAGATACCTGTCTGTAGACAGGTATCTGCACCCCCCTCCCCCCTGAAAGGTGTCAAATGTGACACCGGAGGGGGGGAGGGTGCCGATCAGCGCGACTTCACTTTAGAGTGAAGATCCGCTTTAAGCTAGTGCATTGTTGGTTCACTTACCTTTTCCTTCCATTTCCCTTCTAAATGTTTTTCTTTCTTTGTCTGAATTTCTGACTTCCTGATTCTCCTCAGTAAACTTGCCACCATCATCCGAGCGGTGGTTAGTAAGCCAGAACAGCTTACTGAACAGCTTACTGAGGAGGAACAGGAAGTGAGAAATTTAGACAAAGAAAAAAAACATTTAGAAGGGAAATGGAAGGAAAAGGTAAGTAATAATGTACTACTGTAGCTTAAAGGAAGCTAGAAAATAAAAAACAAACCTTTACAACCCCTTTAATTCACAACACTTAGGTTTGCAAAAATCACTGTTTAGTAATGGCTGGATTAATTCATTAGTACATTTGGATTTGATACAAGTTAGGGTTAAAGTTAATTCACAAATCCTTGGCAGTCGGAATTGAATAATCAGTTAACATCACAACTAAAACACTCCGCATGGGAGTTAGTTTGTATGCAACATGCTTTTTACTTTTATTATTTTTTATTATTCTTATCTGTGTTGTAGTAAGTAAACTTTCACCTCTTATGTCTGGTGCACATGTTGAGTTTCCTTTCGCTCAACCCAGCGGGCTCAATGAAAAATAAAATGGGGGAGCTTGCTGTACTAACTATGCAATGTTAGTACATTGATCTCCCCACTGTGCGATCGTGTTCTGACTGACCTCACAGCAGAACACACCATTTAGCACCTCCAGTCATTAACAAGTGCTGTTCGGATGCTGATTGGCTGCTGGTTTTCCAGCACGCTTGTTCAACAGCCGCTGCTCGTGAGATTGGCTTCTGTTGGGATGTGGTGGGTGTGTAGGCTGATGCTGTGGAATTTCTCCACTGCAGGTGGCACTCTTCTACAGCTGGAGAGGAAGTTGAGAGGAACACAGTTCCTCTATGGTTTCCTGGGTCAGTGAGGAAGCACTCAATCGGATGCTTCCACCCCATGTGACTCTAGTAGCCATATTGGGTCTGACAAAGCATATTTAAGACCCTGGCTCCCAGGCTTGGCGCGCTTTTTGTGAGTGGGTAGGGTAGGGAAAGTTACCCTGTCTGTGAGGGACAGTACTAGTGGTAGAGAAAGGTCTCATGTCTTCTGGACACCTTCCCAATTGGGCACTAGATGGCCAGGCCGCCTTCTGTCTTCTCTCAACAGATGCTGCAGGTCGACTGGAATCTGCTCCTTTCATGTTTCTGAAAACTATGAGAGCACCCAGCTGGTTAGCCTTCACCCCGGGTCTGTTGCTGCATTGGTGCAATACAGGTTTTCTATTGCACCTGTCTGTGTGAATTATTGACTCCGCACCACGCTGCACCCCCACCTACAGTTGGATCACCAGAGGGTGGGAGAGAGCACACAGTGGGTATTACCAGCACAGAGGTTTTGCCATCTCTAGTCTAGAGCTGTCCCAACAGCAGCTTGTTGGTGGATCATGGCAGATGTCACTAGTAGGGGTGCCTAAGAGCAGTTTGAAGGCAGGGATGTGGTGGGTTGATCACCAGAAGGAGGGAGAGAGCACATGTGGGTAATACCAACACAGGTGGAAAGAGGACAGTCCAATGTATTTAGTAAGAGGCATGGCAAGTTTTTTGAAGGTGTAATTTTTTCCCACAATTCTTGGAAAAACTAAGAAATTAATTGTATTTATTTTTTACACAAAATTGTCATATTAACAGGTTATTTCTCACACACTGCATAGGCATACGTGCAATGACACCCTAAAACACATTTTGCTACGCGTCCTGAGTATGACGATACCACATGTGTGAGACTTTTTCACAGCCTGGCCACATACAGAGGCCCAACATTCAAGTAGCACCTCCAGGCATTCTAGGAGCATAAATTACACATCTAATATCCTGACCATCTATCAATCACAGCTTTGAAGGTCCAGGAGCACCAGGACAATGGACACGCCCACAGAAGTCACCCAGCTGGTTAGCCTCCTCCCCAGGTTTGTTGTGAACTGTTGCCGCATTACTTCAATACAGGTTTTCTATTGCACCTTTCTGTGTGAATTATTGCCTTCGCACCACGCTGCACCTCCACCTACAGTTGGATCACCAGAGGGCGGGAGAGAGCACATGGTGGGTATTAACTGCACAGAGGTTTTGCCATGTCTAGTCTAGAGCTGTCCCAAGAGCAGCTTGGAGGTTGTGTTGGTGGATCATGGCAGATGTCACCAGTGGGGGTGCCTAAGAGCAGTTTGAAGGCAGGGATGTGGTGGGTTGATCACCAGAAGGAGAAATATAGCATATCGTGGGTATCACCAACACAGGTGGTGTGGCCATCACTAGTGTAGAGGTGTCCCAAGAGCAGCTTGGAGACAAGGGTCTGGTGAGTGGTCAACAAGAGATAGGAAAATAGCCCAGGGTAGGTGTCACCAATGTGAAGGTGTCCTAGAACAACTTGGAGGCAGGGTGGCAACAAGAGAGCACATGATGGGTGGGGGCCCAAGAGCAGCTTGAAGACAAGAATGTGCTGGATGGATCACAAGGGGGAGGGAGAAAGCAGTGTGTGGGTGTCATCAGTATGAAAATGTGGCCAACACCAGTGTTGAGGTGTCCAAGAAAACTCCTAAAAGTGTCATACAGTGGAACCTTGGATTACAAGCATAATCCATTCCAGGAGAATGCTTGTAATCCAAAGTACTTGCATATCAAAGCAAGTTTCCCCATAGAAGTCAATGGAAACTAAAATAATTAGTTCCGCATTGACTTCATTGGCATGCAATACCTCATGTGACCAGAGGTGGGGGGACACCGGAGAGCCTCGGATACACCCGGAAAGAACCAAGGACAGCTCGGCTAAACTCCGAAAACCTCGGAAAGGCTTGGGAACAAATTATTTCCAAAGTTTTCCAAGCATTTCTGAACGGCTCTGCTCGGCTCTGGCTCCCCACCACCTCAGGTCAAACATGGTACTGCACAGCGATTTGGCTTGAATCCTGGTCGTTTTGCAAAACAACACTCCCAAACCGAGTCATAATTTTTAAAAATATAGTACTCGCATTGCAAAACGCTTGTTAACCGCGTTACTCGCAATCCGAGGTTCCACTGCAATGGGTTCACCACAAGAATCTGTACATTATTTTTACAAATATTTTGAAAGGTAATCCAATTCCTGTATCAGCATTACAGCTATATATAAGCTCCTTGGTTGAAGCAGCCCTTTGAACCCCCTCGAAAATAAGATATTGACAGACTGAATACATCTAAATAACATTTACTTATTTTTCTTCAATAAAGAGCAGTTTATATTTAACTCAGGTCAAAAGATTGACTTCTCTCCCTTGTATATATTTATTTAAACGCTGCAATATCAATACACAGCAGTGGTTGATTAGATCCAGTTCACTGGGAACAGTACGAATAATTACAAGCTGCTTGTGTCTTACTGGTCTGATTGCATTACTAAATACAGAGTGTGAGGGAAAACCCTAGGCCCCGCTGCCAATGTCTTTTTGGCTGGGTTAATGAAACCAAATCTGCCTTTAAATGGCCCTATTAGCAGCTATTCCCGAATCAGATACTGTAAATTGTGGCTCCCTAATAAACCCTCAAAATGAACTTGACTTGACAGCTAATGACTTTTCTGTACTTGTCAGTATGAGGATGGTAAATGTTTTGGCGTCAAAGGGAAAATGTACTTTGCTGAGGATATTTTAAGCGTGTTAAAGGGGAGCTGTGATAGCTTTTAGTGACTTCACTTTTTTTATTATTATTATTATTATTAACCACTTCAATACCAGCCACTTTTACCCCTTTCCCGTCCAGGCCAATTTTCAGCTTTCAGTGTTCTCACACTTTGAATGACAATTACTCTGTCATGCTACAATGTACCCAGTGTATATAAGCGAAAAAAGACAAAACATTTTGTAAAAAAACAAATAAAAAAAAACGTATTTTTTGTTTCTATCATACAATTTTGCAAATAAGTAATTTTTGTTGGGCCAAAATTTACACTAACTCAAATTAGTGTATATTATTTAGTCTGTGGGAAGGTTATAGAGTCTACAAGGTATGGTATAAACTACTAATCATTGAAATTGATGTACTGACGGCCTGTCTAATTTCTTGAGGCCCTGAAATGTCAGAACAGTACACATACCTCCAAATTACCCCTTTTCGGAAAGTAGACAGTCCAAGATATTTAGTAAGAGGCATGGCAAGTTTTTTGAAGTTTAAATTTTTTTCCCACAATTCTTGGAAAAATTAAGAAATGTATTTTATTTATTTTTTACACAAAATTGTCATATTAAACAGGTTATTTCTCACACACTGCATAGGAATACTTGCAATGACACCCTAAAACACATTTTGCTACTTGTCCTGAGTATGACGATACCACATGTGTGAGACTTTTTCACAGCCTGGCCACATACAGAGGCCCAACATTCAAGTAGCACCTCCAGGCATTCTAGGAGCATAACTTACACATCTAATATCCTGACTATCTATCAATTTACACACAAGTGTCATATTAACAGGTTGTTCCTCACATACTGCATAGGCATACTTGCAATGACACCCCAAAACACATTTTTCTACTCGTCCTGAGTATGATACCACATGTTTGAGACTTTTTCACAGCCTGGCCACATACAGAGGCCCAACATTCAATTAGCACCTCTAGGGATTCTAGGAGCATAAATGACATATCTAATTTCCTGAAAATCTATCGATCACACCTTTGAAGGTCCAGGAGCATCAGGACAATGGAAATGCCTACATAATCACAACATAACACAGGCACTCAGGTACTGTAATAGGTTGAAAATAGGTACTTGGTTACACTGATGGGCCGCAGATAGGTACTCCAGTATTCTGATGGACTGCAAATAGGTACTTAGGTACTCCGATGGGCTATAGACAGGTACTTGGGTACTCCGGTGTGCTGCAGATAGGTGCTTGGTTTCTCTAACAGGCTGCAGCTAGGTACTTGGGTACTCTGGGCTGGAGACGGGTACTTGGGTACTCTAATGGGCTGGAGATAGGTACTCAGGTACTCTGATGGGCTGGAGACAGATACTCGGGTACTCTGATTGGCTTACAGACAGGTAATCTGATGGACTTACAGACAGGTCCTCTTTATTTTGGGGGCAATTGAGGCACAGTACTGTACACTATAACACAATAACTCACTGTTTCCAGATCTCCTTCCTACACTGGATTAACAGCGTTTTACAGCTGTTCGTTGACATTTGTGAGCCGGTCACATGGTAAAGAGACAATTTTATTGGCTCTTTACCCTAAAAATTATTTTTTTTATATATTTATTGTAAGATTTTATACTATGTGAAACCTTTTTGTATATCTGGGGATGGCTTTACGGAAGCTTCATTTGGAAGGTCTTCAACGATGGCCCTGAAGAGATCCCATTGAAAGGCCCTGGCTGAGTGTGTAGCCACAAGCGTTAATTGAGCTGGTAAGCGAGCATTTTGTCTGGATTCAAGTAGGGGTTTTCAGGACAAGATCTCACTCTTGTTGATGGATGGTGGCTATATTGCATATGTATTGACAAGAGCTCATTTTCACTTTATCACTTTTTGGACTTTATAATTTTAACTTTTTTGGACTTTATTATTTTTTCATTTGTGGGTGCAATACAGTACTTATATAGCGTGTGTAGCGGTTGGTTGCTACTAGTTACAAACATCCACCAAATCACCCTGCTGCCAGACCTCCATATATCCCTTCTGAGACAATGAGCAGTTATTTGCGCTGCTTTGTTGCGTCTATTGCGGAATACAACTTGGTTGGGGTAAAGGGAGATATGAGCTGCCCATAGAACTTATTGAATTTCCATCACATGTATGGAGCATTGATTAGTAGAATTAGCCCTGAAAATGATGCACTTCTAACATTCACTGTCTCTTCCCCTGCATTTCTCCACTGCGGACTATTGCTCCTCCTCCTCTGCACTGGCTCCTGCAGAGTATGACTACCTTAAACTCCTCTTCTCCTGTACAAATCCTTTACTGCAAAACTGTTAGATTCCGGTTTCTTTACTTCCAGTAAGACAAAATGGGATCACTCTGAATAACCCCAGTTTGCTGGCTGTAATTGGGCACTGTAATAAAGTCTATTGAATGGTGTTTCTTGAGCAAATCTCTAAGCCAGAGGCATACAATACCTCTCCCCGGCGGCTCAGTGATTTTACTAGCTACACAGTCTCTTGGATATTACCTGAGTGCTTTACTAGGCCAGAGATACACGGTACCTCTCCCCGACAGCTTAGCAAGTTAGCAGCACATGGCAATAAATGGACTACTCCTCCCAGCCAGTCCAATCTGCAATTCCAGCATTCCCCGGCCGCAGCAATCTGCACTACTCTCCACAATCTTCCTCTTGCTCCAGTTCTCCACTGTAGTAGACTAGACACACTGACCTTCTCATGTCCCAAGTCCATGGTAGCAAACTTTATCCGGATACACATCCTAACAGCTCCTCCAACCCTCCGCGATTGGCTTGTCCCCCACGTGGGGACGCCCTGCAGCAGCTGCCTAAAACTCCATTCTCCTTTTTGAAGCCCGACAGAATCCCTTTAGCATTGGTTGACCAGACATCCCCAGTTTCAGGGGACAATCCCCTGATTGAGGACACTGTCCCCGGACCAAGTCTGTCCCTGGTTTTGTCCCCAGATTGGATTAAATAGGGGGCAGGGGCAATTTCAAAGACAGTCAGTGCAGAATTAAAATAAAAAAAATTGAATTACACACCCCCACTCCGCCGTGCCTACTAGCATAGGGGTGTTGTATTTTCACATTATCTGTGCCCCTTTTTGATGATCAGGAGGAGCGGAGAGAATATTTCTTCAGTTTCGGGCGCATGCCCATTCAGCTTCGCTCGCATGTTCTTCTGCCTTGGCTCAAATCCTGGCCAGCCACCAGCTGATCTCCTTGCCTTTCCTGGCGGAGTGATCTTCCTCCGCTCCCCATCCAGTAGTAGCCGGGGCCCGAAGAATAAGACCTGAGAGGCTGTGAGGCGGGCGGTAACGGGCAGAGAGTCGCTGATTGTTGCCATTACTAGTAAAGAAAAAATATGTCCCCGGATTTCATTTTAAAAATCTGGTCACCTTACCTTAGCAGCTGCTGAACTCAGCTTATATGTGAGGCCTGCCCAATGCCAATACCAAATGGGGATTGGTCAGAGCTCCTCACATGAGCTGCCTGCCACTCAAACCCCAGGTCCAACCTTCCTGAAAGCAGGGGAGGGGCCTTAGAGTCAAAGCACAGGTGATCACACCCATTACTGTACTAAACACTCCCAGCCCCAGATCAAAACAAACAGGCCTAGCCTAAAGCACAGGCCTGCCTAAATTTGCCTGCACTGATAGTTTAAACATAGAAAAATCCTATTCTAGCACCTACCTAAAAGGTAGAGTGCTACACACGACTCTGTAGATGTTCTGATTATTATAGTACTGTATTTATATCTCACATGAGAGTCGATGCTTAAAGCGGGGGTTCACCCTTAGAGGGCACTTTTTCCCCTTAGATTCCTGCTCGTTTTCTCTAGGGGAATCGGCTATTTGTTTTAAAATATGTGCAGTACTTACCCGTTTACGAGATGCATCCTCTCCGTCGCTTCCGGGTATGGGCTGCGGGAATGGGCGTTCCTTCTTGATTGACAGTCTTCCGAGAGGCTTCCGACGGTCGCATCCATCGCGTCACGATTTTCCGAAAGAAGCCGAACGTCGGTGCGCAGGCGCAGTATAGAGCCGCACCGACGTTCGGCTTCTTTCGGCTACGAGTGACGCGATGGATGCGACCGTCGGAAGCCTCTCGGAGACTGTCAATCAAGAAGGAACGCCTGCTCCCGAAGACCCATACCCGGAAGCGACGGAAGAAGATGCATCTCGAAAACGGGTAAGTACTGCTCATATTTTAATACAAATAGCCGATTCCCCTAGACCGAACGAGCAGGAAGCTAAGGGGAGAAAAAAAAAAATTAATAAATGGGTGAACTCCCGCTTTAAGTAATGTGTCTATATTTGGTATTTAAATAAGTATGTTTTTTTTCCTCTTTCTTATCAACATATAAGCTTGAATTGCCTTTTAGGCAATGTGTAATTTCATGTTTTGTCATTAAAAAGGCCAGCTTTAAATTAGTATCAATCCAGCACAGTTTACCCTCGCAAAAAAATAAAACACTTCAATGATCTTTCCAGAATGTATCTAATCTTTTTACAAGCTCAAAATGTCACAGGACTGCCGTAATAAATGGCAAAACACAACATGTTAAGCACACGGCTCTGCCACATTTGCATCCTATTTATGCCCTATGAAACCTCCAGAGAACGAGCGTGAACATTTCTGAATGAATCGGAAGGACCAAGACATTATTTCACCAGGCCTGACATTTTTACATCTCTAAGAATGCAAATCCCTGATATTTGATGGGGAAACAGATGCGCCGTCTAAATGGCAATCCAATTATCTATGACTGCATTGCACATTTTCCGACTGGTTCCACAGCTGAGGATTGCTCAATGGGGTTGCGCATTACATAAACAAAGTGATTTTTCGAAGCAGGAGTTTGCTTATTGCGGTCATGGTTTGCTGGTCTAGGTCAAACATTTACTTTGTATAGACCGAAGCCTAATTTATGGCGCTGGGCTTAATCGATAGGACATTTCAATTACTACATCTGCATGGCCGAGGTCAAGTGTCGACACAGCGGCCTCGGAAAGGCCATGGACAAATGTTAATGCCTCAGCAGAGCTTCAGCAAGTTAATGATCACGTAGAAAACGGCATACAAAAGCCAAGTTCTACAGCATGGCAACTATGTAGAAGATCAGTTTTACAGTTTTAGGGAATTATGGGAGATGTCTGGCATGTTGAAGCCTCACTCTTGCCAATTTTGTTTTAAGGAAGAACAGAACATTTTCTGTTAGATTTTATTTCTGTATGTAACCCAATTGGGGAGATTTACTCTTACTTACTGTTCTTCTGACACCAGAACAAGGAATGTGGATAGAGGTTGTAGGCAGGTGCAATCTATTTTCTCATGTGCAGGTGGCGCTCAACCACAGTGGTAGTGCAAAAGAAGAGGAAGTCAGAAGGCACATGGTTCCTCTATGGTTTCCTGAGTCACTGGGGCAGAAATATATTGGATGTTGACAGCCCATGTGACTCTGGCAGCCATCTTGGGTAGGCATAGTCTATTTAAGACCCTGGCTTGCGTTTAGCATGTGGTTAGTGTAGGGACAGGTCATGGGTCTGGCAGGGAGAGATTCCAGATGAGTAGGGAAAGCAATGGGACCTGACCCTCTTCCTAAAGAGCCTAATCTCTTGGGTTTGGACTAGCCGGACAGCATTCTGCCCCTTAAGACAGATGTCAGTTTGGCCGAGACCTGCTCTACTACACACTGCTGTCATCTGCGAGTGTTCCCGGTTGGGCTTCCTTTCACCGGGCTTGTTGCAAACTGCTTTTTTTTAACTGTATTACAAGTTCTTTCAATTGCATCTGTATCTGGACGGCTTTAAAGGCTTTCCTTGGCTTTTCCTCCCAGCCAATCCAGTCGCTTCTCCTCCCAGCCAATCCGATCTCGGGACCTGCTTCCTGTCCTGATTGGCCGGGAGGAAAGGCAGGAAAACAATAGCGAATGTCAATTCGCTATTATCACAAGTGGGTGGGCTCAGAGCTCAGGATCTCTGGCTCTAATTGTGCTTTGCAAAAAAAAATTGCAAAAAAAACCGTAGAACTCTACACATCCAGCACCCTGCATGGAGATTAGGAGCCGATCACATATAGATTAGGGGGCCCCTAATGGACGGGCCGCCGCTCAATCTGATACAACATATTTCATCTCTTAGAGCGCAGAAGGATCATATGAGTTCACAAATAGGTTCATTATTCAGACCAGCACAAGCTGAAGGTCCATTTTTTTAATGCTGAACAGGCAAAAAAATACTTACACTAGAGTGGATCTACACGAGAAAGAATTTATCATTTTGTTCAGCCAGTCTTCACTTTTCTCTACTGCATTTAAACTGGAAATACAGTACATTGCCGCAATAAACAAATCAAATAATAAGCGTCTGTATATGCAGACGAGTGAAAAATAACACACCCACACATTCTATGTAAAGATCTATGTACTTTTCTGTCTTTTACAGCATTCTGTATTCGAGTTTGTGGTCAGGTTTTCATTGCGCTTGCAAGGTAGGTGGGCACATGACATCACAGTTCCTGCCTGGAATAAATACCCATTACCAATAACAGATCCCCTTTGCAAAGCCCTTAGGGCCCTTTCAGACGTGCGGACCATATGTCTGCATTCTCATCCATCCGTTGCGGATGAAAACGGGACATACATTGGTCCTTATGTGATTGCGGGTGTCAGCGGATGACCATCCGCTGATACCCGTAATCGTCCGCCTCCGCAAAGATGCGATTTTTCGGACAGAAGAAAATCCTATTTTTCTTCCGTCTGCCGGATCGGATGAACACGGACATACGGTCCGTGTTCATCTGATCCCCCATAGGGGAGAGTGGAGGAAAGACAGGGCAGTCCCTGCACACTGGGTCACTGGCAGTCAAGGGGTTAACCAGGAGGGGGCACTTTAGGGGTTAAGTGTGCCCTAAGCGAGTGTTCTTACTGTGGGGGGGGGGGCGTGGCTGTGCGTGTGATGTCACTGATCGTCGTTCCCTAACACAGGGAACAGGCGATCAGTGACAGCCACACTAGGAAGAATGGGGAAGGTTTACTTACACTTACCTTTCCCTGTTCTTCCTCTCTGTGACCCAATCGCGGGACACCAGCGGGGCTCTTAAAGGTGACGTACAGGTACGTGCCTGTGCCCAGCCGTGCCCTTCTGCTGACGTATATCGGCGTGAAGGGGTCCTTAACTGGTTAAAGCTTGTATTACACAATTACATTGGTGCACCTTGGACCAATGTAATTATGCATGCATGTCCCTGTGTGGGCTGGAAATCACTGTAGTAGTCGCTTCTACAATTATTTTATATAAGCCCCCGTTCACACCGGTGCGACTTGTCATGCAATTTGACAGTTCTTTTGTCAGCAATGGAAACGTTCAATTCGGTGCAACTCCAACTTTGTGGTGCTGCACCGATTTGAAAAAACGGTTCCTGCACTATTTTTTGTGATTACAGGTGCGACTTGCATAGACATCTGTGCATGAAATTGAACCAACCTGCGGCTTTGGCATTGTGCTACTTCAAGTGAAGTAGCAAGATCTCGAAGTTGCAATCAGTGTGAACCAGGGCTTATAGTCAGAAAAGTTATTTGTATTCCATGTTAAAGGATACTGAGTTAATGCACAGCAACAGTGTTTGGACCAGATTGTGTTTTTTAAAGTGATATTAAATCTGCAGTAGTCACCTATATAGGTGTTGTTTTTAATTGCCTATTGAATTTACAAGAAGTGATTCTGGACACTTTTTTGAGGCTTAGAAATTCCCTTCAATAAAAAAAATTTGGGAGCAGAAAATCCAACATAACTATCTTTATAGCCAGCAGGTTCAATACCATGGCCTTGATTACCATGTACAACACCTTTCACAGCATTGCAATTATCTCCATAATCGGAAGGTGTATCCACCAGTGACAAAAGCTTTAGGCTCCATCACATTTCATCTATTTTTGGCCTGACAGTATTCATGGTTTGTTAGCTGCATTTGTAGATGTGACACTCAAGCTTTTGGTTTGGTCAGGAGTTTCGGTGATCCAGTACCTCAAGGCTAAGGTCAATGGCAAGTTACTATGCCATTCCTAGTGCACAGCAGTGGTCTGCAAGACTAAGGCCTCGTACACACGACCGAGGAACTCGTTGAAAAAGACACACCATTTTCCTCGACGAGTTCCTTGTTAGGCTTGTCGAGAAACTTGACAAGCTTGCTTTGCGTACACACTGTCAAGACCAAATCTCCTCCTTCTCAAACGCGATGACGTACAACACATACAACGGCAGGGGAAGTTCAATTCCACTGGCACAACCCTTGGGGCTGCTTTTGCTAATCTCATGTTACTGCGTGTTAAGTAAAAGTTTGGTAAGAGACAATTTGCACTTTTCAGTCTGTTACCGAGTGACAAATGTGTTATCTCCATTACAAATGCTACTTTTACCGAAGGTGCACTGCCGTCTCATACTTTATTCTGAGCATGCACGGGTTTCTTAGCATACACACGAACGCGTTTCTCGTCGAAAACCAGTCCGACGAGAAACACGACGAGGAAATTGAGACTTGTTCTCTTTCCTCGCTGAAAAACATACACACGACCGGTTTCCTCAGCAAAAAAGCTCTGCCACCAAGTTTCATGATGGATTCTGTCGAGGAGTTATCTTAAACTCAATGGGTCGAATACAGAACTTCTCCTGTTTCACGCCAAACGAAAGAATCAACCGGCAACAACCTGGACACCTCCACCCATTCTGGGCAAAATCATCACCCCTAGCACCAAAGTCAAAAGTCTCAGAGTCATCTTTGACACCTACATGACAATTGATGCACAAATAGGGTCAGTAGTCAGCGGATCCCACGATCTGCTGCGCCTACTACGCAGACTTATACCATTTATTCCCAAAGAGGACATAGCAGTCGTGGTGGGAACAATTGTTAACTCCAGACTTGATTATGCAAATGCCCTCTATCTCGGACTCCCAAAGTACCAAATCACTCGCCTACAGGTCGTGCAGAATACTGCCGCGCGACTGGTGACTGGGAAAAAACCTTGGGAATCAATCTCACCCTCACAAAGAAGCCTTCACTGGCTGCCAGTGAAAGACAGAATCACTTTCAAAGCACTCTGTCTGACGCATAAATGTATTTTGGGAAATGCCCCCAAATATCTATGCGAAAAACTAAAGGCTTACAACCCCAATCGCGTTCTGCGATCCTCCAACCAAAACCTACTCCAAATCCCCAAAACCAGATACAAGTCCAAAGGAGAAAGAAGATTTGCTGTCCAAGGCCCTCGACTTTGGAACACTTTACCAACCTCCATTCGGTTGGAGGAGAACCACTTGGCCTTTAGGAGAAAGATCAAAACCCACCTCTTCTGAGGTCAAGGAGAAATGGTCAAACAAACGCCAAGAGGCAATTCAGTTCGCATGTGCAGCGCTATATAAGTTTTTCACTCACTCACTTAAAACGGTCGTAACTACACTATATTGTCAAAAGTATTGGGACACCTGCCTTTACACACACATGAACTTTAATGGCATCCTAGTTTTAGTCTGTAGGGTTAAGTGAGTTGGCCCACCCATTGCAGCTATAACAACTTCAACTCTTCTGGGAAGGCTGTCCACAAGGTTTAGGAGTGTGTCTATGGGAATGTTTGACCATTCTTCCAGAAACGCGTTTGTGAGGTCAGGCACAGATGTTGGATGAGAAGGCCTGGCTCGCAGTCTCCTTCATCCTAAAGGTTTTCTGTCGGGTTGAAGTCATGTTCCTCCACCCCAAACTCGCTCATCCATGTCTTTAGGGGACCTTGCTTTGTGCACTGATGTGCAGTCATGTTTGAACAGGAAGGTGCCATCCCCAAACTGTTCCCACAAGGTTGGGAGCACAGTTACCGGTGGGGACCAGAAAGCTCCCTATAAATACTTGTGATCAGAAGCTTTCTGATCATGTGACCGGTGTGACAGCCAATCAAAGCGGTCATATAACCCGAATTTCCGTGTCAGGAAAGGTTTCACCCATTGGTGGTGCTGTCGGTTCTGTGGATCGCAGCACTGGTGTCCCCCAGTGGTGTCTCTTAACAGCCGGGAGCTGTCATGAAAGGTTTCACCTGCTGGTGGCACTGTTAGATTCTTAGGACGCAGTACCAATGTCCACTGTGTTTCCTGGCAGTATGGAGCAGACATTACCTCATGCGATCAGGCATCACCTGAGGCTAATTGCAGGAGTGTGTATAAATACCCAGCAAGCATTCACACACTTTGCCTTCGTATATTCCTTGCGCCCTGACCTGTTTACCTGAACCTGATCTTGTTTTCCTGTATACCTGTGATCCTGAGCCTGTTACCCTGTATCCCTTCCCTATTGCCTGACCCTGTCCACCTTCTCTGTCCTGCCCGACTCCTTGCCCCCATCTGCTGATCTCCTGTGTATGACCCTGGCCTGGCTTTGTTTATTCCGGTTTATCCCTTCTATTGTTCTTGATTGTTTGTCTGTTGCTGTTTTTGGGGCACTGTCTTGTTGTGGGTTTATTGTATACAGTTTGTTATTGGTGGTGTGTTTATTTATAATCACTTCCTTAATAAATTATTATTCACTTTACATGCTTTTGGTTCCCTCTTTGCAGTTCACACAGTTCTGGTCACACCTGTTCATGACAGCCCGCCTCTGCATCTAGAAGCTTCTAAAAGGCCAGGAAGCAGTGGGGGGGGGGGGGGGGGTTAAGATGGTTTTGAGCTTTAATGTAAACCTGTCTTTTCTTTGGTTTTCTTTTTTTCCCCCACAGGTTTACTTTAATTCTGGCCCAACCCACATTTGCATTACTTTCGGTACAACTCTGGTATGTATAGAATATTATGTGTGGCCCCCTGGAGATGTCTAAATGGAGGTTCCTTATACTTGGAAAGTTGGCCACCACTTTGGCCACCAAATCTTGGACCAATGGCGCTCACACATTCCCTAAATTTCAGACAGATTTTGTGAAAGTGCCTCATACATTCTAAGGGCCCTTTCACACAGGCTTTCTGAACAGGTCCGCCTGTAATTTTTTTCAGGAGGACCTGATTCGGCCTTGCAAGACTCTCCTCTATGGATGTGGTGGATGTCAGAGGGCACATGAAAACAGACAGGTGGTCCATTTCTACCCGATTTTCCCATAGAGGAGAGCGGGACTGTGCCCGTGTCTGCTCAGCACAGTGAGTGGACATGGACCTGTCATCTGCCTGCTCAGCGGGGATCAGTGAAGCGGGAAAGTGATGGCACAGTGGAGGCAAGTGATGGCACAGTGGGGGAAAGTGATGGCACAGTGGGGGAAAGTGATGGCACAGTGGGGGAAAGTGATGGCACAGTGGGGGAAAGTGATGGCACAGTGGGGGAAAGTGATGGCACAGTGGGGGAAAGTGATGGCACAGTGGAGGCAAGTGATGGCACAGTGGAGGCAAGTGATGGCACAGTGGAGGCAAGTGATGGCACAGTGGAGGCAAGTGATGGCACAGTGGGGGAAAGTGATGGCACAGTGGGGGAAAGTGATGGCACAGTGGGGGCAAGTGATGGCACAGTGGGGGCAAGTGATGGCACAGTGGGGGCAAGTGATGGCACAGTGGGGGCAAGTGATGGCACAGTGGAGGCAAGTGATGGCACAGTGGAGGCATGTGATGTAATGTAATGGCACAGTGAGGCATGTAATGGCACAGTGAGATTTGAAAAAAGCCTGTTTCTGTCAGCGGTTGTTCCTGTCAGTGGTTGTTCTGGCTACCCCTCAGCTTCCAAAAAGACTAGTAGGAAGGGGGTTGTCTTATATGGCGAGTATATCCCAAAACCAACATTTTTCCTGGAAAAATAGGGGGTCGTCTTATACACCCATATCCACTAGGCCATACAGACGACTGGATTTGTCCGCTGGAACTGATCCGCGGATCAATCCCAGCAGATAGATCCGGTCGTGTGTACGGGGCCTTATACGCCGGCAAATACGGTATTGATATTTTATTTTGAATTTGGCGCAAGGCATTGCACCACAATGTAGTAGTGGAACAGTTTAGAACAACCTGAATTTGGCACACGAATTTGGCATACGCTGTCAGAACCAAAACTGTTGCAGATCTTTTTTGAATTAGATGCAACACATTAAAAAGAGCAAATAACATCACAAAAGTGGCACTTTATTGAACCCCCCCCATTATATTTCTGGCCATACTTCCAATATTTCTGATCCATAACTCCCAACTAGACATGCGCATGACAAAAAAAAAATGGTTCTGTTTAGTTTAGTTTAGATTTATTAATCCAGTTATCTAGTTTCTTTACATTTGGTTGATTGGTTCAATTCGTATTCGGGATTCATATTTGGAATTTGATTTCTTTTTCAAGTTTTCTTTGAATTTCCAGATTTTTTTTTTTATTCGAAGCATTCGAATTGATAAAAAAAAGGAAAAAAAACATTAGATTTTCTTTTTTTTTTTAGATTCAAATGTGGTGAAGTGAACAAACAAAATTGTAAATCGACCCAGATCGCCCTGTGGTTCATGCTCAAGTCGTGTCGGAGTCGCCTCTGAAAGTCGCGCTGGAAGTCTTGTCGCCCTAGTGTGAACCGACTCTCACAGTTCAGTGCCATGAGAAAATACAACAGCCATCAAAATATACATAGAGCTGGAGGGAAGAGGGGAGGGGGATGTGAATTGAGCACTTTTTACAGAAGCTGTGTATGTCTGCAAGCAGTGCACAAGATATGTAAATAACCTGTCACTCAAGCAAGGACTTTATCTGGAAGTCTGTTTTATTTCTCTGAACAATAAAAAGAGGATTGCTCAGACCTGGATTAACTCTGTGTGGCAAGACTGGGCACAGATGATAGGAAATCTTAGGCCTCGTACACACGACCAAACATGTCTGCTGAAACTGGTCTGCGGACCAGTTTCCGCGGACATGTCCGACCATGTGTAGGGCCTACCGGACCGGATTCCTGGGCTAGCGGACAGGTTTCCAGCGGACAAAAGTTTCTTAGCATGCTAAGAAACTTGTCCGCTGGAACCATGTCCGTCGGACATGTCCGATGGTCAGTATGAATCATCGAACATGTCCGCTGGTTATGACGTATAGCCAGCAGCCCGAAATCCCACGCATGCGTCGAATTGATTCGACTCTTGCGTGGAAGCATTGAACTTCCGCGTCAGAGAACGTCGGTGTCGTATACGTCACCGCGTTCTCTGTCCGCTGGGATTTTGGTCTGATGGTGTGTACACACATCAGACCAAAACCTCCCAGCAGACATGTCTGATGAAAACGGTCCGCGGACCGTTTTCATCGGACATGTCTGGCCGTGTGTACAAGGCCTCATTCTCTACATTGTGACATAAAAAAATAAATAAAAAATGGAATCTAATCCAATGAATTTTTTCGTCGGATATCCGATGAAGCTGACTTTCATCAGTCTTGCCTACACACCATCAGAATAATTCCAACCATGCCAAAACGCGGTGACATAAAACACTACGACGAGCCAAAAAAAAAAATCAGATTTTTCTATTGTTTTTTTAGCCATAGGAAAAATGTAAAACGTGTTCTATTTTTTAACTCGGATGGAAAAAAAACGATAGGGCCCACACACGATCGGTTTGTCTGATGAAAACAATCCATTGGTCTGTTTTCATCGGAAAAAACGATCGTGTGTACACGGCTCAATGCACATGGGGTCATTAAAGCGGGGGTTCACCCCAAAAAAAAATGTTAACATTACATTCAGCCGAGTTGTCAGAATGACAATCGGCTGTTTTTTTATTTCTTTTCCGTACATACTGTATTTTCACCGCCGCTTCCGGGTATGTAATCTGCGAGACTGGGCGTTCCTATTTGATTGACATCTTTCCGACCGTCGCATACAGAGCGTCACGAGTTGCCGAAAGAAGCCAGACTGCGAGTCGGCTCTATACGGCGCCTGCGCACCGACGTTTGGGTTTGGTTTGGTTTGGGTGAACCCCCGCTTTAAGGTGTGTCTGGGCACATCCAACACAACCTGTGCGCAAGCCTATGCTAACAACGCTTTCCCATGCTGAGGAAATTATGCTTTTTACAGTCTTATCCAGATGTCAGAATCTCAAGACATAGGATACTATGGAAACACAAATCACTTACTGTTTTGTTTTTTTTTTTTCTAATAATTGAAATGCCCAAAGCAACCAAATTCCATTGTGTTTCTGCAATAACTAAGAAAATGAAAACTAAACAAGAAAGGAATTCTGACAAGTTGCTGTGGGCAACAGCAACATTTTTCTGCAAACCGATAATAACTTACAGTGTGGATTTTGACATAAACAACACAAACATGACTAGAAATTAAAAAGCAACCCCGGGAAAAATATTTGCTGCAAATTCATCTTACTGAGCCTTATGCAAACCCGTATAACTTTTGTAAAATTATCTCTATGGCCACGATATCACAAATTCAAAGCCTAGCCAGGGAGTCCATAGTGGCTAATAGATCCCCAATAACCACTTCAGCCCCGGAAGAATTTACCCCTTTCCTGACCAGAGCATTTTTTGCGATTCGGCACTGCGTCGCTTTAGCTGACAATTGCATGGTTGTGCGACGTTGTACTGTACAAAATTTATGTCCTTTTTTTCCCACAAATATAGCTTTCTTTTGGTGGTATTTGATCACCTCTTTTTATTTTTTTGCGCTGTAAACAAAAAAGGAGTGACAATTTTGAAAAAAAAAGCAATATTTTTTAACTTTTTGCTATAATAAATAACCCCAAGAAATATATAAAACAAAAATGTTTTCCTCAGTTTAGGCCGATATGTATTCTTCTACATATTCTTGGTAAAAAATTGCAATACCGGTAAGTGTATATTGGTTTGCGCAAAAGTTATAGCGTCTACAAAATAGTATACAAAAAATATCAGAGAAAATCCTAAGATGATTCCGATCCTAGCACTCTATGGTGTGAATAATTGAAGCAAAAAAGCAGCTATAAGAAGGTAAACAAAAGATGAAATAAAAGATGTCTCATTGAAAGAGCAATAAAACATTTACAGCGCTAGACAAATCAGTGATTCATCAGAACTAATGTGTTCTTAATCTGCAATGGTAGATGTTCATAAAAAACAGTCCAAGCACCAATAATAAATCCCCTCTCAAGCAATCATCAAATATCCAAGTGAAAGAAATCAGCAACTGCAGAATTAAATTTTCCGGCTCAAATAACTTCACTTCATTGATATAGGTGCTGGGCAATGGATTTAACTGAACCCAGGTGGAAGTAGACTTGCGTGCCCCTCAGAGCCGGTTCACACTGGGGCGGCACGACTTTGGGGGCGACTCGGCAAGTCGTCCTGAAGACGACTTCAGAGGCGACTTGCAAAATTACTTCTGTATAGAAGTCAATGCAAGTCGCCCCGAGTTGCCCCCAAAGTCGTACAAGAACCTTTTTCTAAGTCGGAACGACTTGCCTCGCTCCTATTAGAATGCTTCTATTGAATAGAATGGGACGCGACTTGTCAGGCGGCTGAGTCGCCTGACGAGTCAATGTAAGGTAATCTACTCACCAGACAGCAACTACATACAGCCTTGAAAGGATCCTCTCAGCAAAAGGTCACCATCAGCTCTCCTCCAGGTGTATAGTAATTCCAATCAGTGGGTGCATGCACCTTTTGTGCTTGTTTCTTATCCCCTGATGAAGTCACGTGATCTGTGACGCAACGCATAGGGACGATTCAAGCACCGGAGGTGACGCGGACGAGTTTGGCGCTCGTATTTTGTTATGCTCTGACACTTTATTGTAAATGTGAGTACAACCTTTTAACCAATAAATACGGAATACATTTTAAGAATTACTACACTATATTGGCATTCCTCTTTCATCCTCTCCTTGCTATTTGGATATATTCGTCTGGAGAACATATATCCCACAGATAGGTGTACTGTATTACACGCCCAGGCAACATACCCCCAGGTTTTGAAACAGCACCAGGTCGGACCGAGATTGTGCCTATTTACAGCAGTGAGGTAAGGGGCCATCCACTCACTATTATTAGGAGAAGGCTCACAGTGTGGACACCTTTACAGGAATCTGTCACCCAGCACTTTATATTTTTATTGTGTTTTTTTATTGTGCATGTTTTCATTGTGTATATGTTCAATTTTATTTCTCATAGATATTTCTTAATCATTGTGCACTGTACATTTATTGGATTGTCATGTATGCGTACACGTTTGTTGCACTTTTAAAGACCTGTTTTACGTTTGGCATTTGCACTTTAGCACTGTCACAGTACTTGCTGGAAGGATTCTCACCTTCACAGGTAGAGCAAATCAGGTTTTTCTTTGGATTCGTTGTACATATATCTTTTTCATATTTTCTTAGTAATTCACACACCAAAATATGTAACCAATTCCCATTTCTTAATGGGGGTTTCTGCACTTTTGCACTTAATTTTTTTGTTTTCTTAGTTTCATCAGCTCAGCACTATTTATATACACATTATTTTATTTTAGGTACGGTACACCTTTTTAAGTGTTTTGCAGCAGTTGTCACATACCTTTTTCAACATACCTATGGTAGCGCGGGAATACTCCATATAACCATATAAAAATGCAATGCTTACTGTGTAAATGACACTGGCAGGGAAGGGGTTAACCACTAGGGGGTGAGGAAGGGGTTAAGTGTGTCCTAGGAAGTGATTCTAACTGTGTGGGGGCTGGACTACCAGTGACACGACATAAATCACTGCTCCCGATGACATGGAGCAGTATATCCATGTCATGTCACTAGGCAGAACAGGAAATGCCGCGTTTACACTGGCATCTCCCCATTCTGCCTCTCCTGACCACAGTCGCTGGCCGCTGGCGAACATCAAGTTTGCATAACCTGTGGGCACATTCCCAAAGCGTGCGGCGGGCGCCCACTAGGCGGCAAATTTAAAGGGACGTACAGGTACGCCCATTTGCCTGCCTGTGCCATTCTGCTGACGTATTGCCCCCATATTTTATGGTTCTATCCCCTCATATTTAATGGTTCCTTTCCCATTTCTGCTGGTTCCTCTTCTCACCTTCCCCCGACCCCCGTCCCTTTATCTTCCCCTGGTTTTCTGGTCCTTTTTCCCTGCTCTGATTCTTTTTTCAGGTTTCACAATAAAGTGAGATTTTTCATATACCGGTCATATTATTCCAAAATTCTATTTGCCATGGAATATTATTCTAAAATTCTAAACCATCTTTAGAGTAGACATGTTCACTCCTGAAAAATGTGTTAGTTTTCCTTTACGTTTGATTATTTTTTTTTTTCGGGTCATGCTTCATGATCACAATTTGTAAATTAGAAAATTCAAAAATAAGAAAGAAAATCCAAAAATGTGAAAGAATAACTAACTAACTATAATAATAACAACTAAGAGGGGATCCCGAAAGTACTTTCCCATGGCGGACACTGAGGACAGCCGCAAGCACACGTATCTAAAAGTAGACATGTGCAATTCATTTAGTTCCAAAGTTGTTTTTTAACGAATTTTGACAAAATTCATTTAGATGCGCCATTCGTTATTTAGGATAATCGTTAACTTCGGATGAATTTGTTACGTTCACTAACAGCCCAATTTGAAAGGAAATCCCAATACCTATAATTTAATAGTTAGTAAGAGTTAAGTTATTATTGGTTCGTTGTTATTTAAGATTTTCGAATTTTCAGGTTTTTGAATTCCGAATTTTGTATTTTCGATTTTACCACAGGGGCACTGGACAGAGAGGAAGCAGCTTCCCATGGGGGCACTGGACAGAGAGGAAGCAGCTTCCCATGGGGGCACGGGACAGAGAGGAAGCAGCTTCCCATGGGGGCACGGGACAGAGAGGAAGCAGCTTCCCATGGGGGCACTGGGCAGAGAGGAAGCAGCTTCCCATGGGGGCACTGGGCAGAGAGGAAGCAGCTTCCCATGGGGGCACTGGATAGAGAGGAAGCAGCTTCCCATGGGGGCACTGGACAGAGAGGAAGCAGCTTCCCATGGGCGCACTGGACAGAGAGGAAGCAGCTTCCCATGGGGGCACTGGACAGAGAGGAAGCAGCTTCCCATGGGGGCACGGGACAGAGAGGAAGCAGCTTCCCATGGGGGCACGGGACAGAGAGGAAGCAGCTTCCCATGGGGGCACTGGATAGAGAGGAAGCAGCTTCCCATGGGGGTACGGGGCAGAGAGGAAGCAGCTTCCCATGGGGGCACTGGATAGAGAGGAAGCAGCTTCCCATGGGGGCACTGGATAGAGAGGAAGCAGCTTCCCATGGGGGCACTGGATAGAGAGGAAGCAGCTTCCCATGGAGGTACGGGACAGAGAGGAAGCAGCTTCCCATGGGGGCACTGGATAGAGAGGAAGCAGCTTCCCATGGGGGCACTGGATAGAGAGGAAGCAGCTTCCCATGGGGGTACGGGACAGAGAGGAAGCAGCTTCCCATGGGGGCACTGGACAGAAAGGAAGCAGCTTCCCATGGGGGCACTGGATGGAGAGGAAGCAGCTTCCCATGGGGGCACTGGACAGAAAGGAAGCAGCTTCCCATGGGGGCACTGGACAGAGAGGAAGCAGCTTCCGCATTATTACCGGGGACCACTGTGAGTAGCTGAAGCAAGTAACAGAGTCAGGGCCTGAAGCGCCAACTGGGGACCCAAGAAGAGGAGGTTCAGGGCTGTTCTGTGCCATTCCATAGCACAGAGCAGGTAAGTATGGTCATGATCGTTATTAAAAAAAAAAAAAAACTTTATAATCACTTTAGGGGCTCAGGAGCGAGCAAGCAGAAGTGCCCTCATGGGAAGCAGCTTCCCATGGGGGCACTGGACCGAAAGGAAGCAGCTTCTAATGGAGGCACTGGACAGAGAGGAAGCTGCTTCCCATGGAGGCACTGGACAGAGAGGAAGCAGCTTTCCATGGGGGAAATGGACAGAGAGGAAGCAGCTTCCCATTCCCATGGGGGCACTGGACAGAGAGAAAGCAGCTTCCCATTCCCATGGGGGCACTGGGCAGAGAGGAAGCAACTTTCTATGGGGGCACTGGACAGAGAGGAAGTAGCTTCCCATGGGGGCACTGGACAGAGAGGAAGCAGCTTCCCATGGGGGCACTGGACAGAGAGGAAGCATCTTCCCATGGGGGCACTGGACAGACAGGAAGCAGCTTCCATGGGGGCACTGGACAGAGAGGAAGCAGCTTCCCATGGGGTCACTGGACAGAAAGGAGGGGCCTGAAGCCTTTATAATCACTTTAGGTATGGTGATTTGTAGGTGATCTTTTAACTTGGCTTTGGTTAAGGCTCAAACCCCCCCCCCCCCAAAAAAAAACAGCACCAAGGCCGCTGTACTATTTTCAAGAGACATTAATTTTCTAGGGAGGTTTGGCGTCTTCTCGCTTTTAGTTAGTGAAGTCAGTGCAGTATATCAGGTGTCATAAGGCTATGTAAACTGTGAGATAACCACAGCCGTGCAGGGATAATGAGAAGTGGGATGAGTATTGACTGGTGGCATTGTGACATAGAACACAGCGAAATCTAATTGATTCTCCGGGAAATCTTTACCGTTGACCTGAGGAAGTTAATTCATCTCTCCTCGCTTGAGGAAACACCTGCGGCCTTCAGGCAAGGTCTAGGCAGAAAGCAGCAATGCCAGGATTATCAAACATAAGGAAATCTTAGACTAATTTACTTTTCACATACCACGCTTTCCTCTGATGTTCCTAAGGCCATGTAATATTCAGCGTATTAGTGCAAGACAGCATATGTGATCAATTCTCCTTTATTTTTATTTAAAGTGGTTCCAAAGGCTTAAAGTTTTTTACCTTCATGTATTAATCATGAAGGTAAAGAACCTCCTGTGTGCAGCACCCCTCTCCAGCCCCCCTAATATTTACCTGAGCCCCATCTGGATCCAGCAATGTGCACGAGAGCCTCTGCTCTGTGGGGACTTCACTCCCCATTGGCTGGGGTAGCTGTAAATCACAGCCAGTGAGCCAATAAGGAGATGAAGGGGTGGGGCTGAGCCACAGCTCTATGTGTGAATGGACACTCAGAGCCATAGCTCAAGAGTGAGCCTGCTTGGGTGCCGACAGAGCAAGCTGCTTGTTTTGGGGGCACTTGGCAGGAGGGAGTGGCCAGAAGCACCGGTGGGGGACCCCAGAATAGGAGGATTGGTGCAAAATCACTGCACAGAGCAGGTAAGTATAACACAATAGTTTGTTAAAAAAAAAAAAAACACACAAGACTTTAATATAACTTTAACCCCTTCAATACCGGGCTTTTATACCCACCTCCATACCGGGCCTATTCTGGCACTTCTCTCCTACATGTACAAATCATCATTCTTTTGCTAGAAAATTACTAAGAACCCCCAAACATTATATATGTTTTTTTAGCAGAATAAAATGACGGTCATTGCAACTTGTTATCTTGCATGGTATTTGCGCAATAGTTTTTCAAACGCCTTTTTTTGGAAAAAAAATGGTTTCATGAATTAAAAAATAACAAAACAGTAAAGTTAGCCCAATTTTTTGGAAAATATGAAAGACGATGTTACGCAGAGTAAATAGATACCTAACTTGCCACGCTTTAAAATTGCGCACACTCATGGAATGGCGCCAAACTTCATTACTTAAAAATCTCCATAGGCGACACTTTGAAAAATGTTAAAGGTTAACAGTTTAGAGTTACAGAGGAGGTCTAGTGCTAGAATTGTTGCACACGCTCTAACGGACGCGGCGATACCTCACATATGTGGGTTGAACGGCGATTACATACGTGGGTGGGACTTACCTGTGCGTTCGCTTCTGAGCGCAAGCTACTGGGGACAGGGGCGTTATAATTTTTTTTTTTTTTTTTTACACTTAAAAAAAAAAAAAAAAATGTTGATCACTTTAATTCCTATTACAAGGAATGTAAACATCCTTTGTAATAAGAATGGTGTGTGACAGGTCCTCTTTATGGAGAGAGGCGGGCTCAATAAGACCCCACATCTCTCCTCCAGGCTGGAAAGCATGCGATCGGGCAAAAAAATTCACCGATCTCATGTTTACTAGCCGCAACTGTGGCTTTGTTTACTTTCTGGTACGTCTGATGGTCATAGAGATGACTGGTCACCAGTCATCTCTATGCTTCCCACCCGGCGCTGGACGATTCTGTCTCCGGGCCCCTGATGGCACGGGAGAGTCCAGAGAAGATGTCCCCTCCCGCCGCCTCTAAAAACGATCAAGCGGCGAGCCGCTATGATCATTCTTAGGGTGCGCATAATCGCCGCCCGCAGGCAATGATATCTGAATGATGCCTCTAGCTGCACCAGACATTCAGATATCCCCTCACAAAGCCCAGGACGTCATATGACGTCCACCTGGGATGGGAGGTCCCCTCTGTGGACATCATATGACTATGGGCCGGTACAGAAGTGGTTAAAGTACACATTTTACAGGGAATGAATACAACGTTTTTATATATAGATTTTATCTACATTATAAGCAGAGGCTGAAAGCACATATTTTAATTTCCTAACCAATCGGAGCTCTAGGTTTGTTTTCACATGTTTCCATGGTTATCCTTTTCTACCTTGCTGAAAACATTTTGTTTACAGAGATAAATAGTTGAAGCATTACCAGTCAAATAACATAAACAGCTAATTCAAGTGGTTGGAAACGATCACTTTGTAGCGATTGTAGTGTAACAGCCCATTCAGTTTAAAATATAAGTGAAAGGCAAAAAATGTGTGTATAGATATAAAAAAAAAAATATTATAAATGCCTTTTTTCACCTTTTTTATAAGTGATCACATTCCCTCTGTTTCAGCTACATGGAGCTGGGGGAGGAGAAGCAACAGTACACCGAGCTTCCCAGTGAATGGCTGTGCAGGGAAGGCATGTCCGGACAAGCTGCTGGATGAGAAAGCCTGGCTCACAGTCTCTGCTGTAATGCATCCCAATGGTGTTCTTCCAGGTTGAGGTCAGAACTCTGTGCAGGCCAGTCAAGTTCCTCCACCCCAAACACTCTCATCCATGTCTTTATGGACCTTACTTTGTGCACTGGTGTGCAGTCATGTTGGTCCAGGAAGGGGCCAACCCAAAACTGTTCCCACAAAGTTGGGAGCATGAAATTGTCCAAAATGTCTTGGTATGCTGACACCTTAAAAAGGGGGGTTCCAACCACAATTAGCATTTTTTAAATGTATGTCCTTTCATCCTGCGTTTTTATAATATAAATCCGGTCACTTACTATTTTACAATCCGCCGCCGCTCCGCATAGTTATTAAAAAAAGATAGTTTATAAAACTATGTCCACACCGTTGTCATTTTGCTTGTGGGCATTGTGAAGCCCACAAGCACTTACTTCCTGGAAGTCTTGGATGGGGAGTGATAATTGGGTAGTGCACTGCATCCTGGGAAATGATGACACACATTTCCCAAGAGCATTAAAGGGAGATGATGTCAGAATCCTAGGTGATTCCAAATGCAGATTTCGTGGGACTGCATAGCAACAGGCATTTCCAGATGAGTAAAAAAAATAAAAAATAAAAATGTTTTTGTTATTTTTTAGGTCTAATGAGCACAATAATGAGAAAAAAAAATTGGGGAATGGAAACTCCACTTATGAGTTCCCTTCACTGGAATTAAGGGGCCAAGCCCAACCCATGAAAAACAACCCCACACCATAATCCCCCCTCCACCAAATGATTTGGACCAGTGCACAAAGCAAGGTCCAGAAAGATTTGGATGAGTGAGTTTGGGGAAGAGGAACTCGACTGGTCTGCACAGAGTCCTGACCTCAACCCGATAGAACACCTTTGGGATGAATTAGAGCTGAGACTGTGAGCCAGGCTTTCATGTCCAACATCAGTGCCTGACCTCACAAATGTGCTTCTGGAAGAATGGTCAAACATTCCCATAGACACACTTCTAAACCTTGTGTACAGCCTTCCCAGAAGAGTTGAAGCTGTTATAGCTGCAAAGGGTGGGCCAACTCAATATTGAACCCTACGGACTGAGACTGGGATGCCATTAAAGTTCATGTGCGTGTAAAGGCAGGTGTCCCAAAACTTTTGGTAATATAGTATATATATGTACCACTGACTTTAATGGATTAAACATCTACCCTAAATTTTTTGGTAAAAAAAAAAAAGTTTGTTAAAAGCTCAGAATATCAGGCTTAATAAATTGCTCACTACACAACAATAAAAGTGGATATCAGTATTGTGTCCAGAAGCCTCCCAGCCGACGATTACTCATTTTTAAAAACATAATTACTATTGACTGTTCAGTCGAGCAACAATTAAACTGGATAATATGATGCATGGCGAACCATCCAGGGAATTGATTAGGGCATTTCATGTCTTGAATATTGAGAAGTTGAGAAAATCTGCAATGAAATGTGCTTTAAAGGAGAGTTTGAATCAGGATGAAAATGACCAAAAACGACCAAAAACCATACATCATGTCAGGCTCGTCGCTCTTAGGCAATAGTTTTCTTTTTGTGTTCTGTTATTATAAAAGACACTTCAATGCATATTTTATTCTCCTTCATCGTGTGGTATTTTGGAAGCACTTTTGTAGTGTTATAGCGAATTTAAGAATGTGGTAGTGCGGTCTCCCTGAAAATCCGCTTGTTCCTCCATTAAATTTAAAGAGCTGTGTTAAAGTGGTTGTAAACCCACTTTTTTCACTTTTACCTACAGGTAAGCCTATAATAAGGCTTACCTGTAGGTATAAAGAATATCTCCTAAGCCTGTACGGTTTAGGAGATATTCCCCTCGCAATGCGCCGCTGATTGCAGCGGCTCATGCGCAGGGGGGATCCTCGGCTGAAGGGCCGGCCCGCCGACCCATGCCGGAAAGGAAATCTCCCATGCGCATGCGCGGGAGTGACATCATCGCCGCTCCAGCCAATCACAGCGCTGGAGCGACGATACCCGAAAGACACGCGAGGCTCGGCTCGGCGTGGACCAGTTAAAGTTACCTACCTCGTTCCGAGGTAAGTATTTCATAATGAGCTAATATGCGGTGCATACTAGCTCATTATGGCTTTTTCCTTGCAGGTGTAAAAAAAAAAAAAAATTATATGCGGGTTTACAACCCCTTTAAACTCCCTGGCGGTATGATTCTGTCTGGAATTACGTACCAAAAGCGGTACAATTATTTTGCAAGGAAATTTGGCATTTTATACTGTAGGCCTGTAATTTTTAGGAATAACTCACTTAAATCTGACCAAACAAGAGTCTAGTAGGCATCCCGGGTATGATTTTTTTTTTAAAAACAAAATTATAAATTACAATATAATAAATAATTCTAACAAATAATAATATAATTATAATAAAAATTATTCAATAATGTAATCAACTGAAAATGACTGAAATTTGCTCAGTTGCAGAATTGTCGCTGTCAATACTTTTATTTTTTTATGACGAATTTCCCCACAAATCGCTATCGCACAATTCTGCAAGTGATTATAATTTATTATCGCTGTTTTCTAGCTGCTCTAAAACCATTTTTGACATAAAGGGACACTTTTGGACAATCTACAGTTTGCAGGCAGAAATAACAGTTTTTATTATATAAAAGAACATGTACTTATAATATAATAAATAATTATAAATAATTATAACAAGTAATAATATAATTATAATAACAATTATTCAATAATGTAATCAACTCAAAATCACTGAAATTTGCTCAGTTGCAGAATTGTCGCTGTCATTACTTTTATTTTTTTATGACGTATTTCCCCACAAATCGCAATCGCACAATTCTGCAAGTGATTATAATTTATTATCGCTGTTTTCTAGCTGCTCTAAAACCATTTTTTACATAAAGGGACACTTTTGGTTGCTATGGACAATCTCCAGTTTGCAGGCAGAAAGAACAGTTTTTATTATATAAAAGAACATGTAGGACACTGGGCAGACCACTAGGGACAAAGGGGGTGTGTATTATTTACATACAGTACTGTAATCTATAAGATTACAGTATACTGTGTGTATTGTGTTTGTTTACTTTTTTGAATTTAGCGCTGTTCTACGCCTCCGTGCGTCGTAACGTCGCAGGGAACGGAGATCGGCGGCACACGGGGAGACTGTGAATCGAGCGAGGACCCGCACGCTCACACAGCGGGGATGCATCGCTGGATCCAGGGACAAGGTAAGTAACTTGCCTGTGGATCCAGCGAGAAGGTAAGCCACTGCACGCCGCTGCACACTCTGCACATCCACCCCGAGCGTGACTCGGGGATACCGATAACAGCATAAAAAATCCACCCGAGTCACGCTCGGGTTTACCGCCAGGGAGGTTAACTACTTGAGGACCCCTTCATGCCGATATACGTCGGGAAAAGGGCACAAGCACGTACAGGTACGCCGCCTTTAAGAGCCCAGTCGCGGGTCGCGAGCGCGCCGGCATGCTAGCGACCTAGTCCTGAGATCCGTGACCGCATCCGCGGGACCCAATCATTGCCGGTGTCCCGCGATTGGGTCACAGGAGCTGAAGAACGGGGAGAGGTGTGTGTAAACAAACCTTTCCCCGTTCTTCTCTGTGGCAGTGTCACTGATCCTCTGTTCCCTGTCATAGGGAATGACCATCAGTGACGTTACACGTCCAGCCACACCCCCCTACAGTAAGAAACACACAATAGGACACACTTAACCCCTTAGAGTCCCCTAGTGGTTAACCCCTTCACTGCCATTGTCATTTTCACAGTAATCAGTGCATTTTTATAGCATTTTTCACTGTGAAAATGACAATGGTCCCAAAAATGTGTCAAAAGTGTCCGATGTGTCCGCCATAATGTCGCAGTCATGAAAGAAAATCACTGATCGCCGCCATTAGTAGTAAAAAGAAAATTATTAATAAAAATACCATAAAACTATCCCCTATTTTGTAAATGCTATAACTTTTGCGCAAACCAATCAATAAAAGCTTATTGTGATTTTTTTTTTTACCAAACATATGTGGAAGAATACGAATCGGCCTAAACTGAGGAAAAAAAAAAGTTTTTTTTATATATATTTTTGGGGGATATTTATTATAGCAAAAAGTAAAAAATATTGATATTTTTTTTTTAATTGTCGCTCTATTTTTGTTTATAGCGCAAAAAAACAAAAACCGCAGAGATGATCAAATACCACCAAAAGAAAGCTCTATTTGTGTGAAAAAAAGGATGTCAATTTTGATTGGGGGCCACGTCGCATGACCGTGTAATTGTCAGTTAAAGCGACGCAGTGCCGAATCGCAAAAAGGGGCCAGGTCCTTTACCTGCATAATGGTCCGGGTTATAAGTGGTTAACCACTTCACCCCTGAAAGAATTTTCCCCCTTCCTGACCAGGCAATTTTTTTGCGATACGGCACTGCGTCGCTTTAACTAACCATTGTGCGGCGTTATACCTAAACAATGTCCTTTTTTTTCCCACAAATAGAGATTTCTTTCAGTGGTATTCGATCACCTCTGCGGTTTTTATTTTTTGCGCTATCAACAAAAAAAGAGCGACAATTTTGAAAAAATAAAATCAATTTTTTTACTCTCTGCTGTAAAACATTTCCCCCCAAAAAGTTTTTTAAAAAAATGTATTCATCGGTTTAGGCTACTATGTATTCTGCTACATATTTTTGGTAAAAAAAAGAAAAAAGAGTATATTGATTGGTTTGCGCAAAATAGGGAATCAATTTATGGCATTTGTATTATTTATTACTTTACTAGTAATGGCAGCGATCAGATTTTTAGCGGGACTGCGACACTGCGGCAGACAAATCTGACACCTTTGCAAGAAGCTGAAGTTAGAAGCTGATTGGATACCATGCACAGCTGCGCCAGCTTTTGCACTCTCCAGTTTTAGTAAATGAACCCCATAGTTTCCATGTACACATAGGCTTTTAGGATCCTTTAGGGGCTGCTGTGGTTACTAACTATTAAATTACTAATGATTAAATTATAGGTATTGGAATTTCGAATTGGAATAACAAATGCCACATCCAAACAAATGGAGCGTAACAATTTTATAATAAATAATAGTAATAATAATGTTTTATTATTGTTATGTTTCATTCATTTAGATGCGACTTTGGATATTTTGGATAATTTGTAACTTCGGATAAATCCGTATTCGTTACATTCACTAACAGCCAAATTTGAAAGGAAATTCCAATACCTCTCATTTAATAGTTATTAACTAGTTAGTTATTATTTTAGAATTTTGAGGATTTTCGTTCCTATTTTCGGATTTTTGTTCTTTCGAAATTTCGACTTTCCGAATCTCTAAATTTTCTAATCTTTGGATTTTTGAATTTTTCAGATTTCCGAATTTCTGGATTTCTAATTTCCAAATTTAAAATGTTTAAAGTGAATTTCATAACGATTGAATCAAAAAACAAAAAAACGAACAAACGAAAACTAAAACAAAAGTATTTTTTGTTAGTGCACATGTCTAGGCAGGAGTAGTTTTACATTTTTGATAGCTCCCCTCTTTCCCCTAAGCATTTGGTTAGGGGAGGTTTAACATCCCTTAACCTCCCACTCTTGAATGCAGGATAAGAACGTTTGACAGCTGACCGCAAAACACAGCATAATCGCTGTAAAATCATGGCGCAATTTTGCCATTATTTTGCCAAGTTTTGCATTTTTCCGCAGCTGGTGGTCATAATAGGCTATGTGTACATGAAGCCTAACTATATATGTTAAAGGGGAGTCTAACTTCCCTTTTTTATTCTATCCGAAACTAAGAAAAAAAAAAAGCTTAATCTTGAAATATACTCTAAAGCCCCGTCAGACTGACTTTTTCCATAGGAAATTCCGACCCTGTGTATGTCCCATCGGAGAAATTCCATTCCATTCCATTGTTCTATTTTACTCCGATGGAATTCTGATGTGCTTTTGGCCGGGCAAAAGCCCAATCATGTGTACAAGGCATAAGTAGTTACTGTAGTTGAGAAAATCTGTCTGTATATGTGCTTTATTTATTTGTATTTTTTATTTATTACTATTTGTTTATGAAGCGCACATATACCACCAGTGCGCTTTATCATCACTTGTTGAAATTCAGTTACTATTGTTTTCTGGATCTTCGTTATTTGCTACTGTTGCAGTGCTATAAATATGCGTGACCCCTGTTCTGCACAGAGACTGCAATAAAATCACAAGGGCCACACACAAACAGCCCTATTATTATTTTTGAGTGTATAACACTTGAACACTTGGGTCCAGATTCTCAAAAGAGATACAACGGCGCATCTTCAGATACGCCGTTGTATCTCTGCGTAGCGCCGTCGTATCTATGCGACTGATTCTTAGAATCAGTTACGCATAGATATGCATTAGATCCGACAGGCGCAAGTCTCTTACGCCGTTGGATCTTAACTGCAATTTTTTTTTTGCCCGCTAGGTGGCGCTTCCGTCGATTTCCCAGTCGAGTATGCAAATTAGCTAGATACACGAATTCCCGAACGTATGCGCGGCCAACGCAGTAAAGTTACGACGTTTACGTTAGGCTTTTCCCGGCGTAAAGTTGCCCCTGGGTCTATGAGGCGCAGCCAATGTTAAGTATGGCCGTCGTTGACGGGTCGAAAATTAAAAAATTTACGTTGTTTGCGTAAGTCGTCCGTGAATGGGACTGGACGTCATTTACGTTCACGTTGAAACCAATGACGTCCTTGCGACATCATTTGGAGCAATGCACACTGGGATATTTTAGGGACGGCGCATGCGCAGTTCGTTCAGCACGGGGACGCGCTTCATTTAAATGAAACACGCCCCCTACCCGCGGAATTTGAATTCCACCGTGGGATTTACGCTACGCCGCCGCAACTTTACAGGCAAGTGCTTTGTGAATAAAGCACTTGCCTGAAAAACTTGCTGCGGCGTAACGTAAATGAGATACGTTACGCCCGCACAGAGATACGCCGATCTCTTTGAATCTGCCCCTAAGGCACTAATGGGTAACTTTTAACTCCTGGCGGACCTGAAAAAGTGGGAAAACATGTATGGTCTTGGTGAAGGGAATTGATTTTTGTTATGAGGGATGAGTAGATAGTATAGAAGAAAATAATGGAGATCTAATAGAAATATAAGGAAATCTATAGTAATCACATGCGGAGCAATGAGAGACAGAAGACATTAAAGTGGTATTGAAGTCAAAGGATTAAGCAAGCTTTAACCCCTTGTCTACCAAGGCAATTTTGTAAGAATCAGCATTGTGTTGCTATAAAATTACTTAGAACCCCCAAACATAATATATTTTCTGGTAAAAAAATAAAGTGGATGCCATTCACTTAAGTATGTTCTGAAGGTGTATTCGGCATAATAAACCAGCAAAATGAGCGTTAGGCCTCGTACACACGACCGAGGAACTCGACGGGCGAAACACATCGTTTTCCTCGTCGAGTTCCTCGTTAGGCTTTTCGAGGAACTCGACAAGCTTGCTTTGCGTACACACACTGTCAAGACAAAATCTCCTCGTTCTCAAACGCGGTGACATACAACACATACAATGGCAGGGGAAGTTCGATTCCACTGGCTAAACTCTTGGGGCTGCTTTTGCTAATCTTTTTTTTTTTTTTAAATTATGTTTATTGAATTTTTCAAAATATTAGTGTACAAGTATTTTCAATAAAGCATTACACATCAAACTTTTGCGTTGAGAAACGCCGACTTCTTGTCTTACATAAGTTTAAATGAACAGACATATTATAAACTTTAATAAGTATATATATTTAAAGCAGAACTTAAGTAAATGGGGAGGGGAAATGATAACTGAAATGTTTACTGTTTACTGTTTACTGAAATGAGTAAATAATATTACGTATCAATAGGCATATTCTATAATTTCATTTTGTTGTGTGTTGACTAAAAACGTCCAGAAAAAAGGTCAATCTTATCCCGAACAATCCATCAGGACTCCAGTAAGGCATGACATTCAGCGGAATTCACAAAGTGTGTCCAACAGGACCATTTATCAAGATATGTTCTTGAAGAGTCTCTAGATTGATATATTAATTCTTCCATTTTGGAAATATGGTTTACCTTACGTATCCATTCCGGAATGGTAGGTGGGAGATTTTGTTTCCACTTTGCTGGGATGCAAAGCCTCGCCGCGTTGATGAGGTGTATTATAATGGTGTCTTTGTAAACGGAGTGAGAGAGGCTAGACAAGTGTAGTAAGTATTGTCCCGCCGTGAAATCGGGAGAGTAAGTAGTTATTTGTACTATCAATTTATGTACTCCCGTCCAAAATTCAGCCAATACATTGCATTCCCACCAAATGTGTATCAAACTTTCCGGCGAGACCATACATCGCCAGCAAAGGGGCGATGTGTCTGGGTTAAATTTGTGAATGACCAACGGGGTCTTGTACAATCTTGAACTTTTGCTAATCTTATGTGTTTGCGTGTTAAGTAAAAGTTTGGTAAGAGACAATTTGCACTTTTCAGTCTGTTACAACGTGAAAAATGTGTTATCTCCATTACAAATGCTACTTTTACTCCCGTCTCATACTTTATTCTGAGCAAGCGCGGGTTTCTTAGCATACACACGCTTGAGTTTCTCGTCGGAAACCGGCCCGACCAGGAACTCGACGAGCCAATTTGAGACTCCCGTCGAGGAAATAGAGAACTTGCTCTCTTTTTGGCTCGTCGAGTTTCTCAACAGTTTCCTCGACGAAAAGGTACACACGACCGGCTTCCTTAAAGCGGGGGTTCACCCTATAAACCCCCAAAAAAATTTTTTTTTCTTCTACCATAAAATCAGGCATTGTAGCGCGAGCTACAGTATGCCTGTCCCGATTTTTTTATCCCCGTACTCACCGTGTACTCGTACATCAAAGATACCAACTCCCCTCGGGGAATGGGCGTGCCTATGGAGACGGAGGATGATTGACGGCCGGCTCTGGCGCGTCACGCTTCTCCGGAAATAGCCGAAATAGGCTTGGCTCTTCACGGCGCCTGCGCATAGCCTGTGCGCAGGCGCCGTGAAGAGCCGAGACCTACTCCGGCTGTCTTCGGGGAGAGTGACTTGCCAGGGCCGGCCGTCAATCATCCTCCCTCTCCATAGGCACGGCCATTCCCCGCGGGAGCCGAAATCTATAATGTACGAGTACACAGTGAGTACGGGGGTAAAAAAATCGGGACAGGCATACTGTAGCTCGCGCTACAATGCCTGTCTCGATGGTAAAATCGTGTCACTGAGGGTGAACCACCGCTTTAACAAAAAAATATCTCCCAGCAAGTTTCTTGCTGGTTTTTGCCGAGAAACTCGGTCGTGTGTACGAGGCCTTAGAGCACATGATACCAAAAAACAGCAACATGACTGCTCCAGGCTTCTCTTCTAGTAAAGTGGGCAGTTGGCCCTTTAAGAGCAGACAAACAGAATCCAGATACTATGCAATCCATCACAAGTACCTTGGATGAACAGTGAGAGAACTTTTTGCGATGTCCACCTGTAGAAGTTTCTAACCCAGAAGAGATGAGCTCAGGTGTGTTGGGATCCTATTCTAAACCCACCTGAACAATCCCTGTACTGGGCCAATAATGAGCGACCAAGGCATTTCCTGGCCCAAAGCTTCACGCATACAAAAACAATCGAGTTGCCAGCATTCTTTTTACTCCCCTGATGATGCCTATGGAGGCCTCAGAGGAAACTACTGTAGGTTTCCCTTTTCTACTCCACCCTCTCTGCACGACAGCCACCGAACAGCGCCACCCTTGCAAGGAGGCCAAACTACACCTGCTTACAAGCACCAATAAGAGCTCAGGCTAGCTGCTAACACTTAAAGGGTCACTAAAGGAAACAAATGTTTTTGCTGAAATTACTGTTTACAGGGTATAGAGACATAATAGTTAACTGATTCCTTTTAAAAATGATTAAAAATAGATAAAAACCAATCATATAATGTACCTACAGTTTAGTTTTGTTTTTACTGTTGTTTCCTGGTTCTCTGATGTACAGAGCCAGAGAGCCAATAGAGGGCAGTGAAGGTTTTTGCAAAACGAAACTGGATTGGTGCTGAGGGGTTTTAGACACACCTCCTTGATTAGTCACCACAGTGAGAAATCTCCCAGTACTGTGGTGATCAGGAAACAGACAACCGGGAAGTGTCCAGAACAGAGAGGAATTACAGCAACATCAAAGCAAAAACGAACAATGAGGACATGAAACCAGGACTGCAGTAAGGTAAAGGAAGCTATTTAGCTAAAAAAAAAATCCTTTAGTGACCCTTTAATTCATACTAGGGACACACCAGCTGATGGCCGGGTCCCTACATGTTTTAAAGCTATATTCCATGAATTGTTAAAACAAATGTATGATATCTTTAATGGGAACTGTGAGTCATGGCAGAAATAGCTGGCAAACTCTCTGACTTATAGAAGAAAAGTACACATTGGGGTTATTTACGAAAGGCAAATCCACTTTGGGCTACAAGTGCAAACTACACTTGAAATTGCACTGCACTTTGCCTTTCGTAAATAACCCCCATTGTGTAACTGAAGCTAGCAATGATGCAGAGCAATTAGATGATGCGCTTGCAAAGCTCAAAAACACCAATAGAAAACTCCAAGAGACAGCCTGAAAAATATTCCCCTCTCTATAAAGTGTCAACATGGAAGAATCATTGCAGGAGCTAAATAGCTTTACCATCCTTGAGCAGTAGAGACATATTACATTTCTAGAAGGAAAGTCACGGAGAGAAAGAAGAATAGCAAAATTGCATGAAACTCCCGCTATTCCGCCTCCTCCAAATGTTTTAAGGGATAATCTAAACCTGCGCGATCCTTCTCCCAGAGATCAAACCCGAGGAGCCATCTAATCACCGTCCGAGCAGAAGCAACAGAGACATGAGCTCATTGCATCAAGAAGAAAGCAGCCCTTTAAAGTGGAACTGCAGGTTCTAAACTATGTGATCGTAAATAGAATAGTTAAAGCAGATGTGAGCTGTAACGGAATGGCTTTTAGTTTGCTAAACCACTGTGTATAACAAATGATCACCGTTTTTTTAATATAATACTTGTTTTCACATTCTTAATAGCACCCCTCCCCCCCATTACTGAGAACCACATAAGACTATGTAGTGTCCCTGCGGCTGCAATTTTGGAAAAAGGTGCAGGGATCTTCTCTCTGCATTTTCTGTAGGAGCAGCAGCCCATTCAATTGAATGGGCTGCTGGTCCTGTGCAAACGCAGCCACCCTGAAACTGACATAGTATGAACAGAGTCTTAAAGGGGTTGTAAAGGTTTAATTTTTTTTAAATAACATACATATCATACTTACCTCCAGTGTGTAGTTCTCTTTGCACAGAGTGGCTAAAATCCTCGATTTCTAGGGTCCCTCGATAGCTGCCTCGGCTCCTCCCCGCAATAGCTAACCCCCTCGGGAAACTCTCCCCCGAGGGGGGTTGCCTTGCAGGCGCTCTCCCATCTCATACACTCTGCGTCAATAGACACTGTGTATGTCTCGTCCCGCCCCCTGGCAGCCGCATCATTGGATTTAATTGACATCAGCGGGAGCCAATTGCTGCGCTGCTATCAATCTATTCAATCAACGCTGAGAAGCAGTGGAGAAGAGGATGCTGGGGATGAGCCGAACAGGTGAAAGGTCATTGCCAGATGTTTTTTGACCTTAATGCATAGGATGCATTAAGGTGAAAAAAACACGAACCTTTACAACCCCTTTAAGATCGAATGTTATGCTGGCCATACACTATACCGTATGCCATCGTAGTGCCATCATGTAATGCCCGAAAAATCATTCAGTGGACGTAAATCAATGCATTTTTTGTTCGTTTTTTACATATACAGTAAAACCTTGGTTTGAGAGTAACTTGGTTTGAGAGTGTTTTGCAAGACAAGCAAAATGTTGTAATACATTTTGTCTTGATATAAGAGTAGAGTCATGTCACAACTGAGTATGAAAAAAAGTAATATGGTTACATTTAATGAAGGTACAACATTTAGCAACTTATTGCTACACTTAGGCCGCGTACACACGGTCGTTCCAAACCGATGAGAATGGACCGAAGTTCAGTTTCATCGGTCCAAACCGACTGTGTGTATGGCCCATCGGTCTGTTGTCCTTCGGTCCAAAATTTTAAAACATGCTTTAAAATCGAACCGATGGACCGCTGACCGATCGGTCCAAACCGATGGTTAGTACAGAAAAGCATCGGTTCAAAACCTGCACATGCTCAGAATCAAGTCGACGCATGCTTGGAAGCATTGAACTTCGGTTTTTTCAGCACGTTGTGTGTTTTACGTCACCGCGCTCTGACCCGATCGGATTTTGGATCGATGGTGTGTACGCACATCAGACCATCAGGCCACTTCAGCGGTGAACCGATGGAAATGGCCCGTTGGACCATTCTCATCAGTTTGGATCGACCGTGTGTACGAGGCCTTAGAGGCGCCTCTCTTCTCTTTTATACCCTGTAAAAAAAATGCTTTGATATACAAGTGCTTTGGATTACAAGCACTTTTTTATGGAATGGATTATTCTCGCAAACCAAGGTTTTACTGTACCTAGTGCAGACAGTTCAGACAGGAAACACATTAACCTTTCAATTTATTGTTCATTCGGAAGAAAATTTCCAAACTTGTCCTTTATTTTTTCGGCTCAAACAGGTGCCAAAAAAAATTGTCTGGCGTTATACTTTAAATAAAACTCACAACACATCATACTTACAATTTTCAAATGGGTAAGAAGCCTCATAACATCAGCCATGTCTGCTAGTATGAGTAGCCGGGTGACAGCGGACAGCAGTGCCCGGGCGGCCCGTACCATGGTACCGCGCTTAACCGAGGAGCAAGGATCATCTGCGAATTCTGATGAGGTGATCCGCATTGTCTCTCCTGTAATAAAGGAAAAATGTTTTGTCATTTCAATGGAAAATGTCCTTATATCACCTAACAAGAGCCCGGTAAACATTCACAATGACTGACAGCTCTGAATCATGGGTAATCTGGAGATTTGCTATTTGTCGGATTCAGGGTTTCTATAAAATGACCTGCTAATTAATACCCGTAATTATGCACTCCAAAAATCTCAAAGCCAAGCTGAATGTTATCAGAACAAAAGACGATAAGGGTTTTTTTTTTTTTAAAGTGATTTGAATTTTTGATGTATTAAAATGACTTTCTACCTCCAGCTCTCATTATTTTAGAGCAGTCTTAAAGTGAACCTGTGCCCAGGCCCATTATAGTAATTATCTATGCAGATCAGGGAGGTTTGAGGCCATATGCATCTTTGTAGTCGTTTCTGCGCTATGCCTACAATATATATACACACGTGTAAATATATGAAATTCTATGGGATTTATACAAACACAATCAATTATTGTTTATTTTCTAGGTATTTATGGTCTATAATACTACCAATTACTATATATATATATATATATATATATATATATATATATATATATATATATATATATATATATATATATATATATATATATATATATATATACACATACAGTATATATATATATATATATATATATATATATATATATATATATATATATATATATATATATATATATATATATATATATATATATATATATATATTATGTAATTATGATTTTGATGTAATTATTGTTCAATTGTACCTAATAAAATATTCATATTTACATTCTTATTGATGGTTGTTCTTCCCTAGACTGTGCTTCATATAAAGTGACAATTTTTCCCTTACCATCCCTTTTCCCTTTATATATCAAGTAATTATCTAATCTTAGTAAGCAGCGGATGTGAGTAAAAATAAGCTATCACTGTAGTTATAGGTAATGTGGGGCAATTTGTCTTAAAAAATCACAACAAAAATACTTCAGTTGCTCATATTTTTCTTTCAGCAGCTCAACTCCCCCACCACTTTCTTCACAATTGTGACTCGGCTGACCCCGCTCTCCCTTCACACCGTGATGCCAGTGACTCCGTCCTTCAGCTCCCCCTGTTCCCTACTCCAAACATGACTAAATAGCTCAGATTTCCCCCACCCAGCAGTGTCTAAAAGTGACCCTCTCTCCCAGCAGTGTTTAAGCAGCTCAGCTCTCCCCGACCCTCCCTCATTACAGTGGTTTTAGGAGAAGTATTAGCTTTTAAAAAGAATAAATATACATAATTCTATGTTGCAGCATCTGTGTGACTGTGTAAGACTAAAAACTGAGTGATCGCATGACCTCTGATTGCTCAGTTCTCTGCTCTGCTCCTCTCCTCTAGCACTCACTGAAGCACTGAGTAGAGGAGGGGGTGGGCATGGCTGGCTCTGACTCTCAACCACAAACTGAAAGACAGAGTCAGCTGTCAATTAGGCAGTGAGGTGGATATACACTGACACTGTATAAATGACACTGGCAGAGAAGAGGTTAACATCAGGGGCGATCAAAGGGTTAAGTGTGTTCCCTGTTTGTGCTTTCTTACTGTGGGGGGGGGGGCTCTCACTGCATGGACACGGATTAGCAGGAACACAGGATCACAGTGTCCATGCCTGACAGAACGGCCGCTGTACTACCTCTGTGGAGAGCGATTGCGGCTGGCTGCCCCCCCCCCCCTCTGTGTCCAATCAGCTTGCGCCTTCACCCCCAATGGCTATTGCACAAAATCACGTTCAGGTACATAATTTTGTGCAATAGAGTCGACCTGTCGCAGTATATATGACGTAGGCAGGGCCGCCATCAGGGGGGTACAGGCAGTACACATGTAAGGGGCCCAGATGGCAACACCCCCCTTTTTGTATTTATTTTCTTATATAAAAAAAAAAAAAATTATATATTTTTATTTATATTTATAACCCCCCCCCCCCTTTTTTTTATAAATGTTTTTTTTGTTTATATTTTTTTATTAGTTTTTTTTAATTAAAGGCCTAGAGGTCCCCAGGCCCCCAGATGGCAACCACCCTTTTTTTATGTATTTTTTATAAATGTTTATTTTGTTATTTTTTTTTATTTACATATTTTTCTTTTCTTTTTTATTAAAGAGCCCAGAGGTTTCTTTTTTCTTTTTATTAAAGGGCCCAGAGGTTCCCAGGGCCCCGGATGGCTACCCCTTTTTTTATAATTTGTTTTATATATATATTTTTCTTTATTTCTTCTATTTTTGTAAAGGCCCCCCACCCCCGCTTCTCAATTTGCCGCAGCAGCACTGCCCCCCCTGGTTCTCTGCTCCAGGGGGCCCATGCCTGAAGCTGTGTAAGGTAAGGTGACCAGATTTTTAAAATGAAAACCGGGACATATTTTTTCTTTACTAGTAATGGCAACAATCAGCGACTTTCTGCCCGTTGCCGCCCGCCTCACAGCCTCTCAAGTCTTACTCTCCAGCCCCGGCTACTACTAGATGGGGAGCGGAGGAAGATCACTCTGCCAGGGAAGGCAAGGAGATAGGCAGGTGGCTGGCCAGGATTTGAGCCAAGGCAGAAGAACATGGGAGTGGAGCTTAATGGGCATACACCCGAAACACCCGCTCCGACCAGCACATGATTGATCATCAGAAAGGGGCACAGATAATGAGAAAAATACAACCCCCCTATGCTAGTAGGCACGGCAGTGCGGGGGGGTGTAATTCTATTTTTTTTTATTTAAATTCTGCACTGATTGTCTTTGAAATTGCCCCTGCCCCCTATTAAATCCAATCTGGGGACAAAACCAGGGACAGACTTGGTCCGGGGACAGTGTCCTTAATCAGGGGGACTGTCCCTGAAACTGGGGATGTCTGGTCACCCTAGTGTAAGGGGCCCCAAAATTCCTGATGGCGGCCCTGGAGGTAGGCAAGTGGTTGTCACTAGTGTCCTAAATTGCTAGAATGCTGTCACAAATGGAGGCCAATAGACTGCCTAGCACCCTTGGTTGCTGAGACACAGGCAGCTCCTTTTTTCTAGTGTCCTAAGTTCCTAGAAAGCAGGTGACCATTGCTGTTTATTGTCCTTAGTTGCTAGGTCACAGGCAGTTGTATCCTAGGCTGCTAGGAAGCAAGTGACCCCTGCCATTTAGTGTCCTTGGTTTCTAGAATGCAGTCATCAGTGAAGGCCAATAGGCTGCCTAGTGCCCTTGATTGCTGGAACTTAGAAAGCTACTGTCACCTAACATTCTAAGTTGATAGGAAGCATGAGATGCTTTCCATCTAGTATCCTTGATTTCTAGAATGCAGTTACCAGTGGTGGCCAATAGGCTACATTAACATTGTAATTTTGTTCACATGTAAACGTTACACAAACTTTTAATGCCTGTGAGAATGAGCCCCTATTCACGTTCTGTATTCCTTTAGTAAATCAGCCCTGAAGACTGTATTAAATCAATGCACATAGCCTATTGTTACCAAACTCTTTATATATGTTGTACTGGTGAATGCTTCTGTGCTTTAACAGCATCTAATTTGTGATCAAACTGATAAGAGACATGGAGGAGCTCAGCTATGAGGAAAGATTAGAGGAACTGAATTTATTCACTCTTGAGAAGAGGAGAATTAGGGGGGATATGATCAACATGTACAAATATATAAGGGGTCCATATAGTGAACTTGGTGTTGAGTTATTCACTTTACGGTCAACACTGAGGACAAGGAGGCACTCTTTACGTCTAGAGGAAAAGAGATTTCGCCTCCAAATACGGAAAGGTTTCTTCACAGTAAGAGCTGTGAAAATGTGGAACAGACTCCCTCCAGAGGTGGTTCTGGCCAGCTCAGTAGATTGCTTTAAGAAAGGCCTGGATACTTTCCTAAATGTACATAAAATAACTGAGTACTAAGTTTTGTAGGTACAGTTGATCCAGGGTAAATCCGATTGCCTCTTGGGGGATCAGGAGGGAATTTTTTCCCCTGCTGTAGCAAATTGGATCATGCTCTGCTGGGGTTTTTTGCCTTCCTCTGGATCAACTGTGGGTATACAGTTGGGTGTATGGGATTGTACTGTTTTTTTTATTTTGTTTATTTTTTGTGGTTGAACTGGATGAACTTGTGTCTTTGTTCAACCTGACTAACTATGTAACTATGTAATCACATTTTTAAGAAGCATTCATAGGTTGGAATCACGGTTAAAAAAAAAACAAAAAAAAAAAAAAAACAATATTTAAGTTATTACAAGTAGAGAGCTGCAGGATGATATGCGGAAACAGCTCTTTTAGAAAAAAATAAAGAAATACATTTCTGGACCATATAATTTTATCTTCAGTTCTATGAAAAGAGAACAACATGCGGTGATACATTTGGAAGTAATGATTGACAGGTTTGCTGAATAATGCTGAATAATGATATCACTGGGACCCAACGCAGTCCACTTTTAAAAATCATTTTATCTTGTTTTGCTGGTGTGTCATTGAAAATGTCATCCAATGCATACCAGATTTTTATGTTACTTTTAAACGCTGTACAATTATTACAAAAATCATTGAAAGAGGCAGAATCGCCACTGCTTTTTTATTTCTTAATTGACCTAAAAAAAGTCTGCTAGTTTGAACAGAATGCAGTAATACATAATGAAAATGTGGGCATACCATTTATATTAACTTACAAAGGTTGTTTAAATTTAACATGTTGGTATAGTAACTCTTCCCCTATAGTAACTCTTTTTTCTTTTTCATTGTAGTAAAATAAACAATGGATTCCAAGCAGAAGCAACAAGCTGTCATTGAGTTTTTGACAAAGGATTGGTGTAGGCTGTTCAACATCTACAGAAGGGGCTATAGAATGTTTATGTAGATGACACCAGTGGCGGCTGGTGCTCAAAATTTTTTGGGGGGCGCAAACGAAAATAAACAAAAAAGAAAAAAAACAATTGCAGCCACTGTGCCCATCAAATGCAGCCACTGTGTCCATCAAATGCAGCCACTGGGCCCATCAAATGCAGCCACTGGGCCATCACTTGTCACCACTGTGCCATGCCATCAAACGCAGTCACTGTGCCATGCCATCAAACACAGCCACTGTGCCATCAATTGTCACCACTGTGCCATGCCATCAAACGCAGCCACTGTGCCCATCAATTGTCTCCACTGTGCCATGCCATCAAACGCAGCCACTGTGCCATCAATTGTCACCACTGTGCCATGCCATCAAACGCTGCCACTGTGCCATGCCATCAAACGCAGTCACTGTGCCCATCAATTGTCGCCACTGTGCCAATTGTCACCACTGTGCCACTGTGCCCTTTGTCGCCACTGTGCCAATTGATGCCACTGTACCCTTTAATTGTCGCTACTGTGCCCATTGTCGCCACTGTGCCAATTTATGCCACTGTCACTGTGCCAATTGATGCCACTGCCACTGTGCCCATTGTCGCCACTGTGCCCATTGTCGCCACTGTCACTGTGCCAATTGTCGCCGCTGTCACTGTGCCAATTGTCGCCGCTGTGCCCTATAAAATGCCCCTCCCGGCACTTACCTTTGTGGGGTCGGCCATCCTCCTTCCACGTCCCTCGATGTCTTCTCCTGCCCACGATGACGCTTCAGCCAATCAGGTTACCGGTAAACCAGAACCGGTGAACCTGATTGGCTGAGACGCCTGTCAGTCTTATCCAAGGAACGCACCCCGCGTACGTCCCTTAGCTAAGTATCTGGAAGCCGAATACAGCCTGAGGGCTATACTCGGAAAGCCTATCAGAGCCGCTTGGTTTTGATAGGCACTTCCACACAGCCAACCAGCTGCCGTAATTCAGATTGCCGGCGCTCACCATCCGGCCGGCCATCTGAATAGTCGGCGGCAGTGGCAACAATACATAGATTCATGCAATGCATGAATCTATGTATTGTAATCAATGGCAGTGCGAGAGCCAGAGGGGCTGGTGCTCCGGCGCCCTTTATGGACGCACCGCCACCGGATGACACCATTGACAAGAGTCACCAATAACAAAACATTCCTCTTGTCAATGGTGTCATCTCCATACACATTCTGTAGCCTTCTATGGATGTCCTTTGTCAGAACTCAATGATGGCATGTTGCTTCTGCTTGGAATCCATTATTTACCTACAATGAAAAATGTAAAATATCTAAAGAAAACATTCCTTTTACAGGTTTCGGATTGTTACTATTGCTTGAGTGCAGATATTTCAAACAGGTTCATCTCAGGAAACGCTGTGATACATCGCAGGAACATATGTAGGAGAGAGTTTCATTCTCAGCACAGGTGATTCTTGTGGCTGTAACATTACCGCTCTGGGGTTTTCTACTCGATCAATTCACGTTTATGCAGGAAAAGTTCACCTGACATTTAGGGCTATCCGCCTGAATGAATAGCGAGGCCTCGGAGAAAACAGCAACTTCCATGAGGAAAGACGAAGGCTTACTGATACCCGCTCCCAGATGTGTATGCAGAACTGTGCTTTATAAATACATTTTGTAATTTAGCAAAAGATCTGAACAAGAAGGATCTGATGAATGCATTACGCAGGATGAAAAAAAACTTCTGCATAGAAATCAATGAGCTTTTAACCCCAGCTTGTTCAATTAAGCTTTGGTAATAAAACCTGGAAGCTCATTGGTTTCTGTGCAGAAGTGAGCCTGATTTTGCACCTTCCAGCTTTAGTAAATAAACCCCATTGTGTACTGTAAAGTGGGGTATACCTGTACTGTGTAAATGACACTGGCAGGGAAGGGGTTAAACACTAGGGGGCGATCACGGGGTTAAGTGTATCCAAGGGAGTGATTTTAACTGTGGGGGGGGGGGGGCTACCACGGACATGACAGCGATCACTGCTCCCGATGACAGGGAGCAGTAGGGGTGCAACGGATCACAGTTGATCCGTGATCTGAATGGGTCACCCCTATCGGATCAGAACATACTGATCCGCAGATTGCCGCGGCTCCAGAGCTAGGCCGAAGCCGCGGCCATAACGCTAGGAAAGGCCTAGCTCTGGAGCCGCAGGAATAACATTAGGAAAGGCCGCAGCTTCGGCCTAGCTCCGGAGCCGCGGCCATCTTGGTACACCCGGCGGCGGCCCTCCTCTGTTTACACCCACAGAGGAGGAGCCTGCACTCGTGGGACACACGCTGAGAGTGTCTGTACTACCTGAGGGGGGGTGTCTTGCCCGAAGGGGGGTGTCATGCCCGAGGGGGGGGAGAGTGTCTGTCGGTACTACCTGGAGGGGGGTCTTTGTACTGAGAGGAGGGGGGGTGTCTGCACCGAGGGGGTACTATAGTTGGTGGGGGGGGTGAGGTGAACAGTGGGGGGGAGATGTGGATATTCCAGTGGGGGGGGGAGATGTGGATATTACAGTGACTCCTGATCCGAGGAACGATCCGAACCATGAGTTTTTTGATCCGTTGCACCCCTAGGGAGCAGTAGATCCCTGTCATGTCACTAGGCAGAACAGGGAAATGCCTTATTTACATAGGCATCTCATCATTCTGCCTCTCCTCACCGCAATCAGAGTTTGCGAGACCCACATGCACACTCCCGAAGGCACTATTGAACTGTACTGTAATTGTGCTGTCCCACCTCTACATTGTAAAGCGCTGCACATACCGTTGGCGGTCTATAAACCGTGTATTATAATAATAATAATAATATAGCCTTTACAACCACTTTGACTAGTGTGTATCAGAGTTTATATAGTGGTAACAAGATTGTAAACTATTCTAGTGGGGACCCCAGCTGTCATTAACAGACAGGATTGAGAGCCAGCCAGGGCTGGTGCAAGGATTTTTGACACCCTAGTCAAAACCTCATTTAACCGCTCCACCCCTGACTCGACCCCCTTTGTACTGCCCATGTATACCCCACATTTTTAATAAAGTTCCCATCAAATGCAGCCTCACCAGTGCCCATCAATGCAGCCTCAACAGCACCCGTCAGATGCAGCCTCACCAGCGCCCATCAAATGCAGCCTCACCAGCACCCATCAAATGCAGCCTCACCAGCACCCATCAAATGCAGCCTCACCAGTGCCCATCAAATGCAGCCTCACCAGTGCCCATCAAATGCAGCCTCACCAGTGCCCATCAAATGCAGCCTCACCAGCACCCGTCAAATGCAGCCTCATCAGCGCCCATCAAACGCAGCCTACTCGTGCCCATTAATGAATGTTTGCTTGCTTCCATTCATTCAGGAGTTGGGACACAGACACAGTCCTCCACCGCCACTGCGCCTCTGACACTATGTGCGAACGGAGCGGTGGCTGCCTGCTAATGCTGAGACTTAGTTGCTTGTTGAAGAGAGAAGGAACACCAGTGGCTGGGCGCCCCTAGGCAGCAGTGCGCCCTAGGTGGCTGCCTAGTTTGCCTAGTGGTAGCACCGGCCCTGGAGCCAGCAGCCGCACAGAGTAGTGAGTATAGTCTCTCATCATGGAGAATATATTTTAATGTGTCCTCTGACCTGGGCATCATATCTGGAAATATTAAAATACACATCGCAGATTTGAAGTGGTTGAAATAACGCATTTTGCTTAGTGAATAGTAAACCTCTTGTTAATTCGTATTGTGACCTATAACTTTATAGCTTCTAGACACAATTTATTGCTTTCCTATGTTCACCACAGAGTAAACAGTTTTACTGTACATCCCACTGATTATTTTGGCTTTTTACACCCGTTTCCTTAAAATTTTATACCAGCATAGAAATAAAATATATAAATAAAACAAGCCTAGGCACCATTAAGTCCTTATTTTGAGTTCTCATTCAGTAATGCTGCAAGCTTCAGCTTTCATTCCTTCTAGAGGCTCGGTGGGAACAACGAGTTACCGAAGTGGAGATTTATACTTCTCCAGCAACACTATTCATTTCTGTCTTCTTATTACTAAAATGAGTAATAATGTACCGCTGTTCCCAGCCTAGCAGAAAATGCATTCTTTATTTTGTTTGTTTCTGTAAACAAAAAGCAAAAAAAAATCTTTATTCATGGAATGTGTATGTAAACAGGAAGGCAGAGATGTAGAAAGTGGAAAATAAAATGTACGGTGTGCTTGATCATTTTTTAATATGCTGTAAAATATTGTCTGTGAAGCTTTGTTTCCAAGACACAATAAATAATGAAAATAAAATGTATGAAATGTGATATTAAAAGAGAATGCAAAATAAAAATACAAAATTCTGTAAAAAGTATGAAGAAAAGTTCAATACTCTGTATACATGGATATTATGGAAGAACTGCCAAGATTTTCTTTTTTGTCTGGGGAATTTTGCCAAAACTCAGGTTTATTGAAGATTTCAAAGTTAAATGTCAAAGTAAATGTTTTTCTTTTCAGGTAGGATACCCATATGTCATATTGGAAAAGGATGGGTAATTGGCCAAACGATCAAAGAGAGAGAGAGCGACTGTAACTTGTGGTTTCTAAAACAGGTGCAAATTTAGATTCTATAATGCAAAACAGGATCAGAATTTCAAAGAGTGTAGCAGGGAACTGGCTATCTTACCTGCAGTATCAAAAGACACTCTGTAACATTGTCGCAATGAGACTGTTTTCCTCTAGTGCCAGCTAAGACTCTGTGTCATCACATCCTGTCAGCAGAGTGATTACCATCAGGTAGCAAAGCATAAAGGGAATTGTAGTTCAAGGACTCAAGTTTCACATTCAGATTTAACTGTATGGAACTACAAAAGACCAGCACGCTCTGAGGGCAGGAAAGTAAAGACTCCATTTTGATTTCCTGAGGAGAATTCAGACAGCACGAGGCAAAGGAAAAGATCAGACCTGAGGGAGAGAGGATGTCTCCCAGGCGATTCAATTGCATGATTTAGGCTTCCGTCGCCAGTCGGGACAACCAGCCTCAGAGAGTGGGATCCCAGGTGCACATCCAGGCACATCTGCACTGACGGTGAAGCGTTCCAGTGTGAGGTGACCAGCCAGGTCGCCAGGAGAGCCTTCTGTTCCAGGACGTTCGTTTGGACCTTGAACACAGGGCTGGGTGAGGGGGCTTTTCCCCATTTGCAGGAAACAGAGACACTACACCACCAACAAAGTTAAATGGACACTGTATACACTTGTAGTACCACAGGGCTAAAGGATAAGGCCATACATTTCCAGGGACACTGTATGCAGACACCATTGTCCTTTCACCTTGCTGAGAAAGATCCAGCTTTCTTCACTTAATAATCCGGGCAAGTTGTGTTGTTTGGCCCTGCTATTCAGGAGTTAAGTGCACTGACAAAAGTGGCTAGCTGAAGACATTACTTTGTATCTGTTCTTCAAAAGGACTGAAGCTACTAGTGCCATAGGGACAGTTTATCTAGGAAGTTGAGTCATTATATCTTGATTTAAATAAAGTGTTTAAAGTTGTGGTGTTAGGGGACAGAAGAGAGAGGCTTGACACAAAGAGGGTCATTCCTCTGCTCTTCTCCTACCTGGACTCATAGAGCCAATCTGAGTAAAAGGTAACCAATCTGATACGGATTGCCATATTGTGATTAATTTGCCATGTAAATGTGGCTCTGCTTTTGGGGTTATTCTTTGGTTTTAGATCCCCTGAAAGTAGCCTGAATATAGTATTGAGCTATATTTCTCATAACCTCAGTTATTGCTCTCCCAATGCATTCCTTGAAATTATATTGTTACTGATTGTTACTTTTCCACAGAAACATTGCAGTAAAGACAACTTCTGTGTTTTATCATAACGTGTGTGTTACTCATTGGTTGTTGCACTTACAGTATTGCCAGGTGTGCCAGAGGGGGCTGAGACGTTTACTGGGGTTGAGAGGCAGCGTAGCGGACTGAACAAACTTAAAGTGGAGGTTCACCCAAAAAAATAAATTTTTAACATTAGATTGAGGCTAATTTTACTAAGCAGAATCGGGTGTTTTTTTTAAAATCAATGCAGTACTTACCGTTTTAGAGATCGATGTTCTCCCGCCGCTTCCGGGTGTGGGCTGCGGGACTGGGCGTTCCTATTTGATTGACAGCCTTCCGACGGTCGCTTACAGCGCATCACGAGTTCCCGAAAGTAGCCGAACGTCGGTGCGCAGGTGCCGTATAGAGCCGCACCGACGTTCGGCTTCTTTCGGCAACTGGTGACACGCTGTATGCGACCGTCGGAAGCCTGTCAAATAGGAACGCCCAGTCCCGAAGATCATACCCGGAAGCCACGGAGAACATCGATCTCTAAAACGGTAAGTACTGCATTGATTTAAAAAAAAAAAACACCCTCAAACAGCCTCAATCTAATGTTAAAAAAAAAAAAAATTGGGTGAACTCCCGCTTTAAGTGGCTCCCCCAGGGGTAGTGCTACAATTGTAAAATACTACAAAGCATATTATGAAAGTTGCACAAACATGGACTCTTCACAGCAAGGACTCTGTGGCTCAAGCAGTGTAACATGTGGCTGCATAGCATAGTCTCTGTAGGACTTTACCACAACACAAAATGTAGCTGAGAATCACATAAGTAAACAGTTCAGAACACAGCTACTTTTCACAGCGCTTATCCTCAGAAACAGCATCCCCCCACCGTGAAATCCAGGGTAGATCTGGTAACACAGACAAACTTTTAGAAGGATGTCAAACATTACCAAAGAAAGTTCCCAGCTAAACTTGCTATTTAACAGAATGCATTAAAGACAGAGGTTTAGTTCTTACACATTTGCAAATACATTCAAGTGAATCCACTTCACGGCACCCCAATATTATCTGCAGTCCTAGCTTTACATTTTGAGAGCCTCCGCAATGGAAGAACATTTAGAAGTCATCCCAGGCACACAGGACATGGAGCCACCACACTGGACTGGAGTAGTCTGGATCAGAGCTCTCCACAGTACCTAAGCTGGCCCAAACAAACTATTTCCTTCACTAACATGTGTGACCACTGGGTGTGCTATATAATTTGTATGCAGTTGAGGCTACATACAGTATACAAAGAAAAGTGTAGCGCAAAATAAATGTGTAAGAGATATCCTGGAATGGATATCACAATTAGTGTTATAAGAATAATGATTGACACCACATGTGACCACCGTAGTGCAAAATGTTGGATAAACAAACTAAAGTGCCACAGTCACTGAAGAAATTGACAGAAGGTCCACCAGATGTCTCAAGGCTTACCGGAGATTGAGCCCAGATGAGCGTATACCCACTAGGTCAATCTGGCTTGTTAGAGGTCATGAAGCCACAAAAGGGATATCTTGGTGTACCCTCAGATATATAGGTCCTGAAGCCCAGCATAAAATTCAGCTCAAAAAGTACAGAAGGTTCAGTGAAGAAGCTCCAATTCATAAACAGAATATCATATCAAGGTATCCATTCGGTGCATATTAAAAGAGGAAGGAGAAAGAAGAAGGGGCGCACATAGCGTAATTCTGCAAATCATTCAATATTTAATAAAAGAAAGGAATACACTCACATTTGCAGTGATGTAAGAAGCGCTCATAAAAAATCATAAAAAAAGTGGAATCAGTGGTCCTCCCGACGCGTTTCGTTCTAGGGAAAAACATCATCTGGGGTCACCATGAATTGGAGCTTCTTCGCTGAACCTTCTGTACTTTTTGAGCTGAATTTTATGCTGGGCTTCAGGACCTATATATCTGAGGGTACACCAAGATATCCCTTTTGTGGCTTCATGACCTCTAACAAGCCAGATTGACCTAGTGGGTATACGCTCATCTGGGTTCAATCTCTCCGGTAAGCCTTGAGACATCTGGTGGTGGACCTTCTATCAATTTCTTCAGTCACTGTTTTTAGTTTATTGGACTTTTATATTTTGTTGACACTTTAGTTTGTTTATCCAACATTTTGCACTACAGTGGTCACATGTGGTGTCAATCATTATTCTTATAACACTAATTATGATATCCATTCCAGGATATCTCTTACACATTTATTTAGCGCTACACTTTTCTTTGTATATTATTTTATTTGCAATTTTCTTGATCAATTTTGCTGTGTCAGCTGCTGTCTTTTTTCACTATTTAGACAGCGCGGTATTTTTTCCATATTTTTGTTTACATACAGTATACAGCACAGTGTTCTGGGTGTAAGACAAGACCTTTCTGTCTTACACGCGGAACAAAATAGCATAGGTCTGAGGGGCACTCAGCCATTGATAAGCAGCTTTGTATTTTATTAATGGATACAAAGCTCCCTCCGATTGGCTGAGTAAGAGATTGTGACATCATCAGGCCACCTCTCTGACTCAGTCAAGTCAGTCCTGATTGGCCCAGCACTGTCTATTGACCCTGTGTAAGCTCCAACTAAAGCAAATATGAGCTCCCTTTCTTCATTCCCAGTGACTAAACAGATCAGGGGCTCTACTCCTGGAGTGGGGCTGTAAAGCCAACCTGTTTCTTTGTCCTTCATTGAGAAAGCACAGTTTTTCTTTAGAGCATGATTTTAGGGGTTAATTTAGGTTTTGGGTTTAATCTTTCATACCCAAAGCATTACCGGCCCCAAACCGACATAATGACAAAAATATGACTACCCAATGGCTATTACTCCAGCCTTGCTGTGAACTAAAGTACCGTATTTATCGGCATATACTGCGCACTTTTTTCCGCCATATACCGAGCGCAGTACACTCAAGTACACTCGGCCAGGCTTGGCTCCGCTCGCGGTCACGCCCTGTGCCGCCTCCTAGCCTTTATGCGAGAGGAGCCGAGCGTGGCCGAGCGTGCCCGAGTGTACTGCGCTCGGTATATGTCGGCGGCGGCGTTCAAACACAGAGCGGGAAGCAGGGATCGGCTCAACAACAGCACGGGAGAAGCGGGGAAGACACCACCGAGGCCGCAGATGGACGCCGGACCGGACAAGGCCGCTGATGGATGCCGGGCAAGACACCGACGAGGGGCATTCAAACTAAGTATTTTCTTTTTTTCCCGAAATTTCCCTTCCAGGTTGGGGGTGCGCGCTATATGCCGGGGCGCGTTATATGAAGATAAATATGGTACTTGGTTCAATTTTCAACAAGGACACTACCTGCATAGAGATTCCATGTTCACCCTTGCCTGCTTGGTTCCTCCACCCAACAAATTGGCTCCTGTCGTATGTGTATGTGTATGCATGTGAGATAAAAACTTTAGATTGTAAGCTCCTCGGGGGCAGGAACTGATGTAAATGTACAATACATAAAGCATTGTGCAAATTGTTGGTGCTCTATAAACACCCGTAATAAAAAAATTCAATAAGGAGACAAAGGTGTAACATGTTAGATATACATTCTGACAGAGATGCATGTAGCTGATGAATACCTTTTAAAAATAAAACTTGAACATGTATCTTTTTATTTATTCAGCTTATTAAAATCCGATGCTGCAGGTACGAAGGGCAATGGAGCAATTTAATGATGCTCTTTAGGATAGCAGCTCCCGTAGGGACGATGGTGTTGCGGTCTTTGAATTGTTACCGGCACGGGCAATGGCCCCGCTTTTGCTTACCTTTGAAAAGTCTTGGCGTTAAGCTCATAAAATACAGAGCACGCTCTCCCAAAGCACATTTTTATGTCTAACATGACGATGAATGATTTATGAGTATTTTGACTTTTTTGTTCAGTTTGATGGCACTTCATTGAAAGCCCTACAGCTAGTTAAATCCACTCTGGTATTTTATCCTATAAAAGACCTACAAAGGCAGTAACGGAAGACAGAGGCTGCACATCACAGTGTTGCCGGGATCTAAATGCAATAGGTCCCTTTACAGGACATCGCGTTAAAAGTATTGCAAATTTTAAAAAATATAATACCTGCTCCAAAGAGATCTTTCTGATTAAAGTGAGACTCAAGGCAAGAAATCAAATGACTGTGAATGGCTAATCCCGACTCCCTCTAAAGGAAATACTACAATGCTACAATACAAAAAAAAAAAACATTCAATTTAATTTAACTACTTGATGGCCGGGTCATAGTAAACACATGTCATTACCTTGATGTTAAAGGGGTTGTAAACCCTTTTGTTTTTTCACCTTAATGCATCCAGAGATTCCATAAGCCCCAGTGATGATCACAACGTTGTCTGCTGCTATGTTTATATGCTAGTAGGTTTATCATAAGTATAATTTTGCTTTACTATATCAATTACTTCTCATACATTAGGTGATAAGTTGGATTTCCATCTCCTAGTTATAAGGCAGCTAGAAACAAGTGGGTAACAATTTTTTTACACACAGGGGGGAAATGTTCAATACCTAGATTGAGGATCACCAGAGCCAGGAAGGGTGGGGTGAGGATTCCAGTTATTTCAGATATTGTTCGAAACAATTTATTTTAAAAACTGGATAAGTTTGTAACGGTCAGGGGTTAACGCCGTTTACGATATTCCATTCCACCAACCCACGACAGCTTATCGACACTCCACAATCCGGCAAACACGATCCATATGGATTTCCCCCAGAAACAAGACACACACAGCTCTGTTCTCTGGTTCAAAACGGATAGATAGTTTAATGGTAAACTCAGGCTCTTATACAGTTAGCAACCAAATATGAACAATGACTCAACTTCACCCACAATATTATACAATGCTTCCCAATGAGCCTCCAATACACATCTTGGGTAGACTTTCTGGCACCAGGTCTGACCTTTTAGACTGTGCTAGCTCACAACACATTTATCATCAATAGAACTTCACACAATACAATGTCAATTAGCATACACAATGAAAGGTCTTAGAAGCCAGACTAAGGTTAATTTACATGACAGTAGCAGACTTATTTACCACCTTAACAGTCTGTGTTCCCACATGAATGAATCACTCTATTGACCGGTTGGGTTTGGAATCAACAACCTGTAATATTTCAAGATATCCTGCAATACATTGTGAATTATCATTACTGTCCCATCTCATGTAATCCAAGATATCATGTCCCTAGTGGACATAGGATGACCCTAGATCCAAGAGTCATTGGTGAAGCTGAAACAGGAGTACCCCACACCCTTCAAGAGCCTCTGGGTCCCACGGGCCATTCCGTTACAGTGTTTACAGGCCCAAAAGATATGCATGAGGTGTCCCACCTCTCCGCATCCCCTCCAGCATAGTGGGGATTGGGAAGCAAGGTACCTGGAAATCCTATAGGGAGTAAGATACCACCTAAGGGTGATCTTTTGGGATAGTTCCCAGTGGTTGACACACTTGGAAGCCTGGAATATGGACTTGAAGGCAGATTGCCATTGGTTAGTGGTGAAGTTTTTCCCAAATTCCACTCCCATTTGTAGCTGCTGACTTTTAAACATATTTTTTTTTTTGGGCTGGACCTTCCCTTTAAAGAGACCCAGTCATCAGACCATTTATTTCAACAGTAATCTTGCCCTAAATTATATGTGCATTTAAAGTATTGCATGCATGCTATTTACCTAAAGTACCTACATTAACCTACTATTTACCTACATTTACCTACAGTAAAAAACCTGTGACTAGCATGACTGGGAATTCCCGCCCATGCAAGTAAATGTGCCAGGTGAAAATCAGCACCCCCTGCTTCCTTAGCAACCGTTGACAGCAGGAAGCTGTCACAATCATTCTTATCATATCCCCTAAATGTTCAGAGTTCAGACAAATGCTCTGCTCATCCCTAGATGGCCTCAAACATGTCTGCCTTTGTTCATCTCCATTACATGGTGGACTGGTGGATCTAGTAATTTACACAATAAGATACATGTAAGGTTCTATCTTTTAAGCTTACAGGTAGTGAGAAGGACACAACATTTCAAGATCAACAGGTATTCGCTGTACTTGCTAAAAAAGGTGCCTAGTCTAAGAAGTAAAAACGAATGCAGCCACCACATCTGAGGACTGGTTAGTTGAAACATAATATCTTTGTTTTTGGCTCTAGATACGATTTAAGTTGGGTCTAAGAACATTCCATTTAATGCAAGTGCTTCATAAAAATGATAATTATAGTCATAAGGGGGAACATAACAATTGTTACTTATTTTTCTCACAAAGACACCCTTACCTATTAAATCAGGAAAATAGCTCACTGAAACCTATTTTGCAAAGCATGCACAATGTTTATTACCCAATGTCCTCTTTGCATTATATGCACTATCCTTATAGTTATTAGTTCTGTATTCTCTGTAAGGTTTCTTCTAACATTATGCTGTTCCATTAAGGTGTCTAATCCCTATAATTGATAAGTAGGTAGGATATAACATGTTATTAGCACTTAAATGGAATCTACAGTTACATTCTCATTTCATCTCCAATTTGCCCAGCTAATACCCACAGAACACAATAATATTAACTTACGAGCCTTGCTGTCACAAAAGGTTACACTTAACAATCCGTACAGCCTCACTTTGCTATCTTAATCAAATTCTGAGCAGACCGGAGGCTGAAACGAGAATGAATCCTTTTAAACAGTGCTGCAGATAATTTGGAGAGACGTCCTTTTCCACCGTACAAAGACAACGTGACCTTGTCAGTCTAAAACTTGAGGCCTCTAAGATTGTCAATTATGATTTGGTAAGTAGAAAAGTGCTTAAAGAGCAACTTTACCTAAAATAAACCTTTGTTTTGGTCAGAGTGGGGCAGGGTTTGATTTTTGTCTTCTATTCTCTCTACCCAAACTCTAGTTTCCATCCACCCAACTCCACATTTTCTCCTCCCTCACGTCTTACACTTAAGATGTGTTCTTCCCATACTTATTTTGCTGTCCAGGACCTCACCAGGGAGATCTCCTATCATCCATGGCATCAGTAATGCCAACCGTCAGTAGTTTTACTGGCAGCCAGTAAAAAATGGTCACTTTTCTCCTGCCAGTAAATGCCAGTAAGAGGAAAAGGTTGCCAGTAAAAAATATGGCTTTGACACTCGGCTCGGAACTGCGCATGAGCAGTTTGGGTCCAGAGACGGCTGAGACCGTCCGAGTGCCTACTACAGTGTGTTCAGTCAGTGTTTGGGACTGGTGGAGGTGGTGCCTGAGAGTTTCATGTGAAGCCATGGTGCAAGGAAGCCAAGTGGAGCGGCCGGAGCTTCATGTGTGGGTCTGAGGGACGGGAGCAAAGCAAGCCAGGAGCAGGACTGTCAGTGCTGTTTGGAGTGGAGGGACCACCTGGTGTGGAGAGAGACTATCACTGTGACTCAGGAGGGGACATGTCGTGTCGGTAAGGTGTCATCTTTATCATCTGTGCTGCTGCACTCTGCTGTCAGGGTCACTGTGAGAGTCAATTTCATGTGTGTGCTGCCCATTCCAATTTCTTGCCCTCCTGAGTCCAGTCCCTGAGCTACTTACTATATTTATGATAAAATAATAAATATGTTTATTTGCATATTGTATTTAAATTGTAGCCTAAATTCTTACATTTGTACTTAAAACTGTAATTTTGTAACTTTTGGAAATGCCAGTAAAAACGTGGCTGTGCCAGTAAATTTGGGGTGTCGTGTCAGTAAATTTCAATCTGGTAGGTTGGCAACATTGCATGGCATGATTATGTTGGTGAAGTCAAGCTTTTATGTTAAGCTACTGTTGGCCCTGTCCTAAGTGAGTTTTTTTTTTTTACATATTCTAATGGAGAATCTACTGGAGGAAAGTGCTATGAGCTAAAGCTCCTACAAAAACATGAAAAAATATTTTGGGTGACTGTCTAATCTAAAAGCCGGTTCACACTGGGGCGACTCGTCAGGCGACTCAGCCGCCTGACAAGTCCGTGTCCCATTCTATTCAATAGAACCATTCTAATAGGAGTGACGCAAGTCGCTCCAATTTAGAAAAAGGTTCTTGTACGACTTTGGGGGCGACTCGGGGCGACTTGCATTGACTTCTATACAGAAGTAATTTTGCAAGTAGCCTCTGAAGTCGTCTTCAGGACGCCTTGCCGAGTCGCCCCCAAAGTCGTGTTGCCCCAGTGTGAACCGGCTCTAAGGAATTCTGGGGTCCACTTTTAATTTTTACACAGCAAATAACGTCTGTAAATACCAGTCTATTTTTTCTTTTTAAAAGGGGATCCCCAATTTCTTACCGGTTATTCCCTCATCCTATACTGTCCTCTTACACCTCTAATTCCCTCTCAATTTACAGTTCCAATTTTCATACTCCTTTCCTTAACTTACAACTTCTTTCTTTTACAGTCCCATCTTACAATTCCCATTCTTTCCTCTTACATTCCATTCCTACACTTCTGATTCAATCATCTGATTTCTCCCATCCTGCAGCTCAGATTCCCTTCCTTCTTTTCTGTTTTTCAATTTATATTTATTAGTTTTTAAAAAAAAATTACATTTATACAAAATTTTTAAATATGCATTTACTTAATCTCCTGTATATTAATGAAGGACCTTAATTATTATCTATTAACTTCCTTGTTCTTGTCCTTTTCCTTAAAAAATTCTACGATCTCACTCACATACTTCTACCATCTTCCAATCCCATTCACCCTGCCATTCTACATCCAAACAAAACTATACTGCAAAAAAAAAAAAGTGGGGGAACCTTCCCTTCCTTCTCTTCCGTACTCCCAAGTAGTGTTGCTCACGAATATTCGTATTGCGAATATTCGGCTCGAATATGGCATATTCGAGTATTCGCGATATATTTCGAATTTCGCAATGAATATTCGCAATTCCGAATATTCGCATTTTTTCAATTTTATTTTTAAAACAGATCACATCCTATCGACGTCTAAAAGCATTGCTGGTATGATTAGAGACCCTGGGCCGAGTAGCTAAGCTGAGGCGATCCTTTTATGTTGGCGAATATAAAAAAAAAAAAATTGCGAATTTTCACTAATGCGAATGCGAAAATGATTGCGAATTTTCGATAACTGTGGTAGGAGAACTCTGATTGTCTCTGATGCAAAAGGGGGGGCTTTGTGTATGTTTCTGTTATGAATATTTGTATGTTTGATATTATTTTTTTTTGTAAGAAGGAAAAAATTGCGCATACCTTAAAAAAAGGGGAGAATACAGCAGCAACTCAAAAATGTTATACAACATAAATTAATACAAGACAGAAAATGGAGTCGCTCTACAAGAATAAAAAATATGTCTAGTGACAAGACATGTGGGCAAATTATAAAATAAGCAAGCGCAAATAACTTGTGAAATACACAGTGAAACAAATATATAAAGAAATATAGTCCCAATAATAGAAAAACAATCTTTCATAAAAATGTCTTTGATATGTGAAGTGAAAAAAGTCTAAAGCATGCAGCATGAACGTGTTCAATCTTCAAGGTGTTTGATTGACAAACGGCTGTGACAGATGGATAGAGTAAAGAATCACCACCAATGCAAAACACTTTTTATTTTCTATTGTAAAATATCAAGAATATTCTGAGCCAATCAGAGTGCTCCTTCCGCATTTGCCGAATATTCGCAATTATTTTGTATTGTAAAATATCAAGAATATTCTGAGCCAATCAGAGTGCTCCTTCCGCATTTGCCGAATATTCGCAATTATTTTGTATTGTAAAATATCACGAATATTCTGAGCCAATCAGAGTGCTCCTACCGCAGTTATCGAAAATTCGCAATTATTTTCGCATTCGCAATAGCGAAAATTCGCAATCATTTCATTTCGATAAAATATCACGAATATTCGAATTTAGCGAATATATCTCGAATATTCGACTATATATTCGAGATATATCGCGAAATCGAATATGGCGTATTCTGCTCAACACTACTCCCAAGCTACACTTCTCCCTTCTGTTCTACTCACCGCCCTGCTACATTTCCAATTATCTACAGCCTCACTCCAGTTTTACCCTTCCAATTCCTTCTTCTCACACTACATTCCTACACTTTGGATTCGGATTATATAGTGAGAACTGGTATAGGGAAGAAATCAAGAAACGCAAATGGTGAAGGTCAGGGTAGGGAAGTAGAGGCAACATGAAGGGGGGGGTGTGACAGTGAGATGACTCGGGGCACAGGATCAAGTAAATGATCTACTGACAACTAAGGCTAGAAGAATATGAAGATGGCAAGGCATAAGCAAGCCATGGTTCCCATATTTTGAGAAATGTAGGTTGTTGAGGATGTTAAACAGTTTTTCATTAACCAGCATCACAATCATACAGTCTTTGATTTCTCGAAAGGGGCCAAAAGCTTCTTCCAGGCTTTGACAATCTGTTGCTATAAGAAAGGCCTGAAATTGTGTGATGATTGAGGGTTATGAGGGCCATTCCCATATCCTTAGGGGATATTATATGAAACAGGGTTTGAAGGAAGCCAAATGTTCTTGAACAAAATGTGGTTAGATTTGGACAGGATCACCAGATGTGAAGTACATCACCACATTGACCGCATCCCCTAAAACACCTGTCACTGTAGCTCAGGAGGTCATAAGCTATTCAAGCTGGTACTTCAGATGCCTCCTTCCCATACATTTTTATTGGTCTTTATTGCAGTGTGGGAGCCCAGCAGAGAGATATTCTCTTATCTGTGGTGTGATTGGGAAGAAGGCATCTAATCATTAGTGTTGAGCAGAATACGCCATATTCGATTTCGCGATATATTACGAATATATAGCCGAATATTCGAGAAATATTCGCTAAATTAGAATATTCATGATATTTTATCGAAATGAAATGTTTGCGAAATTTCGCTATTGCGAATGCGAAAATATATGCGAAATTTCGACAACTGCGGTAGGAGCACTCTGATTGGCTCAGAATATTCGTGATATTTTATCGAAATTTCGCAAAATGCGAATGCGATATTTATTGCGGAATTTCGACAACTGCGGTAGGAGCCCTCTGATTGGCTCAGAATATTCGTGATATTTTATCTAAATTTCGCAAAATGCAAATGCGATATTTATTGCGGAATTTCGACAACTACGGTAGGAGCACTCTGGCTCAGAATATTCGTAATATTTTATCGAAATTTCGCAAAATGTGAATGCGATATTTATTGCGGAATTTGATTGATCTGATTTCCTGTCAAGCTATGGACATCTATTCAATTAGAGTGAATGGCGGCCATGGCATGCATGTGTACATATAGGCCAGAACATTTCTGAAGATTATGGCCAGAGTCTGTGCAGTGGTCAAATAGGCTGTATGGTGAGGATCAGCAATCAGCAATCAAGATACTAAAGTGGGTTGGGGGGTTCTAGAAAAGGATAAGAGTATTAAGTTAAAAATGAATCCCAGTCCACATCAGAATGACAAGTGTCTCCTTTAAAGAAAAAAAAATCTAGTAGTATAGTTACATAGTCAGGTTGAAAAAAAAACACACAAGTCCATCCAGTTCAACCATAAAAAAAAAAAAAAGTAAAATAAAAAATATCGTACAATCCCATATACCCAATTCTATACCCACAGTTGATCTAGAAGACAAAAAAAAAAAAAACAGCAGAGCATGATCCAATTTGCTACAGCAGGGGAAAAAATTCCTTCCTGATATGAAAGTATAGTAGTTAGATATAAAAGCTGGGGTATTTTCTTGACACTCATTATGACTGACAAAGTAGTTTGGGAAAGCTAAAGAACATCTTCACGACAACAGAAGAGGTGAAGTTGAATGTGACTAACTACTGTAAAGTAAATTTGTAAGTTCTGTATATAATTGTATTCTAATTTGTATGTATTGCACACCGCACTCACTGTGCACACGGCACTAATAATGTTTTCATTACATGTTTACTTTCTTTTGAGTCCTGATTAGAATTAGCCTGCCTATGTTATGCCCCTTGCTACCATAAAAGTACAATTGTAATATTAATGTGATACCTACATAATCATGTGTATACAAACCTTCAATTGCATCAAAATAGAACAGTTATTTTGGAAAGATGCTGAGTGCTTATTTTGTGTCTGTTCGCTGCTGCTGCAGTAGTTGTTATTAATTCGGAACCACAAATCAATATGAGGATAGGAGTTGCCTATCTATAAAATATCCAGAACACTACTACTAGATATACCATGACCAATATAAGTGATAATCTTCACAGGTATTGTTGCCCTTTGCCAGATCCTCTTGAAACTCTACCTTTTTTCATTAACTTTGCTTAAAACAATTACTTCCATGTTAAAAATATGAATTTATTCCACATTAAACTTGCACAGTGCCCATTGATGCCAATGAGAAGGCACTACACTCTGGAAGTATCCCTGTCCCCACCAGCAAGCTGAACATAGCCAAGGCAGGCTACATGTAGCAGCAAGGGATAATTATGTAGTGGCGCCTCATACAAATACTCTGCGGACAGACACAATTGCTGCAGCTAAATGAGCTTTCATGATATTGTCGACTCTAATGATATCCTGCCTTGGTTTGTGAGGTAAATGCCACAAGGGCAGTAGTCTGTTTCAATCACTACCCATTTATAAAGCTCTTTGGCTGCTGCAATGTTGCTTCCTTACCGGTGTAAAACAAAGTGACACGCGGAAGATTTAAAGGTGCAACTTCGAGCAGAATAACTCAGCCGGCCAGCTGTTGGGCCTAATCCCATTTCCTCACGTCTCCTCGGCTGTTGCCAAGCATCATCGTGGTGAGGAGCCTACGTGATATGTTTTCAACGGTTTTGTTCTCAGCGAGGAACAAATGTCTCAAATTGTAAATAGAGCGTTCCCAGGGCCACCTCGCGCAAACCTAAATTGCATCACAGAAGCTTTTATGTAGACCAAATAGCATTTGGCCTTTCTATAAGAGAGGAACCGTAATAGTTTTTTGGACAATTTTGATTATTTTTTATAATCTTTTATAATCTATTTTGTATAAGTTTATGATCTGTGTTTTTACTATGTATAATAATATATAATATTAATAATTATATATATATATATATATATATATATATATATATATATAGTGTATCTCACAAAAGTGAGTACATACCTCCCATTTGTGTAAATATTTCATTCTATCTTTTCATGTGACAACACTGAAGAAATGACACTTTGCTACAATGTAAAGTAGTGAGTGTATAGCTTGTATAACAGTGTAAATTTGCTGTCCCCTCAAAATAACTCACACAGCCATTAATGTCTAAACCGCTGGCAACAAAGCCATTTTCCCTCCCAGTGTCATTTGACTCATTAGTGTTACAAGGTCTCAGGTGTGACTGGGGAGCAGGTGTGTTAAATTTGGTGTTATCGCTCTCATACTGGTCACTGAAAGTTCAACATGGCACCTCATGGCAAAGAACTCTCTGAGGATCTAAAAAATAGAATTGTTGCTCCAAATAAAGATGGCCTAGGCTATAAGAAGATTGCCAAGACCCTGAAACTGAGCTGCAGCACGGTGGCCAAGACCATACAGCGGTTTAACAGGACAGGTTCTACTTAGAACAGTCCTCGCCATGGTCGACCAAAGAAGTTAAGCGCACATGCTCAGCGTCATATCCAGAGGTTGTCTTTGGGAAATAGACGTATGAGTGCTGCAAACATAACTGCAGAGGTTGAAGGGGTGGGGGGTCAGCCTGTCAGTGCTCAGACCATATGCTGCACACTGCATCAAATTGGTATACATGGCTGTGGTCCCAGAAGGAAGCCTCTTATAAAGATGATGCACAAGAAAGACTGCAAGACAAGCAGACTAAGGACATGGATTATTGGAACCATGTTCTGTCGTCTAATGATACCAAGATAAACTTATTTGGCTCAGATGGTGTCAAGCTTGTGTGGTGGCAACCAGATGAGGAGTACAAAGACAAGTGTGTCTTGCCTACAGTCAAGCATGGTGGAGGGAGTGTCATGGTCTGGGGCTGCATGAGTGCTGCTGGCACTGGGGAGCTACAGTTCATTGAGGGAACCATGAATACCAACATGTACTGTGACATATTGAAGCAGAGACTGATCCCCTCTTTTTGGAGACTGGGCCACAGGGCAGTATTCCAACATGATAACAACCCCAAACAGACCTCTGAGACAACCACTGCCTTGCTAAAGAAGCTGAGGGTAAATGTGATGGACTGGCCAAGCATGTCTCCAGACCTAAACCTTTTTGAGCATCTGTGGGACATCCTCAAACCGGAAGGTGGATGAGCGCAAGGTCTCTAACATCCACTAGCTCCATAATGTCATCATGGAGGAGTGGAAGAGGACTCCAGTGGCAACCTGTGAAGTTCTGGTGAATTCCATGCCCAAGAGGGTTAAGGAAGTGCTGGAAAATAATAGTGGCCACACAAACTATTGACACTTTGGGCCCAATTTGGACATTTTCACTTAGGGGTGTACTCACTTTTGTTGCTGGCAGCTTAGACACTAATGGCTGTGTGTTGAGTTATTATGAGGGGACAGCAAATTCCACTGTTATACAAGCTGTACACTCACTACTTTACATTGTAGCAAAGTGTAATTTCTTCAGTGTTGTCACATGAACAGATATAGTAAAATATGAAAAAAATGTGAGGGGTGTACTATATAATATATATATATATTTAAATAACATTTAAGGCATGATTTAAAATATTTTGCTCCAGTACAGCGACTGAAGTTCTAAATCTAGACTAGCATTTTCAGAAGAGATCACCAATGTGGCCTCTATTTTTTTTTTCGTTTTGTTTAAGGTTTTATATTTGTTCTTTTAATTATAAAGTGTATAGCGTACATAGCACAATTACAACCACAACAACAATTCCCAGTAACTGCTATAAGACAAGGACATACTTACATTCACTTTCACATTCAATCCATCTACTGTTTCAATCAAAAGAGAAAGGTTGCAATAGGTAGATCGAGCCCTTTTATGAGCAAAGAAGGGCATTTTTCAGAACATAGATCTTTGGTATGTATCAAGAAAAAATCATTCAGTATTCCCAAAAGATACACTTTTGGTGTTTTCGGTGGAATGTGGTGGAGTTGGCCTTTTAGAGCAGTGTATATTTGTCCATGTGAGAACAAGTTCCAACCAAGTACTGTTTGACCACTGCCTAAAATTAGATGTTATTGGGGGATTGGTGGTAGCTTCCTTGTTTCGTAGGGATGAATGGACAGTTTCTCTAAACTTGATTTTGTGGCAAAATCCCAACCCTTAACTTAGGGTTTATCTTTACCTTAATCGGTTAAACAAGACATTAACCTCCTTAGCGGTATTCCCGAGTCTGACTCGGGATTGCATTGCAGGATACAGGGGGAAGTTACTTACCTTGTCCCTGGATCCTGCAATGTGTTCCCGCTGTGTGTGCGGGCTCCTCCGCTGTGTCTCCTCGCTCGATTCACAGTGCCGAGCTCCATTCCCTGCGACGTTACGATGCACGGGGACGGAGTTCGGCGCCAAATTCAGAAATTGAAACACACAATACACATACAGTATTCTGTAATCTTACAGATTACAGTACTGTATCAAATAATTACACACCCCCTTTGTCCCTAGTGGTCTGCCCAGTGTTCTGCATGCAGTTTTATATAATAAAAACTGTTCTTTCTGCCTGGAAACTTGAGATTGTCTATAGCAACCAAAAAGTGTCCCTTTACATCAAAAGTGCGTTTGGACCAGCTAGAAAACAACGATAATAAATTAGAATCACTCGCAGAATTGAGCGATAGCGATTTGTGGGGAAATTCGTCAAACAATAAAAATAATGACAGCTACAATTATGCAACTGAGAACATTTCTGTATTTTTGATTTGATTACATTATTGAATCATTTTTATTATAATTACATTATTATTTGTTGTAATTATTTATAGTTATTTATTATATTATAATTTATGTTTTTGCGTTTCAAACTTTATCATACCCGGGATGTCTACTAGACTCTTGTTTAGACAAATTTAAGTGAGTTATTCCTAAGAATTGCAGGGAACTTAAAGCGGGGGGTTCACCCAAAAAAAAAATTCGAACATTAGATTGAGCCGAGTTGTGAGAATGACATTATGCTGTTTTTTTTTATTTCCTTGCCGTACATACCGTTTTATCTATATTTTCACCGCGGCTTCCGGGTATGTAATCTGCGGGACTGGGCGTTCCTATTCACATGTTAATTGATTGACATGCTTCCCACCGGCGCATACAGCGTGTCACGAGTTACCGAAAGAAGCCGGACTGCGAGTCGGCTCTATACGGCGCCTGCACACCGACATTCGGCTTCTTTCAGCAACTCGTGACGCGCTGAATGCGCCGGTGGGAAGCATGTCAATCAATTAACATGTGAATAGGAACGCCCAGTTCCGCAGATTACATACCCGGAAGCCGCGGTGAAAATATGGATAAAACGGTATGTACGGCAAGGAAATAAAAAAAACAGCATAATGTCATTCTCACAACTCGGCTCAATGTAATGTTAGAATTTTTTTTTTGGGTGAACCCCCGCTTTAATTACCATTAAAAAATAGCCTGGACATGAAGGGGGTTAAACCTTCCGGAGGTCAAGTGGTTAAAGATCACTGTTCTGGACCAACAGACTTCATAATTGTGACAATTGTGGACCACATCTACATAATGTGTATGAGCATGGCTTCTTCGGGAGTGCATGTGACAGAATGACAACACAGGAACACCCCATAGCAGACATTGACTGAACTAAGGCCACGTACACACGGTCGGACAAAACCGATGAGAATGGACCGAGGTTTAGTTTCATCGGTCCAAACCGACCGTGTGTATAGCCCATCGGTCTGTTTTCCTTCGGTCCAAAATTTTAAAACATGCTTCAAAATCGAACCGATGGACCGCTGCCCGTCGGACCATTCTCATCGGTTTGGAACGACCGTATGTACGCGGCCTAAGAGCTTTATGGGAGGACCACCAGGTATTATTTTAATTAAATTTACAGATTTCAGAAGGATAAAAACACAGTTTCGAAAAATAATAACATTGAAATCGATATGAGATTTTAGTGATTGGGTTTGGACGGACTAAGGACATTATTGCTACAGAGACAAAGCATTATATAGTGTTGTATAGTATTGAGAGCCAGCCAGCCTACGCATGGTTCTTCCAAATGTCGCTAAGATGAAACTCTGGCAAGGTTAGCACAGGAAAGTGCCTCATATTTCCTGGTAATTTGTGTCTCACTGTGGTTCATTGCTGTGACTTCGACGTTTCTTCATCCCGGCATCAGAGAAGCAAAAAAGGTTTGCCTATTATGTGAACAAATCGTCTCAATAAAAGACCTCGGCCTGCAGCCGACTGGCGGAGGACTTCCATCTTTCACACTTTGTGATGGTTTTTTTTCGTATAACGTGCTATCTTTGTTTGTCATAATAAATCTGTCGGTTTAAATGTCACATTTATTTTACATCAATTGAGCATGGAACATTGCGTACTTTGAAAAGCTGCGTCCCAGAGGCCTGCAAATTTAGGTGCACATTACAGAAAATGCTCTCATTTGTTCCTTCATCGAGAATTACAGCAATATATTATAGAAGTGACAATGTGTGTGTGTTAAGTGGAGGGAGGAGAAAAAATGAAGCAAAACTGATGAAACCTTTATCTGCTTAGGCTTTCGGAAATTACCTTCTGTAAAGCTGAATTCTAGGTTCCCTTAGAAAAGCACAGCTTACAGGCATCAGGCAGAAAAATGTGGAGAACCTGTTTTAAAAAAAGGGCTATTGCAAAAAATATTGTACAGATGTACCTCTCCGGTGGGCCCTGATTGTTGTTGTCTTGTTAACCCCCCTGGCGGTATTCCCGAGTCTGACTCAGGGTGAGATTTTCATACCAAAAGCGGTAACCCCGAGTCAGACAAAGTTACTTACCTTGTCCCTGGATCCAGCGATGCCACCGCGCTGTGTGAGCGAGCGGGACCTCGTTCAATTCACACAGTGTCCTCCTGTGCCACCGATCTCCGTTCCCCGAGACGTACGGGAGCGGAGAAGGGCGCCAAATTAAAAAACGCATTGCATACAGTATACTGTAATCTTATAGATTACAGTACGGTATGTAAAAAATACACACCCCCTTGTCCCTAGTGGTCTGCCCAGTGCCCTACATGTTATTTTATATAATAAAAACTGTTCTTTCTGCCTGCAAACTGTATATTGTCCATAGCAACTACAGTATAAAACGCCAAATTTCCTTGCAAATAATGGTACCGCTTTCAGCACCTTTTTTCTGAAAGAATCATACTGCCAGGGAGGTTAATGAGCTATGGCCTTGGGGAGAATCTTGACATCCATTTACTACAGGACACGGTGTGTGTCTATGAAGATAACATAGAGCCCATATTAAATCTTGAGAGGTTGCAGTTGGCGCTGAAGCTGACCCATGTGAAGTTTCCAGTTGAGGCCTGATGTTACACTAGGGTTGCCACCTTTTCTTTAAGCCAAACCCAAAAACTTTAGATGCTCATAGCAATTATTTTATTTTTTTTGAGGGGAAACGCTGTGGGCTCTGGTACAAAGGCGAAACCTGATATATGTGGGGTTTCTGCTCATCAAAACTCCCACTTGCATCAGAGTTCCCAGCATTTTTCCTTAAATTAGGGTTCCCATACCCCCGCCCCCCATTACACCAGAGTCCACAGGGCATCCCTTACATCTGACTCCCTCTTACCTTAGTGTATGCACTCACTCACCTGCACGGTTTAGGAGATATCCCCTGTATCAGCATGTGCCGACGTCATCGGCACATGCGCACTGAAGCAATGGCACATTCGTGCTAGTGTACCGCGGGAGTGACGTCATTGCGGCGCCGGCCAATCACAGCGCCAGAGCCTGCGATAGCCAGAAGAAACTCCGGGAGTGATGTCGCCAGCCGGAGCTGTGTACTTGGACCGCTGCGGGGGCTTCGATCTAAGGTGAGTATTTCATAATGAGTTAGTATACTATGCATACTAGCTCATTATGCCTTTGTCTTGCAGGTTTTTGTTTTTGTAGGTTTAAAACCACTTTAAACACAGTCAATTGTCTTAGCAGTCCTCCTTCCCATCTAGGAGTAGATTAAATATCTTCAGAAATTCTTGCCCAGCCCAACCCAACCAGCACCCTGAGAATAATAGCAGGTAAAAAACCTAGGAGTCATAATCGATGACACCCTCTCGTTTGTTCCCCACTTCAGAAACATCCTGCGGAATGCCAATTACCATCTAAGGCTCCTCAGAAAAGTAAAACATCTATTCACCCAAAATAACAGATCACTACTTGCCCAGGCTTTTATCCATTCCCGGTTAGACGGGGCAAACGTATTCCTATTGGGTGCCCCGCAGAAATGGGCCCATAAGCTTCAGGTGGTTCAGAACCACACTGCTCGCTTTGTACTCGGTCTAGCGAGAAGAGACCATATTAGCCTGGCCAGGAGATCACTTCATTGGCTCCCTATCGAGCAGAGAGTGATCTTTAAAACTCTCTGTATCTTCTTCCGTGCATACTGGGGACAGGGTCCCAAGTACTTACACAGCTTGGCGGTGCACTATGAACCCTCGCGCCCATTAAGATCCAAGACCCAACATTTAGCCACAGTCATTCCATCTAAACTTTCTTCCATGGGAGGCAAACGACTCCAGAGTAGGGGTGCCATGCTGTGGAATGCCCTCTCCTTGGAACTTAAGATGACATCTAACCTGCTCCTCTTCAGAAAAAAACTAAAGACGGAACTGTTCATCCAGGCCTATGGTTAAATTTATATTCTTTTCCCTCTTACAGTCCGCCCCCTCATTGAAGGGGCCACTTGCCTCTCCAATAACTATGGTGTCCTCTACCCCTCCTCTAGTATCCCCACTGTTCCTTTTTTCTTTTATATTTTTTCTCATACACTTCACGGCTCATTCCTCTTGCTCCCCTAAGGGCTGGATACCCTTTCCTTTTACCGCCCTCTCTTCTCTTTTCTCTCTCTTCTTCACCACGGATTGATTCAAAGTTACATCTCACCAGCGGCGCTTAGACGCTCACTTCACAGTGGGCATTTGGCGCCTAATTAAGCTCAAAAATCAATCAATCAATCAATAATCCTGTATCTCGATAGTATTCCCAAGACTGAAAAACTGGCAAGACTGCCAAGGTCTGTAGCTCTGCATAAAAGCCAATATTTATCCACCCAAGGACCAGGTCTTTTCTGGTCATTTTTTGCTAGAAAATTACTTAGAACCCCCAAACTTTATATATATATATATATATATATATATATATATATATATATATATATATATATATATATATATATACACACACTTTTTTTTAAGCAGAGACCCCAGAGAATAAAATAGCGACTGTTGCAATTTTTGCTCAGTGTTTTTTCAAACTAGATTATAGAGGTGATCTGATCTCTTTTCACCTCTATGGAAAGGTATCCCTAGCTCTCAATATACCACATGATTCTGATGAACTACACAGGGGCATTATGGAAGAGAAAAAGGTCTTCCCCAAAATCTGGAAATGCAGTTATCTAAATGTTCAAACTGTACATATTAAGTTCTTGAAATCTATCCTAAAGTCTCTTCTCCAAATTGTTGCCACAATGTTGGAAATGCACAGATGTCTAAATGTCCAGACTGTACATATTAAGTTACTTCAAGTTAGAGTTCTTGAATTCTCTCTTGAAGTTCCTGAAGTCTTTCCTCCAGTAAACCTGGTCCTCATTCCCATCTAGAAGTAGATACATTTCCTTCAGAGATGCTTGTCCAGCCCGGCCCAGCTTTGTACAAAGGGGTGTTCTGGAAGAGAAATGGCCTTCCCCAAATTGATGCCTCAAGGTTGGAAATGCACAGTTGACTAAATGCAGAGACTTTACATATTACATTCTTGAAGTCTCTCCTGATGTTCCTGAAGTCTCTCCTCTGGTAAACCTGATCCTCCTTCCCATCCAGGAGTAGATTAATTACCTTTATGCCCCGTACACACCATCACTTTATGTGATGAAAAAAAACGAAATTTTCTGTGAAGTAAAAAACGACGTTTTTGAAACTTCAATTTTCAAAGACGATTTTGCCTACACACCATAGTTTTTCTCACAATGTTCTAGCAAAGCGAGGTTACGTTCACCACTCTTTTCCATTGAAGCTCGCTTCATAACTAGCTTTTGGGCATGCGCGGGTTTAAAAACGTTGTTTTAAACGACGTTTTTTGCTACACACAGTCAATTTCTGTGAAGTAAAAAACGACGTTTTGAGCATGCTTCAAATTTTTTTTTCCCCCACACACGGTCATTTAAATTGACGTTTTTAAAAATGTCGTTTTTTTTTCATCACATACAGTGATGGTGTGTACGCGGCATTAGAGATTCTTGTCAAGCCCAGCCCAGCTTTTTACACGTCTGGAAGAGAAAAGGGCCTTCCCCAAATTTTTGCCACAAGATTGGAGATGCACAGTTGTCTAAATATCTTTGCTCTAGCATTACCAATACCCTTCACTGGAAACAAACTGAAAAAGGAGTGTTTACATACATGAAAAGAACATAAGAACATGTTCCATAATATCTTTAGAAATATTAAAGGCCAAGTCCACCTTTTTCAAAAATAAATAAATACTGGCCTAGATTCAGGTAGATTTGCGCCCTCTTACGGAGGCGCAGCGTACTGTTTTTACGCTACGCCTCCGTAAATTACGTGAGCTACGCTTCATTTACAAAGCAGTAGCTCCGTAATTTGCACGGGCGCTCCGTAAAAATGGCCGGCGTAAGCGCGCATAATTTAAATGATCCCGTAGGGGGCATGGATCATTTAAATTAGGAGCGTTCCCGCGCCGAACGTAGTGCGCATGCTCCGTCGGGAAATTTCCCGACGGGCATTGCGGTAAATGACGTCGCAAGGACGTCATTTGCTTCAACGTGAACGTAAATGGCGTCCAGCGCCATTCACGATTCACTTACGCAAACGTCGTAATTTTTAAAAATCGCAACGCGGGAACGATGGGTATACTTAGCATTGGCTGCCCCTGCTAATAGCATGGGCAGCCTTACGCAAAAACCGACTAACGCAAACGACGTAAAATGCGTACGCAGGGCGCGCGTACGGTTGTGAATCGGTGTGAGTATGCAATTTGCATACTCTACGCTGACCACTACGGGAACGCCACCTAGCGGCCATCGTAAGAATGCAGCCTGCGATACGACGGCATAAGAGCCTTATGCCAGTCATATCTTAGGCTGCAGTCTGCGTATTCTGAATACAGAAAAGTCGATACGCCGGCGCAACTAAGCAATTGCGCTGCGTATCTATGGATACGCAGAAGCAATTGCTTACTGAATCCACCCCACTGTACATAAATAAATGCGCATACAGTATATTTGCACATATATGAGCTTGCAATGCATTGCAACTGTGATTAATGGATTGCGGGTGCAATGCCAGGCTCCTGCAAACTGTTCCTCCCAGCTGTTTGCACTGAGGTACAGAGTGTCAATGGACTATGAGTGTGGTGATCATTGCACTTGTGTTCCATTAAGAACTACAACAAGTCCATCTGCATCAGTGGAAGATGGTACTTGTGTTTTTGTATTATTATTATTATTGTTATTATTGGGGCAGCACTGTGGCTAATTGGTTAGCACTTCCACCTAGCAGTACTAGAATTGCCGGTTCCAATCCCAACCACAACACCACCTGCCTGAAGTTTGCATCTTCTCCCTGTGCCTGCATGGGTTTCCTCCACCACTCCAAAGACATGGTGGAAGGTTAATTGGATCCTGTCTAAATTGGCCCCTAGTATGTGTATGATTGTGAGTTAGGGACCGTAGATTGTAAGCTCCTTGAGGGCAGGGACTGATGTGAATGTATAATATACTGCAGGGTTCCAGGTCGCAATGGCAACTGGAAATTGTGTCCTGGCGCCTGGGCTACACCGCAGCAGCGATCTGGATTCCTCAACCATCCAACATCATCTTCTTAGTTTTACAGCTGGGATTGAGGTTGCAGGCTTGATCGGTCACGCTCATCAGTACCACCTCATTAATGCCCATTAGTGCAGCCTCATCAGCACACATTAGTGAAGGAGAAAAATTACTTATTTTCAAAATCTTATAACAAACAAAAAAAAAGTTTTTGTTTTTTTACAATTTCGTTCTTTGCACAATCACGTACCTGTATGTGTCTCTTTAAGCCCAGCCGTGAGGTCCGTGAGCGCGCCCGTGGGACCTGTGGACCTGATCGCCGCCGGTGTCCCGCGATCAGTCACCGGAGCTGAAGAACGGGGAGAGGTGTGTGTAAACACACCTTCCCTGTTATTCGTTGTGGCAGTGTCATTGATCATCTGTTCCCTGATATAGGGAAAGACGATCAATGATGTCACACGTCCAGCCCCGCCCCCTACAGCTAGAAACACATATGAGGTCACACTTAACCCCTACAGCGCCCCCTAGAGGTTAACTCCTAAACTGCCATTGTAATTTTCACAGTAATCAGTGCATTTGTATAGCATTTTTCGCTGTGAAAATGACAATGGTCCCAAAAATGTGTCAAAATTGTCAGATGTGTCCGCCACAATGTCGCAGTCCTGAAAAAAAACGCTGATCGCCGCCATTAGTAGTAAAAAATACAATTATTAATAAAAATACAATAAAACTATCCCCTATTTTGTAAACGCTATAAATCAATAAACACTTATTGTGTTTTTTTTTTACGAAAAACAGGTAGAAGAATATGTATCGGCCTAAACTGAGGGAAAAAAAAAACTATTTTAGATATTTTTGGGGGATATTTATTATAGCAAATAGTAAAAAATATTGCATTTTTTTCAAAATTGTCGCTCTATTTTTGTTTATAGCGCAAAAAATAAAAACCGCAGAGGTGATCAAATACCACCAAAAGAAAGCTCTATTTGTGGGGAAAAAAGGACGCCAATTTTGTTTGGGAGCTACGTCACTTGACCGCGCAATTGTCTGTTAAAGCGACGCAGTGCCGAATCGCAAAAAAGGGCAAGGTCCTTAACCTGCATATTGGTCTGGGTCTTAAGTGGTTAAACCCTTATAGCCCCTTTAAAAGTGGAGTTAACCTTTTAATAGCTCTACTTTCACTTGTTTTTTATTTACATTAACTTTCCCGTCCTTTTCTGTCCCCCTACTCACATTTTCTGCATCCTATATGTTGCTTCTTTTGTCAGTCATGGTGACAACAAATACATTATAGCAGACAGTAATTTCCTGATACCCAGGCCTGCTGATCACTTCAAACTTCACACTGGATATGGAATGTGCAGCAGCATGCATCACCTTGTAGAACAGTCCAGACTGCGTAATCTGTGGGCTGATTCAGGAATAAGAAGCTGGCTCAAAATGATATTGATACATACTGTAGATGGCACAGGTATTCAGAGTTGCAGCTTGGAGAAATTACTTACTTCCTAAAAAGTTAGCTTATTTGCTAAAAATGTGCAATTTAATTTAGATGTATATCCCTTTATGCTATCAGAATTTAATTATAAGGATTCAGTTCCACTTTAATTAAATCCAATTTTCCAATTTTCAGACAACGAAAAGATCCCACAGCTAATGGCCCTTAATTACTAGAATGAAAAAATGTCATACTAAATAGCTGGCCAACGGCAAAGTGTTCATGTCCTCCAACAAAAGCCGTTTTGGAACTTTTATGAATAATTGGTTATTATGGGTTATCTGATATGTAACCGTGACATCTTAGTTGTTTCCAAATACATGAAAATTCAACTGATGTAAATACATTCCAGAAGACATAGGAGGGGAGAAGTGCAGAAAACAGGGCCTGGGATGTATTTTATTGGCTATTAATGAAAGCTCCAATAAAGTGTATGTAAAGGTAGAACTGTTTTTCTTTTTACAGTGCATCAAAAGTCCACAACACTTACTTCTGCTTCAATGGTCAGATGCCCACAAGGTCGCTCTAATCAAGCCCAACATCTTCTTCCCAGTTTCTAATGGGCACCAGTCTTTGGGTGCATTAATTGGCTGACGTGGGAAGATGTCACTCCAGCGCATGTGCAGGGGCTCAGTCAATCTTAAGCCTCATAAACACGAACAGATTTTCTGCGGACAAAGCGTAGGACTTTTGTCTGAAGGGCGTTGGCCGTGAACTTGTATTGCATACAAACGGCAAATAATTGTCGGCCAACAAACACAAAACTGTGTTTTTTTCAGCTCTTTAGCGCCACCTTTTGGGCAACTTCTGCTAATGTTGTGTTTATGGTGAATTCAAAAGGGGTGGGGAATTGGGAAGAGGGGATACGCAAGTTAAACTACTAATCTATAGGTCATCGGTAATACTGCCTATAATTGATCATGTACCCTTGTTGGGTTTTGTTGCTGTAACCAGTATGTATATCAAGAAAACATAGGATCATAGGATTCCATTTTTCAAGAGGTTTTGCACAAACTGCACTTTTTACATGTAATTTTTGGAATAAAATTATTTTGTATTAATTCCGATTAGATCATTACTTGTTGCTATAGGTAACTGCTTTCAATTAGCCTCCTCTTAGGCTATCCCCTTTGCCTTCCCCTTTTGTTTTCTTGTGTTTATGGTGAACATAAATGATTAGATCATTACTTGTTGCTATAGGTAACTGCTTTCAATTAGCCTCCTCTTAGGCTATCCCCTTTGCCTTCCCCTTTTGTTTTCTTGTGTTTATGGTGAGCATTGCTTCTGAGCATGCGTGTTTGTACTTTGGAGTTTTGTCCGCAGGACTTGTGTACACATAAGGAAAAAACAAAAACTGCGCTAATAACCCTCCCAATAGGCACACTATAGGCAGCAGCTGGCGTGCGATACACAGATAACAATAAAATAACAAAAAAGCCGCGCCACACAATTTAAACCATTAAGAATAGCAAACTCTGAGAGTATGATATATAAAGAAGTCCATAAAAAGTACATGAATCGCTAAATAAAAGTATGTGAGGGACTGCCCTTAGGTGACAAACATAAATTCATGTGGGTTAGTTTACTGTAGAAAAAGTCCTACGGTCCACACCACCAAGTGACAAATAAACAATATAGGTGAACCATCCACCGGAATGATAAGCCGCTTACCAGAAGGCAAGCAATTCGGGCAATTGGCTAAAGCCCAGCCACGGCCTTTTATCTCCTCAGGGATCCCGGATGAGACAAGTTACCTCAGGTACATGATTATAGCCAACTCCAAATGGTTCAGTTGAAATGAAAAAGAGAGGCGCACATAGCGTGACTTCGTTTAACAAACAATTTATTTAAAAAATTAGAGATATACTCACAAGCGAACGATTTAAAAACAGCATGTAAAAGTTACAAACAAATGTCGGCCGGCATATAAGGAGCCCTCCTCCTCAGCGTGGTGACGTCACTGCGTAGCCTCACAGATGCGTTTCGTCATTCACAGGACGTTATCAATTTATCAAATAAAAAAAAAAAATTCACCTCTAAAACCATGGGTTTCGTTTGCACACATTTGCAAATACATGCGTGAGCTACAGAGTCGCTCCGAGGAATTATCTGCAGTCCTAACTCTTGTAAATGTATTAGCGCCTCCATAGTTAAAGCACGTGTATTCTAATGGCTAGATAAAGGGCAGGGGAGCCTAGAGGTAGCCCATCACTTCCTTTAAAGTGGAGTTCCACCCATAAATATAACATTACATCAGTAGTTTTAAAAAAATGTCATTAGTCCTTTAAGAAAAAGAAAAATGTTTTAGATGCCTTCAAAGTGTTGTTGCTAGGCAGAATAGTTAATCTTCCCACTTCATGCACCTAGGTGCTTAAGCTTCCTAACCTACACCGCACAGACTCCTGGGAATGTAGTGGGTGTAACTTTCCAGGAGTCTGTGCACTCCCCAGTCTCGAAGAATCATGTGACTTGGACAATACAGGTGCTGAAACCTGATCTGAAACCTATTACACTGCTTGTGCAGCACTGAGCATGTGCGAGATCTGCAAGGCTGAAATCCAGGGAGTCATACAGTCTGGCTTCATGATGCCCACACACTTAAGATGGCCCCAGTCAATTTCTATTTTATAAAGTGTCTAAATGCTGTAACAACCTAACAAAACGGACCTTAGTTTACAGACTAACTTTACTAGAATACATTAAGCTTGTGTATTACAGGGGTATTTATATTTAAAAAGTGAAATTGTGGCCGGAACTCCGCTTTAAGGAACAGGGGCACACTGGAAACCTATTGCCGCGTACATACGATCGGATTTCTGATGGAATAAAATCTGATGGAATTTTTTCGTCGGAATTTCGATGAAGCTGACTTTCATCAGTCTTGCCTATCAGACTAAATTCCAACTGTACGGCGAGCCGAAAAAAAATGAAGTTCAATGCTTCCGAGCAAGCGTCGACTTGATTCTGAGCATGTGTGGATTTTTCTCCAACGGAGTTCCACACAGACAATCGGAATTTGCTATCGATTTTTTTTTTTCCCCATCAGAAAAATTTAAAACATGTTCTATTTTTTTACACCGATGGAAACAAGTCTGATGGGGCCCACACACGTTCGACTTTTTTCAACGGAAAAAAATTATCGTGTGTACGCGGCATCACACATAGCACAATTGCAGCAAAAGCATCCAGTGTGTCCTCTCACCAATATTATATAAGTAACAAACTACTGGTCACTGCCCCCACCTATAACTGGCCTTCACAGCAGGAAGCACATGCAAGGGCAAGGCATGCAAAACAAAACCAAAGGAAAATCCTAGCTCAACTCACCAGCCAGTCTGCAACCAGACTATTGCAGAAGAGACAAAGAAGAAGGGACAAGATGCGCCAATCTAAGTGCAATAAGCCCAAATTTAATGAAGGATACAAATAAAATAAGTATACATGTGCAATGCCTACTCACAAACAGAGGTAGATAGTAGGCACAGAACCGGAATGGAGAGATGCAGATGATCGGTGATCAGATGCGTGCCTGGAGTCATTCGGTGATCTCAACTAGCGGGTGTCCAAATCGCGGGCAGCAGCAGGCTGATGATATTCGATGTCCGGGGATAGGAACACCAGAAAGGCCACGGAGATTCGGCGTGCGCTTCACCGTGGAGCGCAGCGTCCCGCCGTCGCACCGGAAGTGACGTGGGAGTCCAGGCCAGCCAATGGGATTACGCGTTTCACAACGTCAGCTGTTTCTTCAGATCCAGATTAGATGGATCTGAAGAAACAGCTGACGCTGTGAAACGCGTAATCCCATTGGCTGGCCTGGACTCCCACGTCACTTCCGGTGCGACAGCATGTTCGAATTTTTTTTTGTCGTTTTTCAGAAGCCGAAAAACAATGTGAAGCCCACATACGATGATTTTAAATGACGTTTTTAAAAACGACTTTTTTTTCATGCCGAAAAACGACCGCGTGTAGGTGGCATCAGAGGGGGATTTCCATTACTGTAGTAGGTTTTCTCTTACTTCCTGTTTTGTCTCTGGAATACAAACCGGAAAATCACCTAGACGGTTCATCAACAGCAAACAAATAACTTTAAGCAATTTACTGCTCTGTCCGTGACTAAAATTTTTTTGGCTAAACATACACTTGAAGGAAAAAATGCTCAGAAAGCCACTTTGCTTACAACAAGCAAACTTATATTTCCACAAGCAATTTATTTACAAGCACGCAAAAGGATGCATTATATCTTTTAGGTCCAGAAACTGCAAACTATAAAATGAATGGAATTTTTTTTTTTATTTTTTTTTTTTTTAAATAGAACCTTTAATAACCACCTTCACATCTATTATTGTTGATAAATTGAAAGCAGTGTTTCATAGACATGAAATTCCAGAAGGGTTTGTGTCAAGCAATGGCTTTCAGGTTGCTTCAAAAGCATTTGGAAGGTTTACTAAGAACTATGGGCCAGATTCAGGTACATCTGCGGCCGCCTAACGTATCGCATTTACGTTATGCAGCCGCAAGTTTTACGGGCAAGTGCTTGATTCACAAAGCACTTGCCTGTAAAGTTGTGGCGGCATAGCGTAAATCCCCCTGGCGCAAGCCCGCCTAATTCAAATGATCCGGGTAGGGGGCGTGGATCATTTAAATTAGGCGAACGTACTGTGCATGCGCCGTCCCTAAAATTTCCCGACGTGCATTGCGGTAAATGACGTCGCAAGGACGTCATTGGTTTCGACGTGAACGTAAATGGCGTCCAGCGCCATTCACGGACGACTTACGCAAACGACGTAAAATTTTCAAATTGCGACGCGAGAACGACGGCCATACTTAACATTGGATACGCCACCTAGGGGGCAGCTTTATCTATACGCCGCATATCTCTTACGGAAACGGCGTACATTTACTGCGACGGGCAATCGTACGTTCGTGAATCGGCGTAACGACTCATTTGCATATTCTACGCCGACCGCAATGGAAGCGCCACCTAGCGGTCAGCGTAAATATTGCAGCCTAAGATACGACGGCGCAGGCCGTCGTATCTTAGCCATGTTTAAGTGTATCTCAGTTTGAGAATACACTTAAACATACGATGGGCTTAGATTCAAAGTTACGTCTGCGTATCTGCTGATACGCCGGCGTAATTCTTTGAGAATCTGGCCCTCTGATTTTCAGCATACAACTTCCGCATCTAACTATTCACACTCGAACCGAAGGCTTTCAAAGGCCATCCATATGCTGCCAGGCTAAAAGGCAAAAATACACCTACTAATGACAAGCTCTTATGCCGTGTACACACGATCATTTTTCAGGTTGTAAAAAATAACGCTTTTTAAAAATGTCATTTAAAACGATCGTGTGTGGGCTTCAGAGCATTTTTCGTGTTCTGAAAAACTGGGAAAGAAAATTTCGAACATGCTCTATTTTTTCACGACGTTTTAAACGTTGTCGTTTTATGGGTTGTAAAAAATGGTCGTGTGTAGGCTTTAACAACGTGAAAAACCTGCGCATGCTCAGAAGCAAGTTATGAGACGGGAGAGCTCGTTCTGGTAAAACTACCGTTCGTAATGGAGCAAGCACATTCATCACGCTGTAACAGACAGAAAAGCGCGAATCTTTTTTTACTAACACAAAATCAGCTAAAGCAGCCCCAAGGGTGGCGTCATCCGCATTGGAACTTCCCCTTTATAGTGCCGTTGTACGTGTTGTACATCACCACGCTTTGCTAGAGCATTTTTTTTGTTCACGATCATGTGTAGGCAAGACCGTTTTAATGATGAAGTTGAAAAAAACGTTGTTTTTTCTAGAGCCTGAAAAACATAGTTTTTTACAACCCGAAAAATTACCGCGTGTACGCGGGCATCACATTCAGCTGCTCCTAAGCTGGTGATTGTTCTCCACCCCACCTTGTTGTCCATGACAAGCTGGTAGCCAAGGGTTAATCCTGCCCTAATAAAAAATAATATTGGAGGATTAAAGTTGACCTGTGCTATGTCCATGCATAGAAAAGTGACATGGCCACTTTAATGCCCCGTTCCCAACAGCATACTGTATACTCATAATTTCTATCATTCCCTTTATCCTTCATTATGGTCTCCATTTTTTTCAGTACAAGGGCCACACTTTATATTTAAACATTTTTAACATTTTTACAATCCCCATTAGAGCCCCCTTACATCAGGAGTGTCCATCCGATTCCCCCTTTAAATCAAGGTCCCTATTAGTGTCCCCCTTAGATTAGGATTCCCATAAGAGTTTACCTTACATCATGGCCCCTATCAGAGTCCATGTCATGATCAGGGGTCAGGCTCAAAGACCAGTTGCTACAGCAGAAGTGGTACTATCACCGACCAGCAGGATAGGTACACATGCAGTCATCATGGCAGATGGCACAGGCTCACCTGAGGTGTGGAGTCTAAGTACTAAACAGTGTTCACCAGAGCTTCTGAAGTTGGAGATGGATTTTGCTGCATGTTAATACGAGGTCGCCTTCCACAGGATTGGCCTACAAGGAGGTGAGCAAGCAAGGGTCCAGAAGTAGATATACCAGGTAGGGATCAAACAGAAGCGTAGTTAGTAAACAAACCAAAGGTCAGTAAAGAGTAGTTGTAGGTTGGGATCAGGCAGAAGCATAGTTGAGGAACAAGCTAAGGGTCAGCAACGAGTGGTAGCAAAGATAGGGATGGCAGCAGGGAAGACAGAGCGAGATATTGGCTGGAGAGAGCATAATAATCTGGCAAACAGGAAATGCATAGACATGGCATAATGTGGAAGTTCATAAGTTCATAGGAGGAGCAAAGAGTTCAAGGTCCAGCATAAGTGAAGGCACCACGCAGGGTTGTCTAGTAGACATGTGCATTTGTTTTTGTCCGAATGCATTTTCGTCCGAATTTCGGGTATTTTCGTTATAGTTTTAACAAACGAAAACGAATAGGCAGAATCCGAAAGATCTGACATAAAAAATGCTTTATTTTCGTTTTCGTTGCTACAACAGTTCGATATAGATAGGAGATTCGACATTACACTGACAATAGCGATCTGTGTATATCAAAGATTCGACGAAGCAGCGAAAAGAATACAAACGTTGAATCTGTAATTGAAGGCTTATGGTGTCTGTCAAAAGTTCTAAGAAGATTCGACAAGCAGCTAAACTGTACAACGCAGCAATCGTACATTTCCGGTCAAATGCTCGGCCCATAGGCTATAGAATAATTTGAATGTTGGTTGACTAGTAATAATTTATAAATATAATTATTACTAGTGTCATACAACATTAGAATCCTTCTATAGCTTGTAGGTGGAACATTCGACCAGAAATGTACGATTGCGGCGTTGTACAGTTTAGCTGCTCCATTGAATCTTCTTAGAACTTTCGACAGACACCATAAGCCTTCAATTACAGATTCAGCCTTAATTAATTTTGATTTTCGAACAAATGCATGTTTTAACAAAACAAAATAAATAAAAACAAATTTCCGGAGTAACTAAATAAATTCCGAAAATAAATATTTCAGTGTGCACATGTCTATTGTCCAGTGGATCAGACAGGGTGCTGTCCAGCATCTCAGTTACCTCAGCGAGATAAGTCAATGCCAGACACAGCAGAGGTCCCAGGTTCAAGTCTAGGCCCTGACAGTCCCCCTTTAGATGGGTAGGGATGTTTTTGAAGAAAGGACCATATACAGCCTCTGCTGACCTTGGGCCAGATTCACATAGAATTGCAGCCGTGTAACGTAACCCGTTTACGTTACACTCCCGCAAGTTTTCAGAGTAAGTGCCCGATCCACAAAGCACTTACCTGTAAACTTGTGGCGGTGTATCGTAAACACGTCCGGGCACCATTTAAATTAGGCGCGCTCCTGTGCCGGACGTACTGCGCATGCTCCGTCTTGAAATTCCCGCCGTGCTTTGCGCGCAGTGACGTAATTTTTTCGAACGACGACGTGCGTAGCGTTCATTCGTATTCCCGGACGTCTTACGCCAAAACAAAAAAAAATTTAAATTCGACCCGGGAACGATGGCCATACTTTAACATGGCTCGACTAAAGTTAAGCCATGTTAAAGCAGGTGTAAAATTGTGACGGGAAAAAATTACTAGCGACGACGTAACAACGGGAAAAAACTTTGTGGATCGCCGTAACTGCTAATTTGCATACCCGACGCTGGAATACAACGCGAACTCCCCCCAGCGGCGGCCGAAGTATTGCATCCTAAGATCCGACAGTGTAAGTCAATTACACCTGTCGGATCTTAGGGCTATCTACGCGGAAATGATTCTATGAATCAGCCGCATAGATATGACAGGAGATACGACGGTGTATCAGGAGATACGCCGTCGTATCTCCTCTGTGAATCTGGCCCCTTATTCCTTAACCTCTGTACATTGAGGATACACCACTGTGGGCCAGATGTAGTTTGGCGACCCCTCAAGTAGCTCAAGTAAAATCTTACACAGTGGACTGTGTAAGATTTACTTGGTACTTGGTCAAAACCCGGAGTTAGGCTTTAACAGAGCAAAAAAAGGGATACATAGGAAAAAAACTGGTTGTTGGTGGGGTGGGATCGGAGCGAACTCTCTGCGAGCCGAGCCCACCCTATATTGAAGTCTATTAGAGCCTCTGGCTCTAATAGTCGCTTCAAAAAAACAGCCCCCCCACATTCAAATCCATGCACCGGTGTCCTGAAAGGGGCCGGACGCATGGATGGGGGGCAGCATTGGACGGGGGGCGGCCCTGGTTGCTGGGAAAGATTTACTATTGTGGGAGAGATCTATTGTTGCTGGCTGAAGAAGTCTATTGATGCTGGCTGTAGGGAGATCTGTTGTTGCTGCTGGAATTCTTGTTGCGGAATGTCCATTGTTGTTAGGGGATCTACTGTTGCTGCCGGGAGAAGGGGGGTTGTTATTGACTGCAGGGGATCTGTTTTATTGCTTTTCTTGTTATCATTACCAAATTCCATAATAGAACCCCACAAAATGATACTTGGTTCTGTATTCTCTAAGAGGGCAGTAATGGGAGGTCGGTAGGTGGTGGGACCAAGGCATGGTGCTTGGAGGGGGGTAGGGGCAGAGACAAGGGGTGATTCAGAAAAGGGGGGAGTTCCTGAACATATTCTCTAAGAAAAAAAGGCTGGCTATTGTTTTGCCTGGACAACAAACTAAATCATTGAGGTTGTTCTCCATGTACAGTACAGAGTTTATATTGAGTTTTTAGTTTTGCCTGTAGGGTATCATTAAATAAAGCTGGTAGTGATCTAAGGTCAATATTTGTTTACACTTAATGCTGGCTACCATAACATGAACATAAAAAAATAATAAAAAAAATACAGTTTTCACTAAGCCGAGTCCTGCTCACTTGAGATATTGCACACGAGAAGAAGAAGAAGAGATAAACCACACAGCTTTTCCCTAACACAATGATTATTTTCCATTTTCTCGTTTTAGAGGGCGATCAAACAGCTTGCAGATCTTATTATGCTCTCAGGGTTTTATTGCGGACGATGTGTTTTGCAGATACATGTGTAAACATTTCATTGATAATAATGCAGCATAAACCTGTCTCACCCAAGTTCCGCCAATGTTTGTGACCTTGTTTTGTCGGGACGTACAATGCATGCAATCCCACTTATATATTACACTCCACGCTCTGCTATAAGTCTGGCATAAACAGAACTGAGCGAGGTTGACCGTTTTAAAACCGACAGGCGGTATAACAGCTGAACTGTAGCAGGGTAATATTTTCTAATTGGTATCATTTAATACATTAAATCACAATGATCAAGACATTTACAATCCATATTAATGTTGACCTCTAGAAAAGTACAGAACTTCCTAGCCAGTAATACATGCAAAAAAACGAAATATGATACAGGTCAAACTGTCATGTTTGGACGATGGGAAAATAAACAGTTAGACGTAAAACTTAGAAATATATATCATTCTGTTAGGCATGAGCAATAATATACTCTAGAATATTTAATCATTTCCCTTTGGGATTAATAAATATATCCCCAAAGAAGCTGCTAGAATACTCTATGGCCCGGATTCACAAAACACTTGCGCCAACGTATCTCCAGATACGCCGCGTAAGTGCAAATATGCGCCGTCGTATCTGTGCGCCGGACCCACATACTAAGATACGCCTAAAAACAGGCTTCACCCCACCGACGTAACTTGCCTATGCCGGCGTATCATGGGCGCATATTTATGCTGCACGCATTTGGCGCTCCCATTGATTTTCTATTCAAATATGCAAATGAGGGAGATACGGCGATTCACGAACGTACGTGCGCCCGACGCAAGTGCACGTAAGTTATACGTACGTCGTAAAGTTATGCCCCATAAAGGAGGTGTAACTCAGCAGCATCCATGCAAAGGGCTGCACCAGGGAAAACAAGCCGGCGTATTTTACGTAGTTTACGTTGGACGTGAATATGGCTGAGCGTAGGTTACGTTCACGCCGTAGGCAGTGATCCGACGTATCTTAGGGAGTAGTTCTGACGTGATTCTGAGCATGCGCACTGGGATGCGTCCACGGGACGGCGCATGCGCCGTTCGTTATACGCATCTGTCTGGCGCTTGGCCCATTATTTGCATGGGGTCACGCCTCATTTGCATGGCTCACGCCCACTTCCACTTACGCCGGCTTATGCCTAGGAATTCCAGCGCAGTTTTGGGAGCACTGGCTTTGTGAATTCAGTGCTTGCCTCTCTGCGCTGCGTCGGCGTAGCGTACAGGAGATACGCTATGGCGGCATAAATGTGCGCCGCTGTCTGTAAATCCGGGCCTATTTCTTCAACTCTTCAGCCAGGCACATCATATTTTCCACAGCCAGGCACACACTTAAGCCCCATACACACTATTAGATTTTCTGCAGATGTTTGTCTTCAGATTTACCAAATCCATATAATATGAGGTCAAACCTTGAGGCCTCGTACACACGACCGAGAAACTCGACGGGCGAAACACATAGTTTTCCTCGTCGAGTTCCTTGTTAGGCTTTTCGAGGAACTCGACAAGCTTGCTTTGAGTACACACTGTCAAGACAAAATCTCCTCGTTGTCCTACAACACATACAATGGCAGGGGAAGTTCGATTCCACTGGCTAAACTCTTGGGGCTGCTTTTGATAATTTCATGTGTTTGCGTGTTAAATAAAAGTTTGGTAAGAGACGATTTGCACTTTTCAGTCTGTTACAGCTTTAAAAATGTGTTATCTCCATTACAAATGCTACTTTTACTCCCGTCTCATACTTTAATCTGAGTAAGCGCAGGTTTCTTAGCATACAGACGTTCAAGTTTCTCGTCGAAAACCAGCCCGTCGGGGATTTAGACGAGCCAAAGCAGACTCCCGTCGAGAAAATAGAGAACTTGCTCTCTTTTTGGCTCGACAAGGTTCTCGATCGGGTTTCCTCGACGAAAATGTACACAAGACCCGTTTCCTAGGCAAAAAAATATCTCAGCAAGGTTCTTGCTGGTTTTTGCCGAGAAACTCGGTCGTGTGTACGAGGCCTGTGAGTTTAAATTTGTATGCAATTAGGCAGGCCCTTGCACTACATGGTTTTGGAAAATGTGAAGACAAAAATCTGCAGAAAATCTAAAAGTGTGCATTGGGGTTTAGGCTAGTTTCTTGAATAATCAGTCTAGGGGTTTTGGTTGTTCTTTGTTTTTGTTTTATTGAGAATTTAGATAGGGAAGGGAATGTAGTGGTATATTCCAGATTCAACTAATTACAGGGAGGACAACTTCCTCAAGTTTGACTGTGGAATTCCTACTTGACAGAACATGCACTCTTGAGCAGGACCTCTACGAGAAGGATAGACTATTGCTCTTCAGGACACTAGCCAGTGTTCCCTTTCTGCTGCACCCAGTAGCTGACTTTCCTAGCACAGAGAATAACAGAATAAAAAGAACTGCCTCACATAAAACATCTGTTTAGACGAAACGTACGTCAGGCAAGGCAAAGACATTGTGGGGCCCATAGAGGGTGTAGGACGAGTGTCTTTTTCCAATGCCTGTTGAAACTTTGCTGTTGTAAGTAGACTTTTATTAAACGAATTTGCTTTTACTGAATGCTTTTTCTCTTCTCATTGACATACTGTGTGACCAAGTCTGAGGTTCCTTAAAGATTCATTTATACGGTGACATTGGCATCCATTAAGCGGCTGAAAAGTTGAGGCACCTTATACCTAGTGAGTAAGGGGTGAATACTCACTGATGTGCATACAGACCTTGATAGGTCTAATGATCTGGTAAGAGGATACATTTGCCCTGTTTTTTCCTATGGGGAGTACTGGGTGTTGCACCTATTAAGAAACGGAGGAGACTTTTTAATCTTCACTGAATGGACTTTTTTTGATTTTGGACACATAATTTTTACCCTTTTTTTTTTTTTACTTATTTAATTTAACACATATTAATTTGTGATTAACCACTTCAGCCCCGGACCATATTGCTGGTCAAAGACCAGAGCACTTTTTGCGATTCTGCACTGCGTCGCTTTAACTGACAATTGCCCGGTCGTGCGGCGTGGCTCCCAAACAAAATTTACGTCCTTTTTTCCCCACAAATAGAGCTTTCTTTTGGTGGTATTTGATCACCTCTGCGGTTTTTAGTTTTTGCGCTATAAACGAAAATAAAGCGACAATTTTGAAAAAAAAATAATATTTTTTACTTTTTGCTATAATAAATATCCCCCAAATATATATATATAAAAAAAAAAAATTCATCAGTTTAGGCCGATACGTATTCTTCTACATATTTTTCGTAAAAAAAAAATCGCAATAAGCGTTTATTGATTGGTTTGCGCAAAAGTTATAGCTTTTACAAAATAGGGGGTAGTTTTATGGCCTTTTTATAAAAACATTTTTTACTAGTAATGGCGGCGATCAGCGATTTTTTTGGGGTACTGAGACATTATGGCGGACACTTCGGACACTTTTGACACATTTTTGGGACCATTGGCATTTTTATAGCGATCAGTGCTATAAAAATGCATTGGATTACTATAAAAATGCCACTGGCAGGGAAGGGGTTAACACTAGGGGGCGGGGAAGGGGTTAAATATGTTCCCTGGGTGTGTTCTAACTGTGGGGAGGTGGACATACTAGGGGAAATGACTGATAGCTGTTCATACATTGTATGAACAGACGGTCAGGCATTTTTCCCCTGACAGGACCGGGAGCTGTGTGTTTACACACACAGCTCCCGGTCCTCGCTCTGTAGCGAGCGATCGCGGGTGCCCGGCGGTGATCGGGCATGTGCGCGGGAGGCAGGTGCGAGCAGGGGGCGCGCGAAACCGCCTCCGGCAGTGCGCGTGCCCCTATTGACTGCTCGGCGACATGACGTATAGCGACGTGATCGCGCCCAGCAGAGCCGACCTGCCACTGTATAACTGCGGCGGCTGGTTGGCAAGCAGTTAATGCACTATTGAACAGTGGATATATATATTTGGTTACATTGCTGTGTACAATATTGTGAGTCATTGTGTCGGGCTCCGGGCACCTGAATTACAGCAGCGTTTTTTTTTAGAAGCGCCTCATTAGAGCCGTGGGCTCTAATAAGCATCCTGATTAGAGCCGTAGGCTTCCAAAATGGTAAAAGGCGGGCCCAATGCTGTGTGTTCGCTGTTTACTCAGCGTTGTGTTAGGAAAGCGAATAAATCACTTTCCTAACACTGCACTGCATCAATTGCAGCCACTGGGTGGCTGCAATTGATGTTTTTTTTTTTCAGTTCGTTTGCGCCCCCCAAAAAAAATTGAGCACCAGCCGCCACTGCATGCAGTCTAAAGAAACATTTTACTTTAAAGCTAGATTATAGTTTCTTTTGTATCTTCGATTAAGTTCAGCGTTAAACCCTCTAAAGGGCATTAAGGAAAAGTAAGTACATGTTTAATAATGCAGAGGCATTTAGCAAGTAAATTTACTTTTGTTAAATTGATGTGGCCAGCTACTGAAAAAGGAAGCTCATGCCATACAAAATTCAGGACTGTGATATTCTACAGATAGTGATGCTTTTTGGGTTGGAAAACATATTTTCTCTTCTACAAGCTGCAAACTATTGTAATTTGAGGGGGCTTCCCAAGCAATGCAAAGTAGGCATGTGCTTTTAAAGGGGTAGGGATTTCTCTTACATTTTTTACTCCAACCAAAGTTTCCGAATGACTGAACTCTATTCACATTTCTGTGTTGATCATGCATTGCTGAATTAAAATGTTGAATACAACAATGAGGCTCTGCCATGGCAAGAATGTGGCATTTCTGCCTTCACCCTGATGGCATCAGGGTGCACAACGTGGCCCCAGTAATAAGGATACTAGGACATTCTTATACTTTTAAAAGTCTTGTGTGATAGTAAAGGCTTTCTTTTAATAACAAACATGACCTACTCACCTGCTCTGTTGCAGTGGTTTTGCACAGAGCAGTCCTGATCCTCCTTCTCAGTCCCCTTGCTGGTGCGCTTAGCCCCTCCCTCCTGCCAAAAGCCCCCACACTAAGCAGCTTGCAATAGGAGCACACAAGCAGGCTGGTTCCCAAGCCGCTGTACTGCGTTGTCCATTCACACACAGAGCCGTGGCTTGGCCCTGCCCCCTCTCTCTCCTCATTGGCTCACTAGCCATGACTGACAGCCAATGGCTCCTGCTGCTGGCCCAGCCAATGAGGAGAAAGAGACCCCAGAAAGCCAATGCTCTTCTGCACATCGCTGGTTTGAAATAGGGTTTAGGTAAGTATTTGGGAAGCTGGGGGGACTGCTGCACAGAGAAGGTTTTTTACTTTCATGCAAAGGAAGGCATGAAGGTAAAAAACCTTGAGCCTTTAGAACCACTTTAACTTAAAGAGTTAATGAATAAATAAAAAAGACTCCTATATCAGACCTTCTATATCAGCATCTAACAGACTGCCAGAGGTTTTCTTTATTAACATCAGTCATTGTTTAGCAGAAATCAGTACTGTGCCCTAGTCAACTGCATATGATTTTCAAGGTCTACCTGTTTAGTTGCTTGTGGTCTAATCCATGGGTCTGCAAACTTTCTAAACAAAGGGCCAATTGAGAGCAGAAAATACCCCAGCATCAGTGGGAGTCTGTGGTGTAGCATGGGGGGTGCCGTGGCCCCGGGCGCATTATTTAGGGGGGCACAATTTCGAGCAAGTGTGTGTCACGGTGTCAAAACCTCCTAAATTTAATATCCTGTGTCCCCAGCCACCCGGCGCTCTGGCCGTCAGGTTTCAATGTCCGGTGCCCTGTGATTGGGGGTATAGGGGTCATGTGTGGCCTGAGGCTGGCCTGTCTGCAATCGCGGTTGCTCCTGAAGTCCCACCTTTGCACATGACCCCTATACGCCCAATCACAGTGCGCCGGACACTGAACAAACATGGCGGCCTCCTCCTATCCTCCGGACCGATGTCATGCAGGTGAGGAGGAACACGAACACAGACTGGGGAGAGAGGCAGAGAGAGAGAAGGAGGCAGAGAGAGAGACAGACAGAGGCAGAGAAAGAGAGAGACGGAGGCAGGCAGAGGCAGAGAGAGACGGAGGCAGAGAGAGAGAGAGAGGGAGACGGAGGCAGGCAGAGAGAGAGAGACAGAGGCAGCGAGAGAGAGGCAGAGAGAGACAGAGGCAGAGAGAGAGACAGGGCAGAGAGAGAGAGAGACAGGGGCTGAGAGAGAGAGAGAGAGAGAGAGAGAGAGATACTGTAGGCAGAACAGTATAGTGGTCAGTGTAGTATACAGTATAGTGGTCAGTGTAGTGTAATGGACAGTATAGTGGTCAGTGTATTTCTCAGTGTAGTGGACAGTATAGTGGTTAGTGTAGTGTAGTGGACAGTATAGTGGTCAGTGTAGTTCTCAGTGTAGTGTAGTGTACAGTATAGTGGTCAGTGTAGTGTGTAATGGTCAGTGTTGAAATCAAGTAGGTTAGTGTAGTAGTCAGTATAGGAATCAGGTAGGTCAGTACTATTGTATTTGAAGGGACTCTGGGAGTGCTAAAAGTCTGCAGGTTAGGGGGCGCAAATTACTTGCCTTGCCCCGGGTGCTGGCGTAAGTTAAGGAAGACAAGTGGAGTTCATAGGCTGTGGGGTGGACAGAGGGACCTGGCAACACCTCCCCACATGACCTCACATGCATCCTTGTTGCCCACCTAGCGTGGACCATTTGTTGCTAGAGGAGGCACTACACTGCCAAAGCCACACAAAAAGAGAAGCATGATCGCCACCATCTTGACAACGAGTGAAACAATGAGAGCAGAACACAGCCACAACCATATTGTTGATTGGCCCGGCCTGAATCCAAGGATTCCACTTAAGTAGGTAGGACAGGGACAGTCAAAGAGGCAGATGTGGCCTGGGGCTGTAAAATGACAATGTCTATAGAAATTCTCAGCCTTTAAAAAAACAATAGTAAGGTAAAGAGTATCTAAACACAAAAGTACTGGCTTTGAATTGAGTGTGAAAGTGTTGGAACCTTTGTCAGGTCTTATTTGTGGTCTGTATTTTCGCTAGCAAAATGGAGTCCCTATTCGACCTAATGATCAATTGGTCAAGTGAGGAACAAAAATCCCAAATTTTGAGTTGTCACGAGAATGGAGAGAAAATAGTTCCAATTAGGACACTAATAACATAAATAATCATTCCCCCACTATAGTAAAAAAAAAAATCTTGGGGTTTTACTTTGAATAATAATTAATTTGGCTTATATTTGAGAATTGTTCTCCTTGTGTGAATCAATTCACCCAATTTAACCTCATAGTTTGCACATTCACTCATCTCTATAGATCAGGGGTCTCCAAACTGTGGCCCTTTGCTTGCTTTTATCCGACCCTTGGGGCACTAATCCTCCCACACTATTTTGCCATCGAACACCAACAATGGAGCACCATTTTTCCCACTGACACTAATAGGGCACTATTCCTCCTTATGATAGCAACGATGGGGCACTATTCCTCTAACCTAATACCAAATGTTTACTTCTATTGATGCCAGAAAAAATTCCACTCCCGCTGGCCAAGATCTGGCCCTCCTGAAGTCTGAAGGACAGTAAACCGGCCCTTTTTTTAGAAAGTTTGGAGACCCCTGCTATAGATGATCTCTTTCCATCAAGTAGAAGTTGATAAAAATCACCCAGGTGATTAGTGTTGATCACAGTTAAAGAGAACCTGTCACTTTGCACACCCACTGAGAAATGCTCTTTATACCCATTGTCTGCCCCATTTGTCTGTCAGATCCATCAGCATAAATCCTTTAGGCCGCGTACACACGGTCGGTCCAAACCGCTGAAAACGGACTGAAGTTCAGTTTCATCGGTCCAAACCGACCGTGTGTATGGCCCATCGGTCTGTTGTCCTTCGGTCCAAAAAAGAGAACTTGCTTTAAAATCGAACCGAAGAACGCTTGACCGATAGGTCAAAACCGATGGTTAGTACACAAAAGCATCGGTTCAAAACCCGCACATGCTCAGAATCAAGTCGACGCATGCTTGGAAGCATTGAACTTCGTTTTTTTCAGCACATCGTGTGTTTTACGTCACCACGTTCTGACCTGATCGGTTTTGGAAACGATGGTGTGTACACACATCAGACCATCAGTCTGCTTCAGCGGTGAACCAATGAAAACGGTCCGTCGGACCATTCTCATCGGATGGATCGACCGTGTGTACGCGGCCTTATAGACTGCTGTCAGCAAAAGATGGTCTTAAAGACCTGCTTCCCTCCCCCCACATCCCAATGTTTGGGAATTATGATTGGGTGCTTAGGCTGAGCACTGCATTCTGGGATTAAAAAGAAAAATGTCACACATTCTCCCATACCGTATTCGGGAGCACCGGGTCTATTCAAGAGCTCTGACAGATAAATGGAGCAATGGGGGAGAAGGGGAAAGGTTTTAGAAGGTAGGGGCATCAGCTTTCAAGAGGACCTTTCCCTTTGTCTTGAATGAGCAAATTGACAGATCTTATTTAACATCTTCTCCAGGCCAGCATGTATCAGTGGGATTATTTAAAATCCTCAGAACCCTGCAGCTTTTCTACAATAGTTTATTTAAGACCCAGTCTAGCATGTCTGTAGTCTACAGTATATAAGAGCTTTTTAAAAGAAATGCTTGGTTTAATATACAGCAAGGAACCAGATAACTGATAAAAAAAAGACTCCATGAGAGAAGATGAAAGCACACCACAGCTGCTAGTGTGTGTAGAATAGCATTTTCTGCCCCGTTCATTGTCCACTGTACATTCCTCACTTTGCCAGATAGGAGGCGGCGAGGGCGATAACACTCAGACAATTCTTCAGAAAGACAGTTCCTCTCGCCATGTACTCTCAGTCATGCTCTTTTATGCCCTAGAACAGTAACTACTGCTTTGTATTGATTTACAGGGGCTATGAGACAGAAAACGAAGAGCTCTGCGAGAAGGATTTTCAGAATAAATATTTACCAAGCTCTTATTATTTTTACTTCCTGCTCTGTTGGCAAACCCTGTTCTGTTCCTGTTCTGGGGAAACCAAGAATATTGATTAAAAAACAAAAGAAGTGTTCGTAAGAATGGATTTGAGTAAACTATAGGCAAAGTTTAAGGTAACATAGATAGTAATTATATTTAACAAATCACTTGTATCTTTACATTATAGATTACCAAATATTTTTGAGTTCAACAACAGTGACATATAATTCTTCAATGTAATGCTAAAACGCGCCTTTTAATGTGGACCTGTACTCGTATAGTCATATATAGTAAACCGGGCTGAAGAAAAATATTCAAGTACATTATTTGTCCAAAGCATTGCTATAAAGTTGTCCCACCCTTTGGTTGTGGCTATTGCAACCCTCACTCTTCTGAAAATGTTTTCTCCAAGGTTTTGGAGGGTGTCTATGGGAAATTACACTCATTAAGGCCCCTTTCACACATGTACGACTTGTCCCACAATTTGGGACTGCAAAGTAGCATGACAAGTCGTTCCCCATGATTTCCAATGACAACCATTCATATTAGTACGACTTCAAGTCGTTCTGACTTCAAAGTAGTCCCTGCACTACTTTGGTCTGATTTTGAGGTCAATTACACAGGCATTCCTTGAAATTGTGGCCGCAAAATTGCGGTAAAACTGCGCAACTTTGAAGTCACACAAGTGTGAAAGGGGCCTAAGACTGGGTTCACACTTGTACGACACGACTGTCATCCTACTTTGCCCTGCTACATCTGTCCTAAATTGGTCCTACTTCCATCCGACTTGAATGAACAAGATAACATTTTGCTCCGACTTTGAGATAGTAGGACTTGTCTTTTGACCAATCAAAACAATCCCAATGTGACATAAATTATTTTTACTGCTGCTGTAATTACCATGTTGGATGTTACTACCGTGTTTCCCCGAAAGTAAGACCGGGTTTTATATTAATTTTGTCCACAAAAAACACACTAGGGCTTACTTTCGGAGTAGGGCTTATTTATTTACAGAATGTACAAATTTTACAAATATTCTGTGTCCCCCTGTCACCCCCCCCCCCCAACTGTCAGGTCAGGAGTCATTACGGTATTTTAAGAAAGACATCTTGGCACTGTATCCGGTGCAGTACCATAGAAAATACCTTTTACCGTAGGGTGTACCGGTATTCACCTGCTCTTTCGTTATCCAGGAGGAGAGAGTGAGAGAGAAGAGCTCCGTGCGCTGAGGAGGAACGGGCTGAAGACGTCAGGCGGGAGGAGAGAAGGAGAGAGAAGAGCCGAGGTCACCTGTCATCAGCTCGCTCCGTGCAGTAAGAAGGGATGGGCTGAAGATGTCAGGGGGGAGGAGAGGAGGAACGAGAAGAGCCGGCCCGCTGCTTACAGTAAAGAGGGACGGGGTGCAGATGAGGTGAGAAGAGGGCGGATCAGCAGTGGCTTTAAACATACGGGACCATATTTTTTAACACAGTAATAAACGGAAACACTGCAGCAATGTATAGGTTTGAAAAAATAGATTTTTAATGAACTTTGACTAGGGCTTACTTTCAGGGTAGGGCTTATATTGCAGCCCGCTCTGATAATCATGCTAGGGCTTTCTTTCGGGGTAGGGCTTTCTTTCGGGGAAACACGGTAGTTGGATGGTTAGAACAAGGATCCTACTTTGATCCGACTTCAATGATATTTAATGGGCTGAAGTAGGACCAAAGTCTGATCAAAGTAGTACAGGGAGCATTTTCAAAGTCGGACCGACTTGTGTTGGACCAGTTAAGACGGCTCTCATAGGGAATCATTGATTTGCACACGTCAATGCAACATGAGCTCCCAATGTCGGAGCGTTTCTCGTACCAGTGTGAACCCAGTCTAAGCCAAAAGATAATTTGCGGGGTCTAGTACGGGTGTTTGGATGAGAAGACTTGGCTTGCAATCATTGTATCAATTTATTCTAAACGTGCTCAGGAGGGTTGCGTTCAGGGCTCTCTACAGGCCACATGAGCTCCTCTACAACAAACCATGTCTTTATGGAACTGACTTTATGTACAGGAGCACAGGACATACATCGCACAGGCAAGCTCTTCTCTCTTCCTTCCACCTTCCCACCATCTTTCATTGTATTGTTCTAGTCCTAATTAAAATGTCATAATTACCATCCATCCCAGAGACAGCCTCTATTTTTAAAAATGTAGTCCAAGGATTTGTTTTCACATGGTAGTTTCAGATCTTTTATTATTTTCATCCTCTAAGGATTTTCATAAGAATAGCTCTAAGAATAGTTAATATTCTAAGAATAGTTATAATTAATAGAACTTTGGTTAGAATACGTCGCTTCGCCCTTTGGCCACTAGGGGTGCGCGCGCCTGCTGCCTCGTTGCCGGAGCCAATGCGGGTGCCTGGCGGACGGGATGACCGCCGGACACCCGCAATCGCTTGTGACAGAGAGAGAAATGGGATCTGTGTGTATAAACACACAAATCCTGGTTCTTTCTGGGGAGAGGAGACTGATCGTGTGTTCATACAATTTATAAACACCGATCTCTCTCTTCCCCTAGTTAGTCCCATCCCCCCTACAGTTGGAACACAGTGAGGGAACACAGTTAACGCAGTTAACTCCTTGAGCGCCCCCTAGTGTTAACCCCTTCCCTGCCAGTGATATTTATACAGTAATCAGTGCATTTTTATAGCACTGATCACTGTATAATTGTCACTGGTACCAAAAATGTATCAAAAGTGTCCGATGTGTCCGCCGCAATATCATAGTCCCAATAAAAATTGCAGATCACCGCCATTACTAGAAATAAAACAATAATAGTAGTAAAAGTGAGATAAATCTAAACACGATCGGTCAAACCGATGAGAACGGTCTGATGGACCGTTTTCATCGGACAGAAGCGATCGAGTGTAGGCCCCATCGGTTATTTATCCATAGGTTAAAAAAAAAGCAATCTTGTTTTAAATTTAACCGATGGATACCTAACCGAGAGAAAAAAAAAACTATCGTTTGTAGGCACATCCATCGGTTTAAATTCCACGCATGCTCAGAATCAAGTCGACGCATGCTTGGAAGCATTGAACTTAATTTTTTTCAGCACGTCGCTGTGTTTTACGTCACCGCGTTCTGACACGATCGTCTTTTCAACCGATGGTGTGTAGGCACGACTGACCATCAGTCAGCTTCATCGGTTAACCGATGAAAACGGTTCATCAGACCGTTATCATCGGATGGGCCGATCGTGTGTACAGGGCATATAACTTTTGCGCAAACCAATCAATATAAGCTTATTGCGATTTTTTACCAAAAATATATAGAAAAATACATATTAGCTTAAACTGAGCAAAAATTTGCTTTTTTTTTATATTGGGGATATTTATTATGGCAAAAAGTACAAAATATTGTGTTTTTTTTTTTAAATTGACGCTCTACTTTTGTTTATAGCACGAAAAACTAAAAATCGCAGAAGTGATCAAATACCACCAAAAGAAAACTCTATTTGTGGGAAAATAAGGACGTCAATTTTGTTTGGGTACAGTATCGCACGACACAATTGTCAGTTAAAGCGACGCAGTGTCGTATCGCTAAAAAATGGCCTGGTCATTGAGCAGCCAAATCTTCCGGGGGTGAAGTGATTAAAAACAAAGTGACAGGTCCTCTTTAAGTAAAAGAAAACATTTTAAAAACAGAATAAAAGCACACTTTTTTTTGTAAGAAATAAAGAAAAAAAAGACAATTTCTTTGCCACATCTTTGTTCTGCCTACTAGAAAGACGGATTTACTTCTCTGCATATAGATGAAGGAAAAAAATCATATTACATTATACATATTATTCTGAAAGGCTTGAATGGTGCACACCAATAATGAGCTACTGTATACCTGTGACTGATATCAAAGTAAAGAACATTCCCTTTACTGGATGGATGGAGTGAGTAGAGGCAGAGCTATAGCCTGGAGTCTTCTGATGTCTCTCCCCGCTAAATATTGTTTTTCTTAAGGATTTGCACTTCAATCATAGCCTGATACATGGATTTACATGACTATATTTGTGTATTTTCAGTACCAAGCTCTCACAGGTCTTGGGGAAAAAAATGAAATTTTGGTTGAAGAGGATCTTCCCATGTTGAAATATTTTCACAAAAAAGGCTGATGTAAGTTATAGAAGGCTTCCGCATACTTAATTTTTTTTAATGTTTTGCCTCTCGCTAAAAACATTGGCGTAGCACAAGAGGAAGAAACAGAACTGTGGTCAGATAATAACTATTCACAAAATGAGTAAAAATTATGAAAGGCTTTGTGTATGTTTTGAGAGATTAGATTAAAATAACTATTGTCTATAGATTTGAAATACTAAGCTAGTAGGCAGGTAGAGGTTACTGCTGTCCCAGCGGGAAGTTAGTGGTTAACTGCAACTCCCAGGCTTTTCTTGGTGGGTTTTTCTTGGGGCCGACCCACCAGCCCTGTGTGCTATAAAAGGGGGCCTGAATCAGGGGGATTTCCACACACAGAGAAATGCTCTTCATGATGCATTTGCCAGAGTCTGGATAGCCTGTGTCCTGCCGAAGATGGAGCTAAGCTTTAGACATGGACTTAACTAGTATTGGACTTTTGCTTGAACAGGTATGCTGGGGCGGCTACAAGCCTGATGTTAGGGACTAGAGCACAGGGCTCAAGTCCTGCGGGAATGCATGGGAACGGAGTTCCTGCACTTTTTTCACAGCAGGAACTCAGTTCCCTTTGTAGGACTAGAGCAGCCGAGAGCAGCTGAGCCGCCCGAGCCAATCCTTCACTAAGCAGCAATGCCCAGCTCGAGTCACTGTCAGGGGCAGGCAAACCTTAGTAATCCTTTAAGCTACTGGCCGCCTCCTGTATATGGATTCATCAGGTAGTGTGCGGGTATTCCGTCACTTCCTCGATGCAGCAATGTCTCCTGGGAGCTTTTGTCATTGTTCCCAGGAGACATTGCGGAGGTCTGCCGCAAGTTATCACGGGATTTAGAAAGAACTTGCTTCGCGCGGCAGACCTCCACAATGTCTCCTGGGAACAATGACAATATAATATATTCTCCATATAGAGGAGGTGGCCAGTAACATAAAGGATTACTAAGGTACAGTGGATTGAAAAAAACAAAAACGTGGTTTAGTAATTATGCATATGAGTGTATCATTTTTTTTTTTTTTTTTGGTGGGGGAGTGGATCTTGGGTGGGAGTTCCCACACTTTTTTCCCCAGGACTTGACCCCTGGACTAGAGATGTTAGGAAATGTCTGCACTTTATCTTGGACTGTCATTTGTCATTATCATCTTGTTAATTTATTCTTCAAGTAAAATGTTTGAAACTTTGCCTTTGTCTGGTCTGAAGTTACTAAAGGGGTGTAATGCAAGTAACCAGCACACATAGTCTACCGCTCCGGTCACTAAACACATTGGGGTATAAAGACAGTGGTACATAAGTTAATTTAGTGTGAAGATACAAGTAGTTATCAAGGGTAAGGAAGGTTCTTTAGCAGCCTGTCGTTAAGCGTGTAAATGTTGTAGGTGAGATTGCCTCTTGCAGCGAGGGAGATGTTGTCCTCACTCCTTTGGAAGTGATTCATCTGCCATGGTGCCTAGCGTAGCCCAAAGGAACTGATTCCGGGGTAGGCCTTTCAAGTGACCCTTGCTTGGTGCCAAATGAGGAAGGAAACATGGAGGATGTGGGAACCACCCTATCACCTTGACCCACCCCTGCTCACAAGGCTATTATTAGTACAATCCTAAGCAAGAAGGAAAAGGGGAGACATGATTGAAACCTTTATAAATATCAAGAGAGTGAATAGGGTTCATGTGGGCAGTGTATTCAATATGTAGCCAAGATACACCTTGAAATTGATTTGCATCTCATTTGGCATAACGCATTCAATTCATTAGAAAATAAATTTTTATGAGGCTGGTTCACATATCTGCGGTGGATTCGCAATGTGCAGTGCCCAAAAAACATGTGCGTTTTCAAGCCAATGCGTTGCAGCTCAGGTGCGAATTCAGGCCCATTGTCTTCTAGGGGAATGCATCTGATTTGCATATGTTCTGAACAGGCATTCTTTCCTTCTCTTCACTACACCTCCCCCTTCTCCCTCTAATTCGTACCTACAATGCAGAGGAATGCGCTGAAAAGCGGCTTCTTCTCTTTGCACAGAGAACGGAGCTGGAATTCGGCGCACAAGTGTGAATCCAGCCTCAAAGTAAAAATGGAGCCCAAGTCCATATTGTCCATTGTAGGACATCCCTCCACATAACGCACACTCATACCTTGTTTCCGGACATCTTCCACAGCGGAGATTAGCTCCTCTTTTAGATCCTGACTCTCTTTAGCGATCTGTTCCCCCTTTTCCAGAAAGTTCTGGGTGGCTTGCTCCACCGATGCTGCAAGCACATGGGCCTTTTTAGATCGACCTTTCTTTTTACCGGAGGGGCCCTTGCTACTGGTGTTTACCAGGGTTGTTACCTGTAAGAATCAAGAGAAAACATTTAGAAGATAAATATACAATAGTAGCTGGATCAAGCCTGTATATGATTTAAAGCTTTCATTGCAACTGTCCCAATTTTGGAAGGACTTTTAGGATTAGTAGGCCACATGACTGTCTAATGCCGTGTACACACGATAATTTTTCGGCATGAAAAAAAAACGATGTTTTCGGCATGAAAAAAAACGATGTTTTTTGGCATGTAGAAAAAACAAAGTTTTTCCAAGTTCATCATTAAAACGACGTTGCCCACACACCATCGTTTAAAAAAAATGCTCCAGCAAAGCACGGTGACGTACAACACGTACGACGGCACTCTAAAGGGGAAGTTCCATGCGGATGACGCCACCCTTGGGGCTGCTTTAGCTGATTCCGTGTTAGTAAAAGACGATTCGCGCTTTTCTGTCTGTTACAGCGTGATGAATGTGCTTACTCCATTACGAATGGTGGTTTTACCAGAACGAGCGCTCCCGTCTCATAACTTGCTTCTGAGCATGCGGGGGGTTTTTAACGTCGTTTTAGCCCACACACGATCATTTTTTACAACGCGAAAAACGACATTGTTTAAAACGTTGTTAAAAAATGCAGCATGTTCAAAAAAAAATGTTGTCGTTTTTCAGAACCCGAAAAATTCTGTGAAGCCCACACAAGATCATTTTAAATTACATTTTTTAAAAAACATGTTTTTTTCATGCCGAAAAATGATCGTGTGTACGCGGCATAAGGCTTGAAAAGTGCATTAGGACCTTATTGGTTACAAAATCTGTTAACCTAACACACTTTATAAAGCAAAACATACACAACCACAAGAGAAATTTGAACTATTAGCAAAAGACAGAAAAAAAAAAACCCCGCACATTCCATTGGTACTGTGTTTTCTTGGTGGATCATGATGAAAGATAAATTCTTTACTTGAAGAGAACAAAAACACATCTGTAGCCCTTGAGCAATGGTTCTCTTTTCTCGGATTCCAGATTGTTGCAAGGATTTTAATCTTCAATTACAGAAATAGATTTCTTTCACAGGCCCAAGCCAAGTTTGTTCAGTAACCCATATTTTACCTGAATCTAGCCGAACAGAGTATAGTTGTTGTAATGCTTTCCTTCGCCACCAACTGTCGTCCATGCACTGTGTGCTGCAACAACACACCTGCAATCCTCTAAAGCTGGCCACTGGGCTGAACTAAGAATGGATGCACAAATCTCCCTCTGCCAGCTATTATATATTTTGACAGCCGGCAGCCTCTTTAAGTTGGCCATACACAAGTTGAATTCCGGGCAGTTCCTGCTGAGGCTACCCAGCTCGACAAACTTCAGGAAATTTAAAGCGTTGGGTGGAAAATGGTTGGCTCAACGCTGTATTATGGCCTAGGCCAATAAGGGCAGCACTTTGCAGGGGGCAGCACGGAAAGAGTCCCTGCCGACTTGCGCTACACTGTTAGTGTAACGCAAGCTGCTTCTAATTTTGACTGTCCTATCATCCTGGACCACAAACCTTCCCCACTTAAACAGAAAGGGGTGTGGCCTTGACAGGAAGGATGGGTCATATTTACATTATGTGGTGCTCGAGTTTAGTCAGGCTTAGGGCAGCACAAAACTGAAATACACTACTGGGTTGGCTGAACAGTGACTGCAGGCAATAAGCTGCAGGCACTGTTCAGGTTGTCAGAATACCCAAAAACCTGCAGCTGATTGGTTTCAGTCATCTATTGATACGCCGTCGTAATTTTTAAATTGCAGCGTCGTATCTTTGTTTTGTATCTACAAAACAAGATACGATGGCATCTCGGAGGGATCCGATAGGCGTATGTCTTAGTACGCCGTCGGATCTTAAGGTGCAATATTTTGGCGGCCGCTAGGCGGCGTCCCCGTAGAATTCTGCGTCAAGTATGCAAATTAGCTATTTACGGCGATCCACGAACGTACGTCCGGCCGGCGCATTTTTTTACGTCGTTTTCGTTCGGCTTTTTCCGGCGTATAGTTAAAGCTGCAATATGGTGGCGTACTCAATGTTAAGTATGGCCGTTGTTCCTGCGTCCAATTTTGAATTTTTTATGTCGTTTGCGTAAGTCGTTCACGAATAGGGATTTGCGTAGAATGACGTTACCGCCGTGAGCATTGGCTTGTTCCGGGTTAATTTCGAGCATGCGCACTGAGATACCCCCATGGACGGCGCATGCGCAGTGCAAAAAAAACGTTGTTTACGTCGGGTCACGACGTATTAACATAAAACACGCCCCCCCCATTACATCCATTTGAATTCTGCGCCCTTACGCCGCCAAAGATACACTACGCCGCCGTAACTTATGGCGCAAATTCTTTGTGGATTTGAAAAAAAAAAATAAGTTGCGGCGGAGTAGATACGCTGCGCCCGGCAGATTCTTACGTGCAGGTACGTGGATCTGCCCCTTTTTCATATACTGCAGGGATACATGAAATTATTAAAATAAATTGCATATCCACCAAGTCAACCCACCGCGTTTCAACTTTTATAAAGTCTTCATCAGGGGAAAGAATATGGAAGCAATCCTACATACATAAAAAAAGCAAAAGAAAATGCATAATGAAATTTATATCAAATTTTGCCTGATTGTATATGATTTTACTATTTTCATATGACATTCAAAGAAACTATAATGCATTTACAAAGACATGACTGGATGCCCCAGTGACTTATGATTCTTATAGACATTTGTTAATAATTATAAGATTCTTAATCTTAATTATTAACAGATGTCTATACTGTAAGAATCTATAAATCATAATACCTTTCAAAACATTTTATGTATCAGCTAAAGTGTCCCTATGCTTTTATTCAATTCAGTGAATGTGAGCCTACTATGTTGCCTTCTGCTTGATAGCCATTGATCTTTTGTGGGTCTTGAGGCCTGGGTTGGGCTGAGATCCACGTGGTCTGCACCACTGAGCCATTACCTGTCCGTCTGGACATCCAGTCACGTTCATATCTTTGCAAGTGCATTATACTTGCTTTGAATGTCATATGCACATAGTAAAATCATGTACAATCTGGTAAAATTTCGTATAAATTTAATTATGCATTTTATTTTGCTTTTTGGGATTGCTTCCACTTCCTTATCCCCTGGTGAAGACTTTATATAAGTTGAAACGCGTTGGGTTGACTTGGTGGATATGCAATTTATTTTAATAATTTCATGTATCCCTGCAGTATATTTATATTGTGGGAATGGTATAAGATCAGGAAATGAAGTGTCTAGACCAGCCGATTTTAAACCTGTTCAATAAAACATTTTTTACTTTTTATTTCCTTTAGTTTTATATGTATATATACCGAGATATAAACAAGGAATTATTTTAAAGTGCTTTCACTGCGTGTTCAAGATATCTAAAATTATTAACTTACGTCATTTGGAAACAGACACTCTTTAAAACTGTAGAGCTCCTTTAAAGCAGGAAATAATTGTCTTTTGAGAGTTGCTACACATAACTTTTTTCCACCTTCACACTTCATACAAGTGTCAATAAGTATGCATTAATATTCTTTTTTTTCTTTTTACTTTCACAGTCCTAATGGATCACCAAACCGCAGGAAACAGCCAACGACCTGGATAAAGGCGCTGCTGACATTTAACTGTACCGCCTTTTGCTTCCAGGTTTAATGCCAACCTTACACTTGAATGCGCGTCCTTATTGCCTCACTGATTATACTAATAGCATCCCACCCTCCAGCTATAATCCTGCATTGCAAAACAAAAGGAGACTTCAAAGTAGCACTTTTGCAATCATACAGTTGTCAGTGCAAATAAATGGTCATTCCAAGCTGTATGGAAATTAATGTTAGGAAGGTGGAGCACGGGAACGCAATAATTCTCAGAGGATTCTAAAGTGGCAAGAGTGTGAATTAGTTTCGAGATGGGGAACATACACCAATTCAATTTATTTCTCTGCGGCGTATGTAAATGAAGCCCGTCTAGTGTCCTACACACGTCCTGAAAGAAAGCCAGTACCGGATTGGAAAAGCGCCATTTCTAATAGAAGACTTAGCACAATATTTTAAATAGGACTAGGAGGTTAGAAGGAGGAACAAACAAGAAGATATAATTAAAGTAGAACTACTTGAGAAGGAACGTCGTCTTATTATCTAGGTTTAATGAAAAATGATACTGGTGTTTCTGAAGTATAAAGCATACAGAGGGTTGTATTATTAACAGTGTGTTCAGCTCTGTGAAACTGGAAATGTCAGTGCGGACAGCGTAATGAGATTTTAAGGATGTACGGAATCCCTGGTGAGTGTGAGAGAGCATATTTGGTAAGAGTAGAAGAAACCCTTTTGTAGGAGCTGGAAAATCCACAAAATTCCTTCTTTTTCTGGGCTGTATTGTATCAGCAGTGAACATTAGCAGAGTTTCTTGGTAACTCTTTACCAAGTCTACATTTCCTGCCATCATGTACAATATCTGATCTATATACCAAAAAACTGGATCATTACACCTACTCATATTTCCAAAGTATGTGGACACTCCAAATATTTGATTTCAGGTGAAGGGTACAGTTAATGCTACAAAAACACCAGACATTTAGGGCCAGATTAACATAGAATTGGGCTATGCTGCGGCGGCGTAACGTATCCCATTTACGTTACACCACCGCAAGTTTTCAGCGTAAGTGCTTGATTCACAAAGCACTTGCCTGTAAACTTGCGGCGGTGTAATGTAAATCCGCACGGCGCAAGCCCGCCTAATTCAAATGGGGCGGGGACCATTTAAATTAGGCGCGTTCCCGCGCCGAACATACTGCGCATGCTCCGTCCCTAAAATGACCCGATGTGCATTGCGCTAAATGACGTCGCAAGGACATCATTGGTTTCAACGTTAACGTAAATGGCGTCCAGCGCCATTCACGGAAGACTTACGCAAACGACGTGAAATTTCAAATTTCGACGCGGGAACGACGGCCATACTTAACATTGGCTAGACCACCTAGAGGGCAGGTTTAGTTTTATGCCGCGTATCTCTATGGAAACTACGTAAATTTAAAGCGACGGGCAAAACGTACGTTCGTGAATCGGCGTAACTAGTCATTTGCATATTCTACGCCGACCGCAATGGAATCGCCACCTAGCGGCCAGCCTAGAATTGCAGCCTAAGATCCGACGGTGTAAGTCAATTACACCTGTCGGATCTTTGGGAGATCTATGCGTAACCTGATTCTATGAATCAGGCGCATAGTTACGACGGACGGATCTCAGAGATACGACGTCGTATCTCTTTTGTGAATCTGGCCCTTAATGCCCAACTCTGGGCACATTTTTTCCCCCATTGCAGTGGGACTGTGCCCACACTGCATGGGTTAACCGTTCATTTTTGTCTAGGGAAGGGGGTCTCTAAATTTTTCTATTTCAATATTTTTTAATAATTTAAAAAATAACAACAAGAGAAAGCACCTAGTCCACCCCACGCAGCGGCAAGGACTGGCAACATGGGTATAGACACAGTATCAACAAAAAAGGGAGGAACATCTTCCATAGCCAATGATGATAAACATAAATACCGAACAAGAAAAAGTCCAGGGAAGGAAAGATTGCCTTAGCTGTTGGTGCAAACAAGGACTTGTAAAATACCATACAACCGTCCTGGACACGTATGAAAATCAGAAGAGGGTACAGGGTCTTGACAAGAAAGGAAGAACGAAAGAAAAGAGGCAAGAAAGGAGACAAGGTGAGGTTAGAGTGGGAGGGGAGGACACAGGGGCTTGGGATCATCAGAGGTGCCACTGCCAGTCAAAGCTGGCACACACAGGTCGAGGAAGAGCAGGGAAGGCATACGATAACCGGGGTTCCCAAATATCAAAGAACTTTGCGTGAGAGTCATTAAGAATAGAGGACAATTGTTCATTGAGCATCATAGCCATCAAACGGTCTCTCACTCAATGAAAGGGGACTGTAGGTTTCTTCCAGGCCTGGACAATCGTACTCTTAGCTGAAATAAACAGATAGGATGCCAATTTTTGGCTGACGAGGAAGTAGGGCCAGGATGGGGCAGGGCAATAAGGCAAATGTAGCATCCTTTTGGATGTTTAGGTGAAAGTAGGCCGAACACTCAAGACCAAAAGCCTACTAGGCTCCCCTGCGCGAGAGCACGTAGCTATACGTCGGCTCTCGCACAGGCCACTAGGGGCCTGCTCGCCCTTGACTCCCGTGCGTGTGCCCGGCGGGTGGGATCGCCGTCAGATCTAAACTGCATTTTTTTTTGACAGATTGGTGGCCCTTTCTGTCGAATTCCGCATCGAGTATGCAAATTAGCTATATACGCGAATTCCCGAACGTACGCGCGGCCGACGCAGTAAAGTTACAACTATTACGTTAGACTTTTCCCGGCGTAATGTTGCCCCTGCTATATGGTGGCATAAGTGCAGCGCAACAATGTTAAGTATGGCCGTCGTTCCCGCGTCGAAATTTGAAAAAGTTACGTCGTTTGCGTAAGTCGTCCGTGAATGGGGCTGGACGTCATTTACGTTCACGTCGAAACCAATGACGTCCTTGCGGCGTACTTTGGAGCAATGCACTCTGGGAAATTCCACGGACGACGCATATGCCGTTTCAAAAAAGCGTCTATTTACGTCGGGTCACAGTAGTTTTGCATAAAACACGCCCCCCTGATCCAAATTTGAATTAGGCGGGCTTACGCCGGCCAAATTACGCTACGTCACCGCAACTTACGGAGCAAGTGCTTTGAGAATACAGAACTTGCCCGTGTAAGTTGCGGAGGCGTAACGTAAATCGGATACGTTACGCCGCCGCAAGGATACGCCGTTCTACAAGAATCTGGCCCATAGTGTACAACCCATGCTCGGATAAAAGTGCAACTCCAGACATTTTTTGTTGCTTTGATACATGCTTTTGCTACATCAGGAAAGAGTTCAAATATATTTACATTTTTATTTCTTTAAACCCATTGACAAGCCTTTCCTTTCTATCCCTGTGATATCAGAACAAGAAATTGGAGGAACAGTCATCAGCGGGACAGGAGGACACAGACAGCATCAAAAAACATTGCCTGAAGCTCCAACCATCCCCAATCTATTAAAAATGTGTTTTTGTTTTTGTCTTTGTCTGTCCTGACATGAATTGAGAGAACAATTTCCAAAAAGGTACACAAGAATGACAACCTGACAGAGGTGATGTGTATAATGTCGTAATTAAAGTGGTATTATTCTTAGAAGCAAGTTTTCAATGTTTAGATTTTTTTTCTTTTCTGGTACGAATATTTTTTATTCAAGTTCTAAGAGAATAACAATGAAGCATCCAATCTGCCCACGCGGGGGCTTGGAATGACAACACAAAACAAAAGAGAGCTTCACGTATTGTCAAACAAAAAGGAAACGTCTTTCTTTTTTTCTTATTTTTTCATCTGGTGATCCAGCTAGTAAGTCTGTTGTTTTTTTTTTTTTAAGAATAAGCTTTCTTGCAGTTACAGAAATGAGACAAACCATTTACCACTAGTGGGGGTGCTAACAATGATCAGTTTTTATGTTTTCATGTAAAAGCTTTATCCCAAAAAGAAAAACAATGTTTGCTGTAACTGCTTATATTGTCTAAGGTGAAGTTGTACTTCAGTTTGTTAGTGTATTTAAATCTGCTAGTATATCTAATACTCCCCTCACCCCAGACTGACAATGCTGCTGTCCGAGTGTGCCCCCTGTGCTCATTCATCAAGAGTGGGGGCACTCGAATACAGGTGGTGTGTTACTAGCCAGATCACCAGGTGAAAACAGAGGGGAAAAGCATAAAAAAAAAGAAAATAAATGAAGCCACCACATCTAATAAATGATAAACTGCAATATATTACATTGTTGGGTTAAAGTGGTTCTAAAGGCGAAAGTTTTTTACCTTCATGTACTGTATTCTATTCTATGCATGAAGGTAAACCCCCCCCCCACCCCCCCCCCTTATACCTACTTGAGCCCCATCACGATCCAGCGATCTGCACCAGAGCCTCAGCTTTCAAAGGGCTTTCCCTCCTCATTGGCTGAGACAGCAGTGGGAGTGAGCCAGTGAACCAATGAGAAGAGAGAGGGTGGGGCTAAACCACAGCTCTTTGTGTGAATAGATTAGCAGAGAAGCCTGCTTGGGTGCCCCCATAGCAAACTGCTTGCTGTAGGGGCACTTGGCAAGTGGGAGGGGCAAGAAGCACAGACGGGGGACCTGAGAAGAGGGGGATCCGGGTTGCTCTGTGTAAAACCAGATAAGTATAACATGTTTTTTTTTTTTTTAAACAAGCCTTTAATATCACTTTAAATACCACTATAAAGGTATACTTATATTATTTCTAGATTCTATGCTGTAAGCTGCTGCATTTGTATCTACAATGCAGCACCCATCCTGAAGAAGACACTATCATAGAAATGCGTTGATATTGTACGCTGTGCATATGCAACTATTGCCTATATTTATTTTATGTGGATTTCATGTACTATTATTTTAACCTGCAATAATAATAAATACTGTTTTTAAACATACTTGTATGTAGTATTGTCCATCATTTACTTTAGTTGGTATTTTGTGCACTTAATGTCCCATATTTTGTTCCGTATATTGTCATGATAGCATTTTTTTAGTTTTGATTTTTGGATGGCACCCCATGGACAGTCTATCTGTGGCCTATGACTCCCACCACATTCATTGTGATAGAGGTTGTAACTCCTCACTGATACTCAATACAAAAATTTGGCTTGTGTCATTTATTGAACTGTTCAAACAGCTATAATATTTTTTTCGATTTGTTGTATTTAATATATGATACTGAGACACATTTTTCCCTTTGGCTGGCTCTTACAAACTGGTCTTTTATAGAAATACTGTGGGGGTTGATTTACTAATGGGGAAACAGACTGTGCACTTTTTCAAGTAAAGTTGCTCCAGAGCTTAGTATATAAGGGGAAGCAAAAATTGAATACTGTAAGTAAGTGATTTTGTGCAGTGATATATTATCACGGCCAATAGCATATGTGACAAAAGTAATGTAAATAAAGTATAGTCCCAAAGAATTTCTAATCCAAGTGGTTCTTGATATTAGAGCTATTTCCAATAACTATTCTTTTCACCCGATTCAGTATGTGCTCACAGAACTCTCACCTTAACTACTTAACCCCCGGACCATATTGCTGGTCAAAGACCAGAGCACTTTTTGCGATTCAACACTGTGTCGCTTTAACTGACAATTGCATGGTCGTGCGACGTGGCTCCCAAACAAAATTGGCGTCCTTTTTTTCCACACAAATAGAGCTTTCTTTTGGTGGTATTTGATCACCTCTGCTGTTTTTAGTTTTTGCGCTATAAACAAAAATGGAGCGACAATTTTGAAAAAAATTAATATTTTTTACTTTTTGCTATAATAAATATCCCCCAAAAATATATATAAAAAAAATGTTTTTCCTCGGTTTAGGCCGATACGTATTCTTCTACATATTTTTTGTAAAAAAAAAAATCGCAATAAGCGTTTATTGATTGGTTTGCGCAAAAGTTATAGCGTTTACAAAATAAGGGGTATTTTTATGGCATTTTTATTAATATTTTTTTTTTTTACTAGTAATGGCGGCGATCAGCGATTTTTTTCCGGTACTGCGACATTATGGCGGACACTTCAGACACTTTTGACACATTTATGGAACCATTGCCATTTTTATAGCGATCAGTGCTATAAAAATGCACTGGATTACTAAAAAATTGCCCCTGGCAGTGAAGGGGTTAACACTAGGGGGCGGGGAAGGGGTTAAGTATGTTCCCTGGGTGTGTTCTAACTGTAGGGGGGTGGCCTCACTAGGGGAAATGACTGATCGCTGTTCATACATTGTATGAACAGAAGATCAGCATTACTCCCCCTGACAGGACCGGGAGCTGTGTGTTTACACACACAGCTCCCGGTCCCCACTCTGTAACGAGCGATCGCGTGTGCCCAACGGCGATCCCGCCCGGCGGGCACACGCACGGGAGTCAAGGGCGAGCAGGCCCCTAGTGGCCTGTGCGAGAGCCGACGTATAGCTACGTGCTCTCGCGCAGGGGAGCCGACGTGCCACCGTAAAACGACGGCGGCTGGTCGGCAACCAGTTAAAAACTTAAATAGCCAGCATCAAATGATATATAAGATCACCAAGTTTGAATATCTTTCTGTTTTCTAATGAACACGTCTGAATATCCAGCTTTATCAAAGAAAGTTTCTGCAGCAAACCTGTAGACATTTTAATAAGTGCTGTGCTCAGAGAAACTAAAAAAAAAAAAAAATGCACTGTGCACTGAAAAATAATAGAAAAAAATAAATCCACTTAAATATAAGTCCAAATGAAAGTGTATAAGTCCACCATCCAATAATATGTGGGAAGATGAAAGAAAACATCATCTTTGATGAAGCATGTAAGGCAGAGCAGACGTTTTTTTACGTCATTATGCACTCGGAGTACAGAAGTGGCCTGTTTGATTCCTGGGACTGGCTTAACTTATTATAGGCATTAAGGTTCATTTACTAAAGGCAATTATACTGTGAACTAGAAGTGCACCTGCAGTGCACTCCACTGTATACAGGAAAACCATAGAAACAATAAATTCACTTAAATATAAGTCCAAATGAAAGTGTATAAGTCCACCATCCAATAATATGCAGAAATATGACAGAAGACGTCATCTTTGATGAAACATGTAGGGCGGAGCAGAAGTTTGTGGCGTCATCATGCACTCAGAGTACAGAAGTGGCCCATTCGATTCCCAAGACTGGCTTAACTTATTATAGATATTGAGGTTCATTTACTAAAGGCAAATAAGTTGTGAAATCGAAGTGCACTTTAAGTGCACTGCACTCCACTGTGTACAGAAAAATCATAGAAACAATAAATACACTTTAATATAAAACCAAATGAAAGTGTATAAGTCCATCATCTAATATGAGAAAAGATGATGGAAGACTTTGATGAAACACGTAGAGCAGATGTTCATGATGTCATCATGCAAAGAAGGGGCTTGTTCGATTCCTGGTACTGGCTTTACTTATTATAGGCATTGAGTTTCATTTACTAAAAGCTAATATACTGTGAACTAGAAGTGCACTGCACTCCACTGTGTACAGAAAAAAACATAGAAACAATAAATCCACTTAAATATAAGTTCAAATGAAAGTAAATAAGTCCACCATTCAATAATATGTGGAAAGATGACAGAAGACATCATCTATGACGAAACATGTAGGGCAGAGCAGACGTTTGTGACATCATTATGCACTAAGAGTACAAAAGTGGCATGTTCGATTTCTGGGACAGGCTTTACTTATTGTAGGCATTGAGCTTTATTTACTAAAGGCAAATATACTGTGAACTATAAGTGCACTGTACTCCACTGTGTACAGAAAAATCATAGCAACAATAAATCCACTTAAACATAAGTTCAAATGAAAGTAAATACGTCCAACTAGAAGTGCACTTTAAGTGCACTGCACTCCACTGTGTACAGAAAAATCATAGAAACAATATACTTCAATAAAAAAAAAAGAATGAAAGTGTATAAGTCCATAATATGAGAAAAGATGACGGAATACGTCATCTTTGACGAAACATGTAGGGCAGAGCAGACGTTCGTGATATCATCATGCACACAGAGTACAGAAGTGGCTTGTTCCATTCCTGGGACTGGCTTTACTTATTTTCGGCATTGAGGTTTATTTACTAAAGGCAAATATACTATGCACTAGATGTGCACTGCAAATGTAGTTGCTCTAGATCTGAGGGGAAGCTCTGAAATGAGAGGAAGCTCTGCTGATTTCTATTATTAAATCATGTTCAAGCTAAAATTTAGATTGTTTATTTTACTTGCATGTTCCCTAGAATATCAGCAACTGCATGAACTAGAGCAACTGTACTTGCACTGCACTTGAAGTACACTTGTGGGTGCACTTGCAGTACACAGACTATGTATGTACCTTTAGTAAATCACCCTTTTGCATATATTTACCTTTGTGAGTATTCTGGCACTTTTTAATAAAATGTATTTCAATGGTTTTACGCTATGTGGTACACTTGGCTTTTCCTTTTATGAATACCTAAGTGATTCAGAGGGTGACCTTACCACAGACGATCGATTACATTCAAACTCATATTACCTTCTCTTATACAGAGGGTCAAAGTGCTCTGGTAGGCGTGTTTTTCTAGGCATGCGGTGGAGGAACGCTGTAGTGTGATGTGCATAAATGAGAAGAACTGCACTTCTTTTCTGCTGAGGAGGCACATATTGCACATTATTTCACATATTATTGGATGGTGGACTTATACGCTTTCAATTGGACTTATATTTGAGTGAATTTATTGTTTCTATGATTTTCCTGTACACAGTGGATTTTAGTTTATTATTTTTTTTATTCATTTCTGTTGGAGTGCTAGCAGCTGAGATTGTAGTGTACCTGGTAGCGCGATTGCACCGCTGTTATTTATACCTTTAGACATGCATGCTGTCTGCCTAGGTGATGACTTGGGTTGGATAAGCAGGGATCACGCACATCCATAGGGAGTTGGATAGCCCTGAAACTCTGAATCTCCAATAGAGCAGGATGACATCAGTACAATTGCACACGGTTTAGCTACATACATGAATAAAATAAAAACGCGACTTTTAGTCTATTTACTCTACTGGCTTTCCAGGAATTCCTTTTACAAATGAGCGTCACTTTGTTGATGTTGAGGAAATGTAACTGTTCAAAAATGCCTTTACAGCAACAAGGTCAGCATAGACAATAGACCATAACGAGTGACTCTGGAGTACTTAGAATGAATACAGCAGCTTGAATGGACTAAACAGCACTGAGGCTGAGGCCTCGTACACACGACCGAGAAACTCGATGGGCGAAACACATCGTTTTTCTCGTCGAGTTCCTTGTGAAGCCGTCGAGAAACTCGACAAGCCAATTTTCTCCATTCCCGTCAAGGAAATAGAGAACTTGCTCTCTTTTTGGCTCGTCGAGTTTCTCGACAGTTTCCTCGACGAAAATGTACACACGACCGGTTTGCTCGGCAAAAAAATATCTCCCAGCAAGTTTCTTGCTGGTTTTTGCCTAGAAACTCGGTCGTGTGTACGAGGCTTTACAAAGGCTATGTACTGTACTTAGGATTGGAATTCATCATATATGAAACAGTAATGCACATCCAAATGGATCGCCAGGAAAAATGTGAAACCTAACGGTAGATTGTAATTTTACCCTCATTATTAAGTAGTGCAGAAGAAAAGTGTTTAGATAAATGATACATATATAAAATATAAAATATGAAAAAAAAGAAAAAAACGCCACTTTGCAAAAAAAAAAAAAAAAGAATGCAGCTGCCGCCGGGACACCGAGAAGTACTTTTTCACTTCTTCTGTCATTGCAGGTTGAGGGGGGTTGTCGCTGTGCAAGCATTTTGTTTTGCTATAAACCGGGACGAGGGCGCGGCTATTTGTTTCTAGCCGCCCCCTTGCGATCGCTCCCCGGAGCTGAAGAACGCGGAGAGCCGTATGTAAACACAGCTTCCTCGTGCTTCACTGTGGCAGCTGCATTGATCGAGTGATCCCTTTTATAGGGAGACTCGATCGATGACGTCAGACCTACAGCCACACCCCCCTACAGTTGTAAACACACACTAGGTGAAGCCTAACTCCTTTAGCGCCCCCTGTGGTTAACTCCCAAACTGCAACTGTAATTTTCACAATAAAGAATGCAATTTAACCACTTCCAGACCGCTGTACGACTATATACGGCCTAACTTTAAAGATACATATCTCGGTAACGGCAGCAGCTGCTGCCACAACCGAGGTATCTATCTTTACTGTCAGCGGTTCTGGTAACGATAACGGCGGTCTCCGCGGCGGATTCACTTCATTTTAGTCTAAATATAAGATCTGAGGTCTTTTTGACCCCAGATCTCATATTTAAGAGGACCTGTCATGCTTTTTTCTATTACAAGGGATGTTTAAATTCCTTGTAATAGGAATAAAAGTGATCATTTTTTTTTTTTTTCCAGTGTAAAAAATAATAAAATAAATAAAAATAAATAAGAAAAAAAAAAAAAATTTTAAAGCGCCCCGTCCCGACGAGCTTGTGCGCAGAAGCGAACGCATACGTGAGTAGCGCCCGCATATGAAAACGGTGTTCAAACGACACAAGTGAGGTATCACCGCGATCGTTAGAGCGAGAGCAATAATTATAGCCCTAGACCTACTCTGTAACTCGAAAAATTCAACCTATAGAATTTTTTAAACGTCGCCTATCAAGATTTTTAAGGGTAAAAGTTTGACGCCATGCCACGAGCGGGCGCAATTTGTAAGCGTGACATGTTGGGTACCATTTTACTCGGCGTAACATTATCTTTCACAATATATAAAAAATTGGGCCAAATTTATTGCTGTCTTATTTTTTTATTCAAAAAAGTGATTTTTTTCCAAAAAAAGTGCGCTTGTAGGACCGCTGCGCAAATATGGTGTGACAAAAAGTATTGCAATGATCGCCATTTTATTCTCTAGGGTATTAGAAAAAAAATATATAATGTTTGTGGGTTTTAAGTAATTTTCTAGCAAAAAAAACTGTTTTAGTCTTGTAAACACCAAATCTGAAAAACACCCAAAGTAGAGAAGTGGTTAAATGCATTTTTTGCTGTGAAAATTACAATGGTCCCAAAAATGTGTCGAAATTGTCCGAAGTGTCCGCCATAATGTCGCAGTCACGATATCCGCTATTTTGTAAACGCTATAAATTTTGCGCAAACCAATCGATAAACGCTTATTGCGATTTTTTTTACCAAAAATATGTAGAAGAATACGTATCGGCCTAAACTGAGGAAAAAAAAATTGTATATATGTTTTTGGGGGATATTTATTATAGCAAAAAGTAAAAAATATTGAATTTTTTTAAAAATTGTCGCTCTATTTTTGTTTATAGCGCAAAAAATAAAAACCGCAGAGGTAATCAAATACCACCAAAAGAAAGCTCTATTTGTGGGGAAAAAAGGATGCCAATTTTGTTTGGGAGCCACGTCGCACGACCGTGCAATTGTCTGTTAAAGCGACACAGTGCCGAATCGCAAAAACTGGCTTGGGCATTTAGCTGCCTAAAGGTCCGGGGCTTAACCGGCTGGACAGCGCTGCAAATTTCATCACTAAAGTTAATTAACCCTTTAACTTTATATTTTCAAAGAATTCCACTTTAAAACAGACCTGTCGTCTTCCTAAATTGTTGCATATAATGCACAAGGTCCTATGCAAGGTTACAAAGTTACACATGTTAAAATCCCCTTCCAAGCATTAGTAATTGTTATTTAAATCATGCCTTTAATCGTGATTTTTTCGTGGTATTGCACAAGGTTTTGCACCTTCTTGCTTTGCTTCTATTTTAGTACTGGTTTTCTACGAACTGAATCAGGCAGCAAGGCTGATGTAGAGTGCAGCATGGTGGTTAACCATTTGTATTGACAAGATCATAGATGAGCCTGCTTTGATTCCACAACTGGATACACATTTCTGAGGACGTTTCCTACCAGTAGCACTGACAAGATTTGGAGAATTTGAAGAGATTTGGGTGGGAAGAGGTCATCACTCCTGTGTCCAGGTTTTGCTGGAGACCTGCAGGCTGTGAGTATACAGGTAGGCACACTCATAAGCAAGAACCTGACCTGTCTGGAGATAGGTGTGCGCTCTCATTTAGAGACAGGTGTACTCCCATTAGGAGAGTTGCTGTGCTCAAGAGACAGCACTTCATGTTGGTGAGATTCCATTTCCATTGGGCTAAGGTATCCAAGGAGGATAATCGAGTCTAAAAAACAGGGAACGCCAGAACGACTAGGCGAGTTCAGGGGACTGCAGGAAACTGGAAGTCCCAGGTGAAAGCAGAGAGCCCAGGGTGTCAGGAGATCCCCTATTGAGGGGCCAGGGAGTGGGCCTGTGCAGAAGGGTGCTGTAAGTACATCCTGAGTGAGCCAGGAATATCCAGAGAGTCAAGAGAGCTGGATAAAATGAGGGACCAGTAAAAACAGCTTGTTTTGATGGTGAAAACCTCTGCATTGGCAACTATTTGGTTTACCTATAACCTTTGTGTTTTTAATAAAAGTGGGCTGACAAGCCCTGAAACCAGAGGCGTAACTAGAACCTTCAGGGCCCGGGTGCAAGAAACCACAAAGGGCCCCCCCTGACCATGAGTGGGGGCACACCCATGGTGGCAGAATGCCAGAGCTTGGTCGCAAGTGCAACCTTTGGGACCCTAGTAATACCGACACTGGTGTCAGTATTTTTTTTTATTTTATTTGTTGGGTGAGATATCATATGTGGATATTCCCCAGTACACCAAGGATCGTCAATTTCGTCCAAACGTTTTTTTATTCAAGAAAGCTCACATCACAAAACAATGTAGTGAAACTTTTCAGAGCCACGCAGGACCCCTGACAAAGGGGTCCTACATGGCTCTGAAACGTTGTACTACATTGTTTTGTGATGTGAGCTTTTTGGAATAAAAAAACGTTTGGACGAAATTGACGATCCTTGGTGTACTGGCCAATATCTACAGGTTCCAGTATCCAGCTAGCGGTCGCTACAGCATCCAGTACCTTAAGCGTGCATTCCAGGAGTGTGCGCAATGGGAAATTTGGACTGTGGGTGTGATATCAGGGGTCTAAACAGACCTCTGATGTTTCATCTTTAAAACAGAGAAATGAGATTGAGGACACAGCCCACAATCTCCATTTCTGCAGCCACAGCTGCACAGAATGAATGGACAGAAATAGCTCCATACAGAGCTTCCTGTTCATTCACAAACTGAAGCATAGTAAACATAGTTTACCATGTCTCAGTTATAAATGAACTGGGTCAGTGATCCCTATTTATTAAGGCAAGGGAGGAGCCGGTAAATTGCACATTTACTGGTCCCTTCCCCACGCTCCATGCAGAAAACATCCCCCCGCAGCAGCCAGGAAGGAGAGGAGAGGGGGGAACCCAGGAACACTGTGGGGGAGGGGGGGGCCCAACGAGTACACAGGAGATTGGGGCAGTAGGTGGAGGATAGCACGGGGGAGGGGCTGCATATAGAGGAACCATTACCCTTCATTTTCCTTCTGCAGCCTTTCAGCTGCTGCAGAAGGAAAATTTAGGGATAGGTTCCTCTATATGCAGCCCCTCCTATCCAGGTGTACAGGGGGCCGCATTGAAACCCTGGAGCATGCAATTGTGACCCTGGCAACTCCTGTACATACGCCCCTGCTGGTGGGATGGGATGAGTGGCAGTGCTGGGGGGAATGGGATCAGTGGCAGTGCTGGGGGGAATGGGATGAGTGGCAGTGCTGGGGGGAATGGGATGAGTGGCAGTGCTGGGGGGAATGGGATGAGTGGCAGTGCTGGGGGGAATGGGATGAGTGGCAGTGCTGGGGGGAATGGGATGAGTGGCAGTGCTGGGGGGAATGGGATGAGTGGCAGTGCTGGGGGGAATGGGATCAGTGGCAGTGCTGGGGGGAATGGAATGAGTGGCAGTGCTGTGGAGGGAGGAATGAGTGGCAGTGCTGTGGAGGGAGGAATGAGTGGCAGTGCTGTGGAGGGAGGAATGAGTGGCAGTGGTGGAGAGGGGGGGGAATGAGTGGCAGTGGTGGGTGGGTGGGATGAGTGTGATTGCTTGGGGGAATGGGATAAGTGTCAGTGGTGGGGGAAGGTAGGGATGAGTATCAGTGCTGGGTGGGAGGGATGAGTGGCAGTGCTGGGGGGAATGGGATGAGTGGCAGTGCTGGGGGGGAATGGGATGAGTAGAAGTGCTGGGGGGAGGAGGAATGAGTGTCAGTGGTGAAGATAGGGAGGAATGAGTGACAGTGGTGGAGATAGGGAGGAATGAGTGACAGTGGTGGGGGGATGAATGAGTGGTGGGTGGGATTGCTGGGGGGGGGGTGAGTGGCAGCGCTAGGGAGAATGAGATGAGTGTCAGTGGTGGAGGGAGGGAGGAATGAGTGGCAGTGGTGGGTGGGTGGCATGAGTGGCAGTGCTGTGGAGGGAGGAATGAGTGGCAGAGGGGGGGGAATGAGTGGCAGTGGTGGGTGGGTGGCATGAGTGGCAGTGCTGTGGAGGGAGGAATGAGTGGCAGTGGTGGAGGGGGGGGGATGAGTGGCAGTGGTTGGTGGGTGGCATGAGTGGCAGTGCTGTGGAGGGAGGAATGAGTGGCAGTGGTGGAGGGGGGGAATGAGTGGCAGTGGTGGGTCACGGGTGGGTGGCATGAGTGGCAGTGCTGTGGAGGGAGGAATGAGTGGCAATGGAGGGGGGGTGAGTGGCAGTGGTGGGTGGGTGGGTGGCATGAGTGGCAGTGCTGTGGAGGGAGAAATGAGTGGTGGAGGGGGGGGGGATGAGTGGCAGTGGTGGGTGGGTGGCATGAGTGTGATTACTTGGGGGAATAGGATAAGTGAGTGTCAGTGGTGGGGGGAGGTAGGGATGAGTATCAGTGCTGGGTGGGAGGGATGAGTGGCAGTGGTGGGGTGGGATGGAATCAGCAGTGGTGGTGGGGACTGTTACTGACTGGGTACATTGGCAGCGCTGGGTGCCAGGATCAGAGACTTACTTGCTGGCAGTTTCCACTTGGTTTTCCCCTGCATTGCTCCGTGTCTCTAGTCTTTACACAGTGCCCGCGACCTCCTGCAGCTCCTCCCCCACCTTCTTTCAATTGGTGTCAGCAGTGTCCGCCCCGCCTCCCTACATTCTCTGTCTCTGGATAGGCAGGGGCGGGGGCGGGGCGGTCCACAGTCTCAGCGCTGCCTTCTCTCTCCCCTCAGCTGACGAAAGCCCCCCTCCCCACGTCGGAACGAACCGACAACACACACAGTGACAGGACAGTTAGGTGGGCCCCCCTAAATTGGAGGAACTACAGGGCCCAGTCGCACCTGCGACTGCTGCGACTACGATAATTCCGCCACTGCCTGAAACATAGTTCAGACTGACATGGACTAACTGGAAAAGCTACTATCAGAGCTTAATCCCCACAAATATCTCAATGGGCTACTTACTTGTATGTAACTTTTTTATTTTTTTGTTTGTTTTTTAAGTTTCTGAAGCATTCAACGGTGACGTAAATACTAGACATGTGCACACTGAAATATTTTGTTTCGGAATTTATTTTTCGTCTAAAAAATACATTTATTTAGTTACTCCCGAAATTAGTTTTTATTTATTTAGTTTCGTTAAAAAATGCATTCGTCTGAAAATCCAAATTTATTAAGGTTGAATCGGTCATTGAAGGCTTATGATGTCCGTCGAATGTTCTAAGAAGATTCGACGAAGCAACTAAATTGTACGACGCTGCAATCGTACATTTCCGGTCGATTGTTCCGTCCATGCATGAGCTGTAGTAAATTCTAATGTTGTATGACTAGTAATAATTATATTTATTAATTATTATTACTAGTCAACCAACACTAGAATTCTTCTATAGCCAATGAGCGGAGTATTTGTCCATAAATGTCCACTTGCGGCGATCGTATGTTTTTAGCTGCTTCGTCGAATCTTCATGTCTCTATAATGTTGAATCTTTTCTCTCTATGTCGAATAATCTTGGACTCAGGCCTCGTACACACGACCGGTTTCCTCGGCAGAATCCATCAAGAAACTTGGTGGGAGATTTTTTTTTTGCAGAGGAAACCGGTCGTGTGTACATTTTTCAGCGAGGAAACTGTCGAGGAACTCGACGAGCCAAAAAGAGCATGTTCTCTTTTTCCTTGACGGGAATGGAGAAAATTGGCTCATCGAGTTCCTCGACAAGCCTGACAAGAACTCGACAAGGAAAACAATGTGTTTCGCCCGCCGAGTTCCTCGGTCGTGTGTACGAGGCCTAACAGAGTTGGGTTAGGCACATTCAACCGCAGGTTCGATACACAGATCACTATTGTCACGTCATGTCGAATCTTCTATCTATATCGAACTGTTGTCACAACAAAACGAAAATATTTTTTTTTTTATGTCAAATCTTTTGAATTCTGCACATTCGTTATCGTTTGTTAAAATGAACACGAAAATCCCCAAAATTCGGATGAAAATGCATTCGGGCGAAAACGAATGCACAAGTCTAGTAAATACCGGTACTTTATGTAGGAAACCAATTGACTAAAGAATCATCTCTTTTGCCCAAACCTACACTTTAATCCACCTCCACATTCTTATCATTCTCTCAAAGTACACTTCGCTACTTCTCAAAGTTTCCTCTACAAGGTCTTCACTAGCCCATGTTTATAGTACTTCTCCTATAACAGTGGCACTTATGGTGGCATCTCAAGGATTTCCTCAAGATCAATGCAGTCTACAGCTGAGGAGAAAACTGTATGGAAACTCGAACAGCTTTATATTCTGATCTGCAATCAAATCAATTGGCTGATCATGACAACAGACCATTTAAACTACTTGCAGGTATCTTAGGGAATGATACACAAAAATCTATAGTAGAGAATATTTTAAGGGACAGAAGCGTCTGACTTCTCTTGGAGTGAAGACGTGTCTTTCTGACCTCCCTGAGATTTCTTCTTCTGTGACCTTTTTCTGTGTTTTTAACCAGTGAAAGGAGAAAAATGATGGAAAATATGATTCCTAAAAGCTGTGACACTAATAACACCATGAATGTTGCAGCGATGAAAAAAAATAAAAAAGAGATTATAAGGATATGTAGCTTGGGCAGTTACATGATACTTTGTAGGATAAACATCTTTATTTGCAGACTGAAAATTTGATGGGAGAGAAGAGAATAGTTGCAATATACATTCACCGGCCACTTTATTAGGTACACCTGTTCAATTGCTTGGTAACACAAACTACTAATCAGCCAATCACATGGCAGCAACTCAATGCATTTAGGCATCTACACATGGTGAAGACGACTTGCTGATGATCAAACTGAGCATCAGAATGGCAAAGAATTGGGATTTAAGTGACTTGAAACGTGGCATGGTTGTTGGTGCCAGACAGGCTGGTCTGAGTATTTTAAAAAAACATCTCTAGGGAGAATGGTCAGAAAAAGAGATAATATTCAGTAAGGGGCAGTTGTGTGGATGAAAATGATAAACACATGATTAAAACGGTGCTCCCTAAATAAAAAAAGGGCTGTAAAAGTAGAAGTTTTTTTTTTTTTATCCTAATGCATTCTATAAAAATCCTTCAGCGTGTAGCAGCCGCCCTCAGCCCCCCTAATATTTATCTGAGCCCCATCTCTGTCCAGCGATGTCCACGAATCCCTCGGCCGCCCGGGATTCTCCCTCCTGATCAGCTGAGACACAGCATTGGCACCATTGGCTCCCATGTCAATAAAAGTCAGTTAGCCAATCAGGGAAAAGAGGGGGCAGGGCCAAATGGCAGCTATGTGTCTGAATGGACACACGGAGCTGCAGCTCTGCTCGGGTGCCCCCATAGCAAGGTATTTAATGTGCAAACCAAGTGAAACTCAAAATAATTCCAGAGTGGCAGCCAACATTAAAGATGTGTCCCCACAAATAGATAAATAAGTAAATAATAAATGTGGCGCTAACATAATATATACAGAAAAACTGCGTAGTGCAAAATCTTCAAATAGCAAAAAACTATAAAACATTGCTACTACTCACTTTTTTCTGTATTTATTATGTACTGCATTAGCGCCACATTTATTATTTACTAAGGTATGCAGAATATCATCTCTGAATGCACAACACATCTGGCTTTGTATTAGTGTGAGGTAAACCTGTACTGTTATTATTCCTACGTTAGGATCAATATTATCTTAAAGTGGAGGTTCACCCAAAAACTAAATTTTTAACATTAGATTGATGCTCATTTTGTGAAGGGGAATCAGGTGGGTTTTTTTTAAATCGAAGCAGTACTTACCGTTTTAGAGAGCGATCTTCTCCGCCGCTTCCGGGTATGGGCTGCGGGACTGGGCGTTCCTATTTGATTGACAGGCTTCCGAGGGTCGCATACAGCGCGTCACGATTTTCCGAAAGTAGCCGAACGTCGGTGCGCAGGCGCCGTATAGAGCCGCACCGACGTTCGGCTTCTTTCGGCTACTCGTGACGCGATGTATGCGACCGTTGGAAGCCTGTCAATCAAATAGGAACGCCCAGTCCCGCAGCCCATACCCGGAAGCGGCGGAGAAGATCTCTCTCTAAAACGGTAAGTACTGCTTCGATTTTAAAAAAAACACCCGATTCCCCTTTTAAAAATTGTTTTCCTGGTGAACTCCTGCTTTAATTTATTAGCAGGTGAATGTGGCCCTCCATGCATTTACATACATTGAGTCCGGCAGTTAGAGGGATAAGACAAACAATTTAACACTGACAGAGGTGTTTACAATGGTCAGCATTTTTTTTTTCATAAAACCTTTACCAACAAGGGAGAAAAAAAACTTGCTGTAACTGCTTAAAAAGTGTTAACTGGAGTTCAGTTTCAATGTGTTATTCAAGACCATCTAAATCTGCTAGTCCACCTAACACCACCCTCTCCCCAGATTGACAATGCCAGTGGAGTGGAGACACCCTACTGTAGGACAGAAATTGTGTTAGGCCACGTACACGGTTCACCGCTGAAGCAGACTGATGGTCCGTCGCACCTACACACCATCAGTTCAAAAAACGATCGTGTCAGAACGCGGTGACGTAAAACACACGACGTGCTGAAAAAAAAAGAAGTTCAATGCTTCCAAGCATGCGTCGACTTGATTCTGAGCATGCGCGAGTTTTGAACCGATGCTTTTGTGTACTAACCATCGTTTTAACATAGTTACATAGTTACATAGTCAGGTTGAAAAAAGACACAAGTCCATCCAGTTCAACCACAAAAAATAAACAAACAAAATAAAAAACACAGTACAATCCCATACACCCAACTCCATACCCACAGTTGATCCAGAGGAAGGCAAAAAACCCCAGCAGAGCATGCTCCAATTTGCTACAGCAGGGGAAAAAATTCCTTCCTGATCCCCCGAGAGGCAATCGGATTTACCCTGGATCAACTTTACCTACAAATCTTAGTACTCAGTTATTTTATGTACATTTAGGAAAGTATCCAGGCCTTTCTTAAAGCAATCTACTGAGCTGGCCAGAACCACCTCTGGAGGGAGTCTGTTCCACATTTTCACAGCTCTTACTGTGAAAAAACCTTTCCGTATTTGGAGGTGAAATCTCTTTTCCTCTAGACGTAAAGAGTGTCCCCTTGTCCTCAGTGATGACCGTAAAGTGAATAACTCAACACCAAGTCCACTGTATGGACCTCTTATATATTTGTACATGTTGATCATATCCCCCCTAATTCTCCTCTTCTCAAGAGTGAATAATTTCAGTTCCTCTAATCTTTCCTCATAGCTGAGCTCCTCCATGCCTCTTATCAGTTTGGTTGCCCTTCTCTGCACTTTCTCTGACCGATGGTCAGCCGTCCATCGGTTCGATTTTAAAGCAAGTTCTAAAACTTTGGTCTGAAGGGCAAAAGTCTGATGGGCCGTACACACGGTCGGTTTGGACCAATGAAACTGGACTTCGGTCGGTTTTCATCTGTTTGGACCAGTCGTGTGTACGCGGCCTTACTGGTCAGATCACCAGGTGAAAGAAAAAAGAAAACAAATGTAGCCACCACATCTAGGCGTTGGTGAGTGGCAAATAGTAAGAATTATACAAATGTGCAAATCAGTGTCCAAACAAAAGAGAACATCCAAGAAAAAAAGTGTGAATAATATAAATAAATAAAAAATAAAATTAAAATGACTTATCAGAAATAAAACAATTTAAATCAAAATCAACATTTAACCCATCAGGGGTGAGAACCTTACACACGACATTTTTCGGGTTGTAAAAAATTACAGAAACTATCGTGTAGTAGGCTCCAGAGCATTTTTCACGACGTAAAAAATGGCCATTAAAAATTTAGAACATGCTCTAATTTTTCACGTCGTTTTTAAGGTAGTAAAAAATGGTCGTGTGTGGGCTTTAACAACGTGAAAAAAACGCGCATGCTCAGAAGCAAGTTATGAGACGGGGGCGCTCGTTCTGGTAAAACTAGCGTTCATAATGGAGTAAGCACATTCATCACGCTGTAACAGACTGAAAAGCACAAATCGTCTTTTACTAACACAAAATCAGCAAAAGCAGCCCCAAGGGTGGCGTCATCCGAATGGAACTTCCCCTTTATAGTGCCGTTGTACGTGTTGTACGTCACTGCGCTTTGCTAGAGCATTTTTTTTTTCATGATCGTGTGTAGGCAAGGCCGGTTTAGCTATAATCGGGTTGAAAAAAACTTTGTTTTTTCTAGACCATTAAAAATTGTAATTTTTACATCCCGAAAAACGGTCGTGTGTACGCGGCATAATCCCTACTATCCAATAAGATTCTCGCTGACTGATTTATTTTAATAAACGCTCGAGAGCACTTAGATCTTTTCTTCTATTTTTGCATACCTTGCATACCTTGCTGAGTTAAAGGGAGACTGCTCATTCTTTGGAGTCCTAAGCAGCATTTAGGGGACCTGTTTCTGAGGCATCTGATCCATGTTATTATCTGCTTGCATTCCTGGTGATTCAGGGGTCCATGCTGGAAGGTGAGAGTACCCAGATAGACCTAAGGTGGAGGGGATTGTCACAATCTGTGAATTCTTCAGCACCAGTGGAATATTTTTATGGACTTTCATCTGACACCATTTTTTTTTAAATTTATATTAGGCCTCGTACACACGACCGTTTTCCTCAACAGAATCCATCAAGAAACTTGGTGGTAGAGCTTTTTTGCAGAGGAAAACGGTCGTGTGTATGTTTTTCATCGAGGAAACTGTCGAGCAACTCGACGAGGAAAAAAGAGAACAAGAGTCTCAATTTCCTCATCGTGTTCCTCGTCGGGCTGGTTTTCGACGAGAAACGTGAGCGTGTGTATGCCAAGAAACCCACGCATGCTCAGAATAAAGTATGAGACGGGAGCGCACCTTCGGTAATAGTAGCGTTTGTAATGGAGATGACACATTTTTCACGCTGTAACAGACTGAAAAGGGCAAATCGTCTCTTACCAAACTTTTACTTAACACGCAGTAACATGAGATTAGCAAAAGCAGCCCCAAGGGTTGTGCCAGTGGAATCGAACTTCCCCTGCCATTGTATGTGTTGTACGTCACCGCGTTTGAGAACGAGGAGATTTTGTCTTGACCGTGTGTGTGCAAAGCAAGCTTGTCAAGTTTCTCGACAAGCCTAACAAGGAACTCGTCGAGGAAACCGATGTGTCTTTTCCGACGAGTTCCTCGGTCGTGTGTACGAGGCCTCATTCACACTTTTTCCTTGGGAATCAATCTCACCTTCACTGAGAACCCTTCATTGGTTACCAGTAAAAGACAGAATCACTTTTAAAGCACTCTGTCTAACGCATAGATGTATCTATGGGAATGCTCCCCATTATCTATGCGAAAAAATAAAAGCTCATAATCCCAATCGCGTTCTGCGATCCACCAATCAAAATCTCCTCCAGATACCCAAAGCCAGATACAAGTCCAAAGGAGAAAGGAGATTTGCGGTCCAAGGGCCTAGACTATGGAACGCTTTACCAACCAGCATTCGGTTGGAGGAGAACCACTTGACGTTCATGAGAAAGATCAAGACTCATCTCTTTTGATACCAAAGGAGACAAGAACAACAAGCGCCCAGAGGCGATTAAGTTTGCATGTGCTGCGCTATATAAGTTTTCATTCATTCATTCATTCATTCATTTGTTTGGACACCGATTTGCACATTTGTCTAATTTTTATTTATATATATTTTGGTTAATATTGCGCTGCACTTCTTCTGGTTTATTATTTGTCATTTGAATTTTGTGTTAATTCTGTAGTGTTCAGCTTGCATACAGGGGTTTAGTTATCAATTTTTTGCACTGATTGCACCTTTTCGTTTTATCTCGTTGGTGAGTGGCAATATATAACATTTTTGGTTTTGGTTTTATTAACACTTTAACTAAACTAGTATACACCTCAATGTCAATCAGCAAAGGTTATTATACAATGGGGCTTTTTATTTGCAATCTTTTACATTTGCTACGTTGTAAATCAGTGGGGTTGTCATAGTTTCATAATGTGTTGGGTAATACAAACAGATGGAAGTGCACTATTTCTGGAGCTCTTTTGTAAGCTAAACTCTGCAAAACTCTACGATGTGGCCTGACTATTGAACTGGCACATTAGAAAAAGCAATAGGAGGCAAAGCTTTCATTTTAATGCCACGGTGCTGTTGCTACAAGCACTTGGAATAGGAAATGTATTTAACAAATGCAGTGACCTTTAAATGTGTCTTTGGACGAACAGAACATAAACCTCAAAAAGATTTGGAACAATAAGATCCCCTCTGTATCGGATTTTGGTAATCCTTCATGTCATGTTGTAAATAAAAAAGTTTTACCCAGCTATAAATGTTTTAGTATTCCCATAGCGTTGTCCTTGATCTAATATAGAAATTAGCTCCACCTGCTTCCCACCTCTGCCTAAGAAATTTTTCTTTTATTTTTTTTCTTTTAAAGAAATTTCCATTTTGCTACAGGATTCTTTAAACATTAAATGACTTCTCTTTGTCTATTTATGTATGAATATCTCTTTCTCTGGGCAGAGGAGACTACGGACCTGTGGTTTGAAGACTAATGATGCCTATCATTTTAAGGCAGTTTGCAACATTCGTACATATCCACATTTTCTTTTAAGCGCTTTATTCAAATTTTGCAGTAGGTACACATAAAAAAAACAATTGTAGCACTACCCCTGGAGGAGCTGCTGGTTTGTTTTGGGTGGCACATTTACTTTGTGGAATTCCTGGGGTGAATGGTGCGTATAGCAGTAGTAAAGGAATGTCCGCAACAGGTGTCTTTTGCTGTGCTCTTTATTACGCAGCCGGGTAAAAACAATGAACCAGTGATGAAAGGATAGAGTTTGAAAGAAGAAGCAGAACAGCAGATTCAGGTGTAGTATTTGGAACAGTCCTGCTCCCATACGTAACACTTTCCGTACCACTCCTGCCTGAGTGGGCTTAGCATACCCGGACAGGCCTCTCTCACTGACCTGGCAGCCGGAGTATCACTCGAACCTTTTTAGGATAAAGTCTCTGCCACAGACCCTCCTGAAATGAACTTGGACTTGAGGAAAAGTCTCTGCCACAGACCCTCCTGAAATGGACATCAGGGAGACACCTCTGCCACAGGCCCTCTCTGATTGCAGATACGGAGATAATCCTCCTTGGTAGAATTACGCCTGGATCTCCTTCTTAATGTTGCCCAGGTACCGACTGACAGGTGATCTCATCCTTCAGTGTCCGGCTACCTTGATCCCTGGTGGTTTGTCTAAATCCTTTTGGATCATCAGCCTCTCATTGGTGCTCCTAAGGTGGACACCCCAACGAACAGCTATACCGCTTGGGATCCTGAAAAGTGGGAACCCAGTTGATCACTGGGTCCCCGTCGCTGCTCAAATGTTCCTGGACCAACATGGTCCCGGAACCAGGAACACCGCATGGCATGCACGCCTCGGCCAGGTAGGCCATATAGCTGTGATGTGGTCACCCTAACGGTGGGTGCCACACTCGAAAAGAAGACCCAGACTCAATGGCGTCTGTTCCATAAGTACCCTCTCCAAGCATGCCCAGCGAGGACACTCCCTCCTGATTGGCTGCTGGTAAAGGACACCCAAGCCTTAACTCCACTGCTGCCACCTGTCATCCTGGGGTGGGGTAACATACATAGTGCAGAGGTTGGTGGGTAAAATACATAGTGCAGTGGTCTGGGGTATTTAACGTGCAGCCAGGGTTCTGGGGTGGGTAAAATATATAGTGCAGGGGTCTGGGGTGGGCAACTCACACAGTACAGGGGTCCAGAGTGGGTAACCTTGAAGCTAGTAGGAGATAACTGTAGTAACAGTGTCTACTGCAGTGATTTACAGCTTCTAGAGGAACCCCACAGGTATGGCACATACACTATTACCAAAAGTATTGGGACATCTGCCTTTACACGAAACATGAACTTTGATGGCATACCGTCCTTAGTCAGTAGAGTTTAATATTGAGTTGGCCCACCCTTTGCAGCTATAACAGCTTCAACTCTTCTGGGAAGGCTGTCCACAAGGTTTAGGAGTGCGTCTATGGGAATACGTAACCATTCTTCCAGAAGTGCATTTGTGAGGTCAAGCACTGATGTGGACTAGAAAGCCTGGCTCGCAGTTTCCCTTCTAATTCATCCCAAAGGTGTTCTATCAGGTTGAGGTCAGGACTCTGTGCAGGCCAGTCAAGTTCCTCCACCCCAAACTCGCTAATCCATGTCTTTATGGACCTTGCTTTGTGCACTGGTGTGCAGTCATGTTGGAACAGCAGGGGGTCATCCCCAAACTGTTCCCACAAAGTTGGGAGCATGAAATCCTCCAAAATGTCTTGGTATGCTGACGCCTTAAGAGTTCCCTCCTCCAAAATTCTGATCATATGTAGACAATTCTGATACACAAAATTCCTATTCCTAAATTGCTATGAATCAAGTACGAGACAGAAGCGTATGGTCTGATAAAACTAGCGTTCGTAATGGAGATAGCCCATTTGTCACGCTGTTACGGACTCAAAAGCATGAGGCTGAAAAGCGTGAATCATCTTTCACCAAACTTCTACTAACACAACTGGTATTGAACTTCCCTCTAATAGTGCCGTTGTACGTCTTGTACGTGACCGCGTTCTTGGCGTTCGGAATTTCCGACAACATTTGTGCGACCGTGTGTATTCAAAAGAAGTTTGAGCCAAAAAAATGCACGGTTTTGTTGTCGGAATGACCGATTGTATGCGGCATAAGACTGAGGCCCCATACACACGGGAGAATTTATCCGCGAATACGGTCCAGCGGACCGTTTCCACGGATAAATCCTCTCAAAGATATCCGCTGATTTCGATGGGATGGAGTGTACACACTATCCCATTGAAATCCGCGCGGAAATCCTCTGGCGATGACGTGTCGCGCCGTCGCCGCGATTATGACGCGGCGACGGGCGCGACGCTGTCATATAAGGAATTCCACGCATGCGTCAAATCATTACGACGCGTGCGGGGAATCCCTTTGGACGGATGGATCCGGTAAGTCTGTACAGACGAGCGGATCCATCCGTTGGAATGGATTCCAGCAGATGGATTCGTTGTGCAGCACAACAAATATTCGATCTGCTGGAATCCATCCCAGAGGAGATTTCTCCGCGGAAAGAGATCCGCTGGCGTGTACACACCATAGAATCTATCCGCAGAAACCCATTTGCTGGGATTTATCTGCGGATGGATTCTATCGTGTGTATGGGGCCTAAGATGCCATTAAAGTTCAGGTGCGAAAAAAAGGCAGGCGTCCCAATACTTTTGGGAATATAGTGTATAATAGTTATACTGGGTTCACACTGATGCGAATTGGATGTGGGTTTTACCACATCTAATTCGCATGACAGGAGAGTCTGACCGGTTCTCAATGGAGCTGGTTTACACAGCTCCGGAGGCGGCCGCAGTCCGTACTGGAAAAGGGTTCTGTCCGTCTTTGGTTCAGTGTCAGGTGCAAATTCAGGCAGAAATTCGGACCCGATTTGCACCTGAATCGGTGTGCAGGGACGCATGAGCCCTGTGCTGTGAGCCACAGTAAGTGTGAACCCAGCCTAAAGTTCATGTGCGTGTAAAGGCAGGTGTCCCAATACTTTTGGTAAGATAGTGTACATACTTACAGTACATAAGTCCAAGCTGTAACAATTTAACATTGTATATATTGCATAGCTGGAATTTAGCTTTGAGTAAAACCAGTACAGAGTTTCTCGCCTACTTTGTTTTGGGTGGAGTTTGGCCTTAAGCAGTCTATAATGTTTATGCAGAGACAACGTAGACGAATCGTCAGTCACTTAGGGCCAGATTCTCATAGACTGGCTTAAAAATGCGGCGGCGACGGCGTAACGTATCTCATTTACGTTACACCGCCGCAAGTTTTACAGGCAAGTGCTTGATTCACAAAGCACTTGCCTGTAAAGTTGCGGCGGCGTAGCGTAAATCCCCCGGCGCAAGCCCGCCTAATTCAAATGATCCGGGTAGAGGGCGTGGATCATTTAAATTAGGCGGGTTCCCACGCCGAACGTACTGCGCATGCGCCATCCCTACAATTTCCCGACGTGCATTGCGCTAAATGACGTTGCAAGGATGTCATTGGTTTCGACGTGAACGTAAATGGCGTCCAGCCCTATTCACGGACGACTTACGCAAACAACGTAAATTTTTAAATTTCGACGCGGGAACGACGGCCATACTTAACATTGGCTGCGCCTCATATAGCAGGGGCAACTTTACGCGTCGCAAATCTTACGTTAACGTCGTAACTTCACTGCGTCGGTCGGGCGTACGTTCGGGAATTCGCGTATTTTGCTAATTTGCATACTCGATTGGGAAAACTTCGTCGGCAAAACCTAGCGGCGAAAAAAAAATTGCATTTAAGATCCGACAGCGTAAGAGCCTTACGCCTGTCGGATCTAATGGTTATCTATGCGTAACTGATTCTATGAATCAGGCGCATAGATACGACAAGCGGACTCAGAGATACAACGGCGTATCAGGCGATATGCCGGCGTATCAGGCGATACGCCGGCGTATCTCTTTTGAGAATCTGGCCCTTAAAGCGGGGGTTCACCCGAAAAAAAAATTCCGGGTATGGTCTGCTGGACTGGGCGTTCCTATTTGATTGACAGCCTTCCGACCGTCGCTTACAGCGTGTCACGAGTTGCCGAAAGAAGCCGAACGTCGGTGCGGCTCTATACGGCGCCTGCGCACCGACGTTCGGCTACTTTCGGCATCTCGTGACGCGCTGTATGCGCCGGTCGGAAGGCTGTCAATCAAATAGGAACGCCCAGTCCCGCAGACCATACCCGGAAGCGGCGAAGAACATCTATCTCTAAAACGGTAAGTACTGCATTGGTTTAAAAAAAAAACACCCGATTGTGCTTCCCACAATTAGCCTCAATCTAATGTTAAAAATGTGTTTTTCGGGTGAACCCCCGCTTTAATCGCGTTGGTGTATTAGAAGTGCACACACACACACACCTTCTTTTTCTATGGTTTGTAGGCTGCTTTCACAGCTTGGGATCTTTAATTTTACACATCAACAATTTTTACCTCCAATATGACTAACGTGTTTACACACACTGTGTAAGTAATAGTTATTGACGACAACGCTCGGTGATCAATACAATCCAGCTCACACCGTGTGCAATATGCCAGTTCAATACCCAGCAATTGAGAAGAACATGATGATTATTATGATGATTACTGAACACACAGTGACTAATATGGATATCAACACTGCAGCAATTAAAGGTCCACAGACTAAGCAAACAAGCACAGCTTCTCCGTGTTCTCACCAGCCCTGATAGATCCCGCTCCGAGGTCCTCTGCTGAACTCATCTCAACCGCGGGTGCATGCCACCTCTGGGATTCATCCTCCTCCCCAAACAAACCTGTATGGTACAAGTGCGAAGCCGCACACTAATAGCCCAACTAGCTTGAAAACCACTTTATCGATCGGGCAGAAATGAGGGCACTCCACCCATGCCTCCACTGATGTGTTTCACCCCCTACCAAGGTTTAATCATAGAGCTTACAATTAGGCCTCATTAGGAGGTGAAGCACATCAGTGGTGTGTGTAAGTGAAGTGTCCTCATTTTTTTCGATCAATAAAGTTGTTTTAAGGTTATTCAGAGGAGCGGTGTGTGGCTTCACATTTCTGCAGTATTTGCCCTTGGATAGCACAGCAAAAAGGGTGGGGAGGTTGCAGGGTATATACTCAGAAATAACGACCAGCCAACCGTATATAGTGCAAGGGCTTGAAAAAATGGATACAGATTGAATGGATAGAATAGGTAGGTCCTCAAATTACATGGTTTTGGTAATACCTAATTTAAGAAACCAATATATATACTTTAGTTCAATACATATACCGTAGGTTAAGTGATTTACCTACAAAGATTCAGTTTTACAGCTATGTGTCACCTGCTTGCCTATTGGTCACTGAGGGCAGCCTCACACCATTGCATTGTGTGACCAATAATACAGCTTACATTGACTATGAGTTCCAGTGCCCCCCCAGTATATATCCACCCTCCCTCCAATCATCTTCTATCAAAAGTCCTCTTACAGTACGTCCCAACTTGCCCCCAAGTACATACCAGCCCCTCAACCCCACCTTCTAGCTCAAGTCCTCTCCCATCCCAGAGCACCCCCAACACGTACTTGACCCCACCTCCACCCCAACTTCTGGCACAAGTCCTCTCCCATCCCAGAGCACCCCCCAGCACATACTCGACCCCGCCCCATCTTCCAGCACAAGTCCTCTTCCATCCCAGAGCACCCCCAACACGTACTCAACCCCACTCCCACCCCACCTTCTAGCACAAGTCCTCTCCCATCCCAGAGCACCGCCCAGCACATACTCGACCTCGCCCCACCTTCCAGCACAATCCTCTCCCTTTCCAGAGCACCCCCAACACGCAAACAACCCCACTCCCACCCCACCTTCTAACACAAGTCCTCTCCCATCCCAGAGCACCCCCCAGCACATACTCGACCCCACCCCACCTTCTAGCACAAGTCCTATCCCATCCCAGAGCACCCCCCAGCACATACTCGACCCCGCCCCACCTTCCAGCACAAGTCTTCTCCCATCCCAGAGCACCCCCAACATGTAATCAACCCCACTCCCACCCCACCTTCTAGCACAAGTCCTCTCCCATCCCAGAGAACCCCCCAGCACATACTCGACCGCACCCCACCTTCTAGCACAAGTCTTCTCCCATCCCAGAGCACCCCCCAGCACATACTCGACCCCGCCCCACCTTCCAGCACAAGTCCTCTCCCTTTCCAGAGCACCCCCAACACGTAATCAACCCCACTCCCACCCCACCTTCTAGCACAAGTCCTCTCCCATCCCAGAGCACCCCCCAGCACATACTCGACCGCACCCCACCTTCTAGCACAAGCCCTATCCCATCCCAGAGCACCCCCCAGCACATACTCGACCCCACCCCACCTTCCAGCACAAGTCCTCTCCCATCCCAGAGCACCCCCAACATGTACTCAACCCCACTCCCACTCCACCTTCTAGCACAAGTCCTCTCCCATCCCAGAGCACCCCCAACACATACTCCAAGGGGTAAAGAGGTAAAGCATTAAAGCATTAAAGCAGGTGGGGAAAAAGCAACACACTTTTACCTACAGGTAAGCTTATATTAAGGCTTACCTCTAGGTGCTAGAAATATCTCCTAAACAGTAGAGGCTTGCGCCATAGACAAAGGCGCTGGCGCACTTTAGAAATGGTGATCGTGCCGTTTCTAAAGAAGGTCATACCGTGACTGGCAGCTCCCGCGTGCATGCCAATCACAGAGCCGGAGTCGCGATACCCAGAAGTAACTCCGAGATGACATGTCGGCGGCAGGTGCTGTGTCGGGCACTGCAGCAGGGGCTTCAATTCCAGGTGAGTATTACATAATGAGCTACTATGCTATGCATACTGTCTTGCAGGTGTTAGTTTTTTTATGGGTTTACAACCACTTTAACCCCTTGTTTGCTGCACTGTACAAGGTTGCAACACAACGCTGTCTGTTTTAACCCCTTGTTTGCTGTACTGTACAAGGTTATAGGACACTTGCAGAGCAGCCTTATTCACTTGAATTGGTCATGCTTGGCAGGTGCTACACCCACCAACCATGACAGAGCATATATATCCTTCTGTGGCTGCGACATGTGTACACCCCTGGCTCCTGGTGCGGTGGGGTGGTAAAAGTATGTCTTAACTATGGGGTTTTACCACCCCCCCTGCAAACTGCAAATATAACATTTACTGTTCTGAGCCCCCTATGAGGCTGCTTTCACACTAATGTGCTGCAGTTTAACCACACCGCAGGTGCAGCGCAGTACATTTGTGACTTTACTTGGTTAGCTGCGCTTTGCCATAAACTTCTGTAGAGACCTGCTCCTGTTGGGCTGGCGTTGCTTTAAATTTAGAAGGGAGTCTGAGTGTTAGTTGACTCATATAATTTTGGCCTCTGTTCCAGCCAGGGCTGTGCTGGTGGTGACCGGCGTTGTTCGCCTGGGGGTGTTGTTACCACCCCAGGCCAAGGGTGGCAGCAGCTAAGTCAGGGTGATATTGGGTGTCTCCCTTCGGCAGTCAATCAGTGGGGGTTGATCGTCGCACTGTGCATGCTGAGGAGGGGGACAGACGTAGCTGGACCAAGGCCGTCGTCGCCAGTCATTGGTCTGTTGTCCCACCACCTCGTGGTCCTCCTGGCCAGGGGTGCGTGTTCCTGCAATCCTGGCTCCGGGATCACGTTGGTCCAGGGTTGTGATCTGTCTAAGTAGGCCCAGTAGTCAGACTGGGTCTGCGCTTTCAAGGTGATCCTGTGCTGTCCGTCCTGGAGGGAGGAAGCCGCTTGACGAAGGACCTATCTTGGAGAGGACCATGCAAGAGGCTTGTATCTCGGGAGAGGCCTGGAAACTTCATCGAAGGATGCACCGTATACTGAGAAGCCTGATGGTGATCGCCTGTCAGATTTGAGTTCTACAGAAGTTAAAGGGTCACTAAAGGAAATATTTTTTTTAGCTAAATAGCTTCCTTTACCTTACTGCAGTCCTGGTTTCATGTCCTCATTGCTCGTTTTTGCTCTGATGTTGCTGTGAGGCAACATCATTTAGCAGTATCAGGCCCCGTACACACGACCGAGAATTCAGCCAGAAACTCGATCGGAGCCGTATTCTGCCGAGAAACCCGGTCGTGTGTACACTTTTGGCCGAGGAAGCCAACGAGGAACTCGTCGAGCCAAATAGAGAACATGTTCTCTATTTCCTCGTTAGTCAATGGGGAAACTTGGCTAGCCGAGATCCTCGGCGGCTTCACAAGGAACTCGATGAGCAAAACGATGTGTTTTGCCTGTCGAGTTCCTCAGACTTGTGTACGGGGCCTGATACTACTTTGTTCTGGACACTTCCTGATTGTCTGGCTCCTTATGAAAAAAGTCATGGGAGACTTTAGTTTCGTTTTCCTAGCCATGACTCTCTGTGGCACTGTCCAGCACAGAGGCATAAAATAACATGCAAAGACTAAACTAGTTTCAGTTTCGTTTTTGCATCTAGGAGGCACATTATATGATTGATTTTTATCTATTTTTAATCGTTTTTAAAAGGAATCAGTTATCTATTATGTCTCTATACCCTGTAAACAGTCATTTCAGCAAAAAAATTTTTTTCCTTTAGTGATCCTTTAATCTGGAAAGATCCGGGTGCTGAATCCTGTGTTAGGGGATTCTGGATCGAAAGTGTCTCCATTTGAAGGAAGGTCTAGGCCGGTGATAGGGACCGATCTGAGTGCGCAAAACCCACTCTGGCTAGAATGGCAACGAGAACTGTGTTGCTGGAAGCAGGAGTGTTTCCTGATTGAAATTATGCACCTGAACCTACTGTATATACCTATTTACCCTTCCACCTCTTCAACCACTTCTTCTTTCTTACCAAGTTCTGCAAATAAATCTTATAAAAAGAAGTGTAAAGTGTGGACATTGAACTTTCTCAACTCTCATCTATTACCCTGGACGGCGAGAAGATAGAGGTAACATGCCGCCCAAAAATATCCAGCAGCTCCTTCGGGGGTAGTGCTACACTTGCAGGTGTGGTGCACTTTCTGAAAGCACACCAAAGCCCCTGCATTCAGAAAGTGCACCAAACCCACAGAATGTAATAGAAGTCTATGGCTAAGTGCAGGAAAGCTGCAGGTACACTGCACTGCACGCACGGTGTGGGTAAACCGTCGCACATCAGTGTGAAAGTAGGCCTATACTATGATGTCCGGTGTATTGCTGCACACTCTTTTTTCCTGCTGCTGGCACGCACCACTCTGGAGACCGCTAGCTGGTATAAGAGGTGGAGTGCAGCTGGTATCACTAGGCAGCCCTGTACTACAATAGTTGCATTGCCTGTTATACTTTGGCTTATACTTGTTATACAGTATACACCTTTACTATTTTTTCTGCATTGCCAATTTATCTTGCATTCACACAGTTCATTTCAAGTTGCCCATGTGAACAGCTTTAGGCCTCGTATACACGACCGAGTTTCTCGGCAAAAACCAGCAAGTAACTTGCTGGGAGATATTTTTTGCCGAGGAAACCGGTCGTGTGTACATTTTTGTTGAGGAAACTGTCGAGAAACTCGACAAGCCAAAAAGAGAGCATGTTCTCTATTTCCTTGACGGGAATGGAGAAACTTGCCTTGTCGAGTTTCTCGACAGCCTAACAAGGAACTCGACGAGGAAAACGATGTGTTTCGCCCGTCGAGTTCCTCGGTCGTGTGTACGAGGCTTTACAGGTCTTTTGGGGTAGGTAAAAAAAATTCACAGATGTATTTCAGCTACTGTTCCATTATACAATTTTGCTAAACATTGCTTAAACCCTGTAATTTGATAAAAAAAAAAAAAGTACAGTTTTTCTTTATTGTAGAAAACAGGTACATTGTCAGCGCACAAGAGGAAATATGATTATATTGTTTAACCAAATGTCTGGTGGATAATTATGTTCCTTGTCTCCGTACGTTTGCTCATACAAAAGGCATTTAACACTTGTCTGTGACCTTGTTGTCTTTACAAGCTAACCCGAGTCTCTGTGAACCGCCTTTGTCTAATAGCGCTCTACCCAGTTCCGTTGTCGTGGTTTTATTTAAAATGTTTTCTCCTGTTCAGCACCAGATGGCTTTTGTTTTTGGGTTGCTAAAAGTAGGTGTAATTTTATATGAAAAAAAAAAGAAGAACGAACGCCTTAATGAAATACAAAACCTGACAATGCATTTCCTCAAACATCTGCTTGGCTCTCCAAATCCGACATTACTAGTCAAATTAATTCCCCTGTAAAACCAATTAGTGAGAGTAGAATGGTTTGAAATACTGCTAAATGATATTACATTAATTTATCCCAAAGAACTATGCAGTGTTTAGAATGTGGTATTCTCAGAAAATCGAGCGTTCTAAGCTCCTGCCCATGTAAAGCAATACGTTCAATCATGCCTGGCGCTACAGGGTCAGATTTACGAAGGCCCGGCCGTATGATTTCCAATTCTGTGCGTCTAGGAAATTGTAGATTTGTTTCAGATACTGTATATATGTATATGTGACGGTGATCAGTTTATTTTATTTAAAGCATTGTTTCTATGTATAATTAGTATAGTAAACATATACCATATGCACATGTAAGCAGCCATATTTACCCATGACCTATGCAGGTTTGATGCACTGAGATGGCACTTAACCACTTTAACCCCCGGGAGGATTTGCCCCCTTAAAGGAGAAGTCCAGCCTGAGCTTTTTAGGCTGGGCTTCTCCTAAGGGTCACAGGCGTGCAATTCGTTTTGCACTCCTTTGACCCGTTTTTAGCGGAGAGCGGTCTGAAGTCCGCTCTCCGCTGATGTCACTGCCATCAGTCAGGGCAGTGCGTCATCACGACTTCCAAGTCGGGATCTGCCAGCTGCTCTGAGACGCTGAGACAGCCTCTCCCCGCCCCTCCACGGCTCAATGCTCCAATGATAGTGGAGAAGCAGGGAGGAAAGAGGCTGACTGACAGTCAGCCTTCTTCCTCTCTGGGATCTGTAAGAACCGAGCCATCAGCGATGTTCGGTGGCTCAGTTCTCAGTGAAGAGACGGCGGGGAACAGATGGAGCATCGGTCTGATGCTCCATCCACCGAGGTAAGTATGAATATAAAATAAAAATGTAACCCATACTTCTCTTTTAATGACCAGCCTTTTTTGTGATAAGCCACTGCATTGCTTTAACTGACAATTGCGCGGTCATGCGACAGTGTACACAAACAAAATTTACGTCCTTTTTTTCACACAAATTGAGCTTTCTTTTGCCGATATGTGATCACCTCTGCGGGGTTTTTTTTGCGCAATAAACAAAACAATTTCGAAAATGTACTTTCTGCTATAATATATATGCATGAATAAAAATGTATTCATCAGTTTATACCAATATATATTCTTCTAGATATTAGTCTTTTAGATATCAGTCCTCTCCCTGCAGATATCAGTCCTCCCCCTTACAGCTATCAGTCCTCTCCCTCCAGCTATCAGTCCTCTCCCTGCAGATATCAGTCCTCTCCCTGCAGATATCAGTCCTCTCCCTGCAGATATCAGTCCTCTCCCTGCAGATATCAGTCCTCTCCCTGCAGATATCAGTCCTCTCCCTGCAGATATCAGTCCTCTCCCTGCAGATATCAGTCCTCTCCCTGCAGATATCAGTCCTCTCCCTGCAGATATCAGTCCTCTCCCTGCAGATATCAGTCCTCTCCCTGCAGATATCAGTCCTCTCCCTGCAGATATCAGTCCTCTCCCTGCAGATATCAGTCCTCTCCCTGCAGATATCAGTCCTCTCCCCCCAGATATCAGTCCTCTCCCCCCAGATATCAGTCCTCTCCCCCCAGATATCAGTCCTCTCCCCCCCATATATCAGTCCTCTCCCCCCCATATATCAGTCCTCTCCCCCCCATATATCAGTCCTCTCCTCCAGATATCAGTCCTCTCCTCCAGATATCAGTCCTCTCCTCCAGATATCAGTCCTCTCCTCCAGATATCAGTCCTCTCCTCTAGATATCAGTCCTCTCCCCCAGATATTAGTCCTCTCCTCCAGATATTAGTCCTCTCCTCCAGATATTAGTCCTCTCCCCCAGATATTAGTCCTCTCCTCCAGATATCAGTCCTCTCCTCCAGCCATCAGTCCTCTCCTCCAGCCATCAGTCCTCTCCTCTAGCCATCAGTCCTCTCCTCTAGCCATCAGTCCTCTCCTCCAGATATCAGTCCTCTCCTCCAGATATCAGTCCTCTCCTCTAGATATCAGTCCTCTCCTCTAGATATCAGTCCTCTCCTCTAGATATCAGTTTTTATTGTTTTTACCTCATCTGGAACAAGGTACGTGATCTTGTAAAGGAAAACCACTTAGCCGCTGTATAACATTTTTATGCAGTCGGCAAGTTTCTAAAAAAAAACAAAACAAAAGAACAAAAAGCAAAAATGACAACAAAATGTTTTTAATAATCATTTTAAGTCTATAATGCCTTATTTTTCCAGTTTATCCCAGCACACATTGGTAATGTAACCATTATGAGCACACAGTGCTAGTTTCAGCACAAGATATCCTATTGTTAAAAAAAGAACACCGGAAAAAAGATTTCCCATAAATTCACATTGCTTATGCACCAAAACGACTTAAATTTTCAGTATTTTCATGATTCCAATCGCAAGGAAAAACAGCAGAACTGGAGATTGCTCACTTATCTGCACATCAAAAGCAGGTCCCGACATTTCATTTCTCAGTTAATTGCATACCGTGGTACAGAGACATTATTACCTGGTGCTATAGGGTTAGAAATGGAAAAGATGGCTTACAGATCTAGAAGTAAGAGTAAGAAAATAAATCTGGTATGATGCTAAATATCCCAATCAAATCAATTAATGACCCCCTTGTGTTGAGGGCATTTTGTTTTAATTCAGCACTTTACCTTGGTGAGTCCAGGTCATGTTCATTTTGTTTGACTCTTAAAACACCTAAGTATATATTATATACGTCATAATAAGCCTGGCCTGATCTGGATATGTTTCCTAATTGCCACAGCTCCACTTACTGCCGTTTCAAAAAAGCATTCTCCTAACTTAGCGTCCTGAAATGTTATTTAAAAAAATTACAGACCGCTTTCCAGCGTGGGTGTCTACAAGTACATGCAAGAGCTATGGATAAAGAAGCAGTCAGATGTGATGCGATTTCTCCTGCGTATCCGATGCTGGCAATATCGCCAACTGTCTTCTCTCCATCATGCACCACGTCCTACTCGCCCAGACAAAGCTCATAGACTAGGCTACAAGGCCAAGCAAGGTGTCATCTACCGTATCAGAGCACAGTGATTGGACACAAGAAGCAGGATTTGTGATTTCTCCAATCACAAGCAGGGGGCGGGGATTGTGCTCCTCCAGGTGTTCCTGGCCAGGACAAGTACTGTCAGTGAGTAAAGTGGTGATGTGGCGGCCTTTTTTGGGGGCATCAGATTGGCCCGGGGGGGGGGGGTGGCTGTGTCAGTTTCATTCCGGGACACTGTATTGTGCTGGAATGAAGGTGCCCGGGACAGACCTGCAAAATGCGGGACTGTCCCGGGAAATTTGTCTATTTTTGCTGCTTAGCTTCTTGAATTAGTGCGCTTCATCACTGTTTCACATATCACATATTATTGCATTTTTTTTTCTTTTCATAAATGTTTATTTTTGCTGCAATTAGTGCACTTTATCATTGGTGTTCACACGCCAGCACTAACAAACCAACCAATACTGCAGATAAACTTAGCGAACACAGGCGGCTGCAGAACAACATGGAGATGCTCACTGAACTTTTGGAGAGAGTTTGCTGCACTGAAAGTAAAGGAGCTAAATAATTTTGCACGCCCAATTTTTCAGTTTTTTTTTGTTAAAGTTTGAAATATCCAATAAATTTTGTTCCACTTCATGATTGTGTCCCACTTGATGTTGATTCTTCAAAAAAAAAAATAGTTTTATATCTTTATGTTTGAAGCCTGAAATGTGGCAAAAGGTTGCAAAGTTCAAGGGGGTCGAATACTTTCGCAAGGTACTGTACACACCCCCCTTGTCCCTAGCGGTCTGCCCAGTGCCCTACATGTACTTTGTATAATAAAAACTGTTCTTTCTGCCTGCAAACTGTAGATTGTCCATAGAAACCAAAAAAAGTGTCCCTTTATGTCAAAAGTGGTTTTAGAGCAGCTAGAAAACAGCGATAATAAATTAGAATCACTTGCGGAATTGAGCGATAGCGATATGTGGGGAAATTCGTCATCAAACAATAAAAGTAATAAAAGTAATGACAGCGACAATTCTGCAACTGAGCTAATGTCAGTGTTTTTGATTTGATTACATTATTGAATAATTTTTATTATAATTATATTATTTGTTATAATTATAGTTATTTATTATATTATAATTTATGATTTTGTTTTTCAAACTTTATCATACCCGAGATGTCTACTAGACTCTTGTTTGGACAGATTTAAGTGAGTTATTCCTAAGAATTGCAGGCCTGCAATGTAAAACGCCAAATTTTCTTGCAAATAATGGTACCGCTTTCAGCACCTAAAATCTGAGAGAATCATACCGCCAGGGAGGTTAATTAACAGTCAGGACACATGTCAATTGAATAGGATTTTAGCACTGGAATCCATGACAGCAGTCCTGTAGTGCTGAGTTTAATAACAATATCACACTGCGATCACTCAATCCAGAACCTAACCGGAAGACTCCTCGTTATTATTCATACTTACAGCCATGTTCAATAAAAGGAAGCAAACTTAATTTGTAAGATAGCAATTTATGAGCATGGCATTGGAAAAGGGCTGGAAGAGATTGTACTGAATACTAACTATGCCCCGCAAATACCCTGCCTATGAGGAGATAGATTTGTTAAGTGCTACCGGAGAGCTAGTCACCAGTCTTCTGATTTGCTGTCAGTAAATCCACATAATAGTGTTGTGAGACTGGTTATCCTCACGTAAGAGAAAAAAAATGCAAAAAATAATTGGGGTTAATTTAATAAAGTCAAATACACTGTGCACTGTGCAAGAGCAGTTGCTCTTGTGCTTAGTAAATGAGCAGAAGCTTATGGAGATATCCCAGCAATAATAGCCCTCTTCTCCAGGCTAAAGTTTTTCTTCCTCCTCTCCTTGTCTTTAGTTACAGCAGCCGCCATCGCTTTGCAAAAGTACTTTCCCTAAGGGGGAAAAAAACAGGATGTACTTTTGCGCCAGACGGGCGCATGTCTGGGCGTATTTATAGGCTTGGCGTAAGCCGGTTGGCCGGCGATTCCCAGGAAGTTGGGCCAGCGTAGTTGTGAGCATGCGCACATGGGAGCGATCATACGTCCACTTCACTGCGCATGCTCCGTTCAGGATACGCCGGGCGCATATCACTACTCCACGTTCGGACCATCATTTGCATAAGGTCACACCCACTTACACTTACGCCGACTAAATTAAGTTACGCCGGCGCCACGTTAGGAGCAAGTGCATTGTGAATACTGTACTTGCCTCTCTGAGTTACGTCGGCGTAGCGCAAATGAGATGCGCTACGCCGGTGTAAAGATGCGCCAATCTACCTGAATCTAGCCCATTGTTGTTGGGAAACAAAATGTGCCTGTTCAAAAGATTTACTTCTAACTATACAGGAAGAAATTAGTTAGACAGATTAGGACTGACATGCGGTGGCCTTGAAGCTTTGAAGAACAATGTCTGGGCCGATGATGGTTTCATAGATGCTTGTGCTGGTGTGGAATACTGCAGCCAACAAGTTTCAATAGTCAGCAGACTGTAGGACAAGCTGAGCTGTCCACAGAGCCTAGAATAGTTGGTATTCTTCCATTCTTGATATCCATGAAATTTTTCTTTTTGCCAATTACTTGCTACGTTCCTAAATCCGTTCCTTTATTTCAAGCTGTCTACAAGTTTTGCTTATATTGGAAAGTTGTGCTCAACATTTCTTTTTCTTTGTGCCAGTCCTGACAGCAAACATGTCTACAACTAATATGTGACTGTGCCCTGGGAATCGAATTCTAACTTACTCATCACCAAGCCGGGGCCGGCATATGACTCATTTGTCAGGTACGAGAAAGGTAACGTATAGAAATATAGCAAGATGCTTAACTATTACTGGCAGACATAGCGGGCACAGACACAGGAACAATTACTCCCTATGTGATGAATTTCCTCTTTAGCTGGTGAAAGTCTCTTGTCAAAACATTGCACAGTGCTTCTTTCCAGCCTGCCGAGCGGCTTTTGTTCTATTCTCCCGTGCCCTTTTGGCAGACTCTAATTCAGGAGTTAGAATAAGAAGCACAGTTTGTGCTCTGGTTGCATTATCCAGTCAAGAGATATTATAATGAAATAATAAGAGGAGGTTCCTTGCTGAAGTGTGTTATAACCTTAAAGCAGAACTGATTATGGTCTAGGTCAGGGGTCTCCAAAATGTGGCCCGAGGGCAATATGTGGCCCTTTGCTAGCCTTTTCTGGCCTTTGGGGCACTATGCTTCGAAATAATACGAGGCACTATTCCTCCCAACGCCACAAACACTGGGGTACTATTTCTTCCACTGATATCCGTGATGGGGCACTACTCCTCCGCCTACTGATCACTTACATTGAGAAAACTGTCCCTTTGTTGGAAAGTTTGGAGACCCCCTGATCTAGGTCATTGTTATGGAATGCATCCAAAGCTTATACTGCAAGATTCTGAGTAAACTTGTAACTGAGGAGTGTTATAAGGCATGGGATACTCCAATAAATACAGGTGTTAAAGAAAAGGACAATAACTCCACTGTCCTGAAAAAAGCATTCCTTCTCAGATAGCCATCAAGTGTGCTGCAAGTTTGAAAATGACTTGCAAAGCTATTGCTTGACTTGCCAGGATTCAAGAGTTTGTTGCACAATTGAAGCAAGTCCGCATTGCATGACTACAGATCAACTTTATTTGCAAACATTCTGCAAGTCTGCTGCAAGTTCTGGATCAGTTATTTTGTGTAAGGCCCCTTTCACATTGACGGACCGTTCGTCCGTTTATTACAAGTCCGTTTACGGACTTGTAATGCATCCCTATGGGATCGCGTCCATTAGCGGATGGAGCATCCGCTAATGTCCGCAACCATCCACGTCCGTCAGGATCCGGTTTTTCTTCCGTCCGGCGGAACGGATCGGATGAAGACGGACAGACGGTCCGTCTTCATCCGATTCCCCATAGGGGAGAGCGGAGGAAAGACAGGGCGGTCTCTGCACAGTGTGCTGGGACCGCCCTGTCCGCCGACAGCTCAGCGGGGATTACGGAGGATCCCCGCTGAGCCGACGGACACACACGGAGCGGACACAAAAACGGTCCACTCCGTGTGAAAGAGGCCTAATAGTCATCCTACCACAGGGGGCACTGTGGCTGAATTTTCCTGCTGTAGATTTGCAGAGCTTTTGCTCTAGAATTACCACTGCAACTTTGCTCTGGCTAAAGACTTGCCAAGCAAATTTGCATAGAACTTGGAAAAGTGTCAACTAGAACTTGTGCTTCAAGTGCTCTGCAAGTGTACAACTTGGCAGTGAAAGTGTGTGGGCCCAATCAGTTTTTTTCCCATTGGTGAAAAAAAATAGAACCAGTTTTCAAATTTTCATATGGTTAAAAAAACGATAAAAAAAAAAGATCGTCTGTGGGGAATCGGTCAAAAATCCACGCATGCTCAGAATCAAGTCGACGCATGCTCAGAAGCATTGAACTTCATTTTTCTCAGCACGTCGTTGTGTTTTACGTCACCACGTTAGACACGATTGGATTTTTGACCGATAGTGTGTAGGCAAGACTGATGAAAGTCAGCTTCGTCGGATATCTGATGAAAAAATCCATCGGTTCTTTTTCATCAGACGAACCGATCGTGTGAACAGGGCATAAGAGATCACTAATGTCCTCAGCTTAGGGAGAAACAAATGCATATTTATACAAATCAAGCTGGGTTGAATACCACCAGCTAGCAGATTTTTTTTCCTATTACTTAGCAACCTAAGAGAGTGGTACATCACTAATAAACCTTTATTTTAAAAGAACACCAGGTTTTATTAGAAGGAAAATGTAATAAATACATGAACTGGACCCTTGCACAAGTGTGGTGAGTCGACATTCATGTGCATCAATTGTGTCATTGGGAAGAAAAAGTAATCACAGGAAAGAGTGAGGGAATTAAAGTGAAGGGTTTATGAGGAGAGGAAGTAGAGGGAGAACAAAAAAGTAAAGGGAAGAAAAGCGAAGAAGAGAAGAAAGGCAAAACAAGGCAAGGAAGGAGAAAGGGAAAGGGAAAGGGAAAAGCAAAAGGAAAAGGAAAAGAAAGATACGGGAAGGGAAACTAGAAGGAAAGGGTAAAAGATAAACAGGGGAGCCTCATAGATTAGCAGCTTTGTGTAGTTTTATTGCAATGTAAACTCTCTTATGGCTAGTTCGCTTGTAAGGGGAGGCGATAAAACCAGGCAAATGAGCTGTGGTTTTACCACCACCCACATGAACGCTAAAAATACAGCTGCTCACAGTTGCACACAAAACTTAAACAGCGTGTTGCTTTAGGCCAAACATGACTAATAGAGGTCTATGGGGACAGACTATAACCACATGACAAGTATAAGGTTAAATCAGGCTGTGAGTAAGTGACACATAGCCTCCTCACGCCTATCAAACACCCCTGGAAAGCCTTCGGAGCATAATTGATCTTTAGAGGAGCAGCAATGCCTGCTGCACTTATAAACGCGCCCTTACCTTGTATTGCATTCTGCTTTGATCAACACGACTGGGAAGTATAGGGTGATTAGATATGCGGAATAATATAGCAGCCTTACAGACAGTTAACTCACTATTTAGCTGTGCTCAAATCAACAATTGCTGATTAGTCATCAAGTCTTTGTTAGCTACTGTGCACTTTCATTTATGCTTTTTTGGTTACCATGTTTGGCCTGTATTTGTTGATTCTATTTCATGTGACATTTGGCCTGTCCCTGTTTCTGAAAATGCCTGTCAACTTTGAACCATGAGTCCATGTACTCTGATGCTAACCCCTGGTCAGCTACAATAAGCACAAGTGTGCCTGTGGGCTGCAACCTTGTACACATTCCAGTAAAATCCATTACCCCTTGCAGGGTGCTTGGATGGTGTGTACTTAAAGGAAAATATAGCCAAAGCTATTTTGGTTATACTTTTCCTATGGATCACCGGAGTGCAGGTCGTTCAGCACTCTTGTAATCAATCTTTAGCCAAGAGCAGGCTGAGGCCCACTGTTGTTTGACATCACAGACTCGGTGTAGGCTATGAAATGTTCAGAACCACATGCTCATGATCCACCCAGATGCCTGGACCAGCAGCTTACCCAGCCTCTCAGCGATCTGCCGAGAGCCTGAGCCAGCTCCTTCCTCCCCTCCACAGCTTAACACTCCAATGAGCACTGGAGGGGCAGAGCAGAGAGCTGGGGACTGACATTGCAGAGCCAGAAAGTGGCAGATGCAGCGTTGGATCAATGCTTTCTCCACCCAGGTAAGTAAAAAATGTTTTTTTTTTCACTTCTCTTTTAAACTTAGACTCTGTTTTTTTGACCTCATGTCCTCATCAATGTGCTCATATAGCATGATCCATTGTTTTTCATGAGGGGAATGGAGAAGAAGAGGTAAGGGAAAAGGAAACAAATGGTAAGGGAGAAGAGAAGGAAAGGATGGAGGAAAGCAAGGATAAGGGAGAAGAGAAGGGAAGGCTGGGGAAGAGAGTAAAAGGTAGAGGAAAGAAAGAAAGAAAGAAAGAAAGAAAGAAAGAAAGAAAGAAAGAAAGAAAGAAAGAAGGGGGAAGAGATGTAAGGAGTAGAGAAAAGCAGCACCCCCCCCCCCCCAAGAGGACAGTTGGGACATCAAAGCCCCATTTACCCCATCTAGGAAACAGGCAGGATTTTTCCTTCTCCTGTGGTGTGGATCACAGCAGCTTCCACTATGCATCCCCCTCCTCCTCCTCCTAGGTGTCCAATAGGATCGTCTGACCTTTCAGCCAATTGGGAAATGGGTATCAGACCCACACTTCCTGATTGGCGGAGAGGCGATTCAGTGTTAGAAAAGTGCCACAAGTCCAGCAGCGGGGGGTTCTTCAAAAAAACACCCCCGCCGCTGTAAATTATGCACCTGGCGTCCTGAAAGGGGTCAGACGCCTTAATAGGGGATGGCCACGGTGCCTGTGGATAGATTCATACTATGCACGAATCTATCTTTCATATAGGGGGTGGCGTGGATAGAGGGGGTGGCGCCCATGCGCCCTTAATGGATGGGACGCCCCTGGAGAAAAGAGAGATAAAAATGTAAGAGAAATAAAATTGTAGAGGAAAGAGATAGGAATAGAGAAGAGACATGGAAAAGGTGGATGAAAGAAGAAAAGGGTGAAGAGAATGAAAGAGTGAGGTAAAGAGAAAGGAACTGATAAATGAAGGAAGGGGTAGAGCAAAGAGGAGCAAAGGGTAAGGGATAGAAAGGGAAAAGAGAGAGGGAAGAGAGAAAACGGGAGAAAAGAAAACAGATAGAGAATAAAGAGGAGAAGAAGAACAGAAAAAAAGGGTAGATGAAAGACAAAAGGAGGAAGAAGAGAATCAAAGAAAATGTATTGAAGAAGAAGAAGACTAGGGCAGGAAAGAGGAGAAAATAGGAGCAATTGAGTGGGAAGTGAGGCAAAGAGAAGATAGACAAAGAGAAGAGAAGGGGTAGAATGACAGAATTTAGTTGCTCATCAAACTACAACTGTACCAAATTACAAATGGCAGACATCCCATATGGCTACATCAATTGGTTATATTCAGTGGAGACCATAGTGTCAGTGAATTATTTTTCTGGACACCCTCTAAATGCCAACTGTTTGTGAATCTGATCCATTTTTACTTTATTTGGCCACTGTACATATTAGCATTTAGGGGTTAAGAACACGATTCTCTGAATTTAGGTTTGTAATGCGGCTGCAGTAATTCATTTTGTAAAAGTTTCACACAGTTGGCAGAAAGGAAGAAAAAGACGAACTATAAATCTCCCTTGACAACACGGAACTAAGATTGCCAATTATTCCCCAACATAAGCACAGAAAGATTCAAACAGAACATTTTGTAAAGTCAAGACATTATGAAACAGATCGCAGCATGAGAGCCGCTCGTCTATGATGCGAGGAAGAGTCAACATTAAAAATATGTAAAGTGGCTGTATGATAAACGGCAGTAGTAAGAGCATATGTGCAGTGATATACTGCACATCCGAGGCATTTTCTTGAGTCATTTTATTATTAAAAGGTTTTACCACCTTTAGTGTTTAGTTTAGAGAGGTTGTGTGCAACAGTAAGGTTATAAGATGAGCAAGGGGAGGCACTGTTTGATTATTTTATTGTTCAGTTTTAGTTCTTAAATTAATGGAAAAACGATCTAAAAGCCAATGTTGCCAATTTGCAACTAGCAAGCCCTCCAAGAGTTCCAACTGGGTTGCATATAATCCCAATATGGCTTTGCCCTCACTTGAAGCAAGTATTAAATGTTGCGCTATTGTGTTTGTTAAAAAAAAAAAATACCAACATACCAAACAGTCCGTGCAAATAGAAAAATGTATTGGTTATCTTCACAATCTTCTCCCTCTCCTCTGCAGTCACCAGTCTCCCAACACCACAGTGAAGACAAGATGGGGCCTTACCACCCCCTTATTCAGAGAGGTCAGTAAATGCTCAAATTTTTCAACCGCAATGGCAACTCTCCTGTCACGAATGTCACGTCTACCCTAACACAGGTGGTCAGACACTATAGCTAGCTACTGTGCGCTTCCCCTATAGCAGCCCCTCTCCCTTAAGACAAGCAGGCCTACCGGTACTTGGTTGCCCCCCAGGACTTATACACAATGCTATAGAGTCTAGCTACCATGCCAGGGCAGATGAGAACTGAGGAAAGAAAATAGGTACTTGCAGTTTACCAGATAGCATGGTTCAAAGACAGTTCAGGTAAAGGCAGGTTGCGTTAAGGGGATAATCCAGTATCCGTTCCAGGTAAAAAGGCAGGTTCAGAGGATAGTCCAGTCCAATACGGGCCATACACAGGAGATCCAACAGCAAGCAATGCAGGCAGACTAACAGGAGGCTTGATCTAGAACAATGTAGGTAAGTCTGTCTCTATCACAAGCGAGGGATAGAGTGTTCGGTTTGCTTATATCAGGTGACTGACCAGATCAATCAGTTAACAGGTGAACACAGACAGGGAGGAAAAGCAACAGCCACACCCGGGTGCTGGAATGAGGAACAGGGGCACTAAGTGATCATGACATCTCCATGCACATCCAGATGCTGTTAACCAGCACTATTTCTCAGATGTATGGCAGAAGTAAAGCAGGCAGATATAATCATGCAAGGATATAAAGATAAACACTTCTTATAGTTTAATATCATGAAACACCATTTATTAGGCAAGAACCACACTTAAAGGGGAGTTCCAGCCATTTGTATGTTTATTAAAAGTCAGCAGCAACAAAAAGTGTAGCTGCTGGCTTTTAATAAACAGGCACTTACCTGCTCCAGCGCTCCAGCGACGCGCCGGCCGGGGCTCCGCTCCTCTCCCCCCCTCCCCGGCCGGCGTCTTCATCTTCAGTGTGGGCACCCGGCCGTGACAGCTTTCGGCTTCACGGCCGGGCACCCACTGCGCATGCGCGAGCGGCACGGCACTGCGCATGCGCGAGCGGCGCGGCCCGGCGCCCTGTAATTGGCCAGGAGATCGCCTAGGACCTGTGACGTGTCCTAGGCGATCGCCTACAGCAGCCACTTCCTGAAGGCGACTAAGCTTAGTCGCCTACAGGAAGGAGGAAGTGGGACAGAGAAGTGAAGAACATGACGTCACAGCGCGGAAGAAGAACTCACAGCACGGAAGAAGGGACCGGACTGCGAGACGAAGAACCGGGGTGCGACGAGTCAACAGTGGAGAGCGGCGAACATAGAAGGAGACCCCCCGGATAGCGGAGAAGACCCGTCGGGATAGCGGAAGAAGAAGAGCCCCGCCGAAGACGCCGGAGGAAACCCGCCGGGGGGGGTGGGGGCTTTTTTAAAAGCCACCCCCCCCCGGCGGTGGAAGAGAACCAGACGGCGGCCCCCACCCACCCGAAGACGTAAAAGAAGAAGCTCCCCCTGGTAAAAGAGCTAATAAAGAAGACAGGGGGCGGCCACCGGAGCAGACTAATAAAATATTTTAATACACTGTGTGGTTTATTTGTGTTTTTACCACTTTTCTTGCAGGTGAATGGGTAGGGGTACGATGTACCCCATACTCATTCACTTAGGGTGGGGGGCCGGTATCTGGGGGCCCCCTTATTAAAGGGGGCTCCCAGATTCCGATAAGCCTCCCGCCCGCATACCCCGACAACCAACGGCCAGGGTTGTCGGGAAGGGGCCCTGTCCTCATCAACATGGGGACAGGGTGCTCTGAGGTGGGGGGGCCGCAGTGCGCCCCCCTGCCCCAGAGCACCCAACCCCCCCATGTTGAGGGCATGCAGCCTGGTACGGCTCAGGAGGGGGGGGGGGCGCTCGCTCGTCCCCACTCCCTTCCTGGCTGGCCGGGTAGCGTGCTTTGGATACGGGTCTGGTATGGATTGTAGGGGGACCCCTACGCCGTTTTTTTCGGCGTAGGGGGGGCTCTCCTTACAACCCATAACAGACCTAAGGGCCCGGTATGCTCCTGAGGGGGGGACCCATGCCGGATTTTTATATAAAATCCGGCGGGGACTTCCCCCTCAGGATTCATAACAAACGCCGCACACGTGTAGAATTGGCGGGAATCCAAGTCGGATCTCCCGTCGCTTCTATGACGCGCTTGCTGGGATGTGCTGTCACTATTCCAGTGAGTGCGAGATGTCGGCGAGATCTCGGCACCATGTCGCCGAGTATCAGCGCGACGCTGTCGTGCTAAAAGCACAATATCACAAACACCTACTGTAGGTAAATTGGATCTTGTCCAAATTGGTCCAGTATATATATATGTATATCTGTGTGTCCCAAGCGTGTCGAGATCCTACGGGGGGAAAATTACCGCACCAGCCAAGCAGACACTGGCTGGAAAAAGCGCCTAGAGGCGATTCAGTTCGCATGTGTAGCGCTATACAAGTCATTCATTCATTCATTCAATAGTCCTACAGAATAGGAAACCGATAAAAAAAGGCAAATCAAGGCTTTCCATATAACCGGTAAATCTGCACCATAGGACTAGCAAGACATAGCTAGGGACAGTGTTTATTCTAGCCTAGGTAAAGCAAGTAATCTAAACTTGGCATATAAAGAGCACATACAACACACAAAAAAATTATAGTGGAGAAGGACAATCTAGCTTCAGAGGATAACTCAAGTTCAAGTATAGTAATAACGTGTCCTTTTCTCATACAGCACAAAGGGTCAGTAAATTCCCCTGTAAAAGGAGGAACCAGTTAAAAAGAAAGGGTGTGTTGGGCAATAACGGGCAAGGAGGAAAGAAGAATTGAGGGAGAGTAGGGAAAGGGGAAGAGTGGTAGGACAGAAAACCAGGGGGTTGCCCCAAGAAGCCCTACGCCTACTCTTAAAGATAATTGTGGTGACACCTAGTGGCCATACTGGGGAACTACACCGGCACATCCCACCCCACAGTTCCAAGCCTTCCTCACTCCATTTGAAAACAACTAAAGGCTTATTTTTTAAATTTCATACTGAAGTCCTGTTTTAATTTTCTTTAGGCCTGTGTGAATTTAGAGCTGCAAAGGCCTGCTTAACAAAAGAAAAGGACTAGCAAAGGGACGTCTTTGGTTTCTGCAATTTTCATGTCAGATGACACACATTCAGCATTAATCCAGCTCAAAACCGAGAAACATGATTGATTCGTTCTGAATGATTTAAGGGCGTCCCTTGGAACATGCTCAAATTGTCTGCCTGTGTGCCGTGTATAGTAGATTGATTAGACGGCTACATAACAGACTTCTGACAAAAGTGATTACTAATCACATACAGCTGCTCAATTTATGTTGCCTTGGTGAAATTACAAGTTCTGTGAATGCCAACCCTGGTATTTAAGATAAAAAAACGCTGTTTTATCTTTAGCATTTTAAAATGTAACTGTGTGACATTATACAGTAATCCCCTCTGGTTGCAGGAACAAAGTTATACAAGAGCATAAGTACAGTATTAGCAGAGCATTACTCATTGATGTTAAATGGAACCCAGTGCTCCCTGGTAATGATCAGATGGCAAATAATAAAAGGAGTTCTTCAAGAAAAACTATTTTTTTTTTAAACTAGAATGAAAATACATTTGGATGACCTCTATTTTGCATAAGCATTGTGCATCATTAACAATTGCCATGGCCTTTTTTTTTATAAAAAGTATTATTTTTTTACCTTTTAGGCTGCTGATTTCTACTGATCCCTATGGCTGGGATTGACAGCTGTGTGCAGATAGCTGTGGCTGTTGTGCTCATACTGTGCAATGACAGGCTGTCAGCGGTCACAGCTATTCATGACTGTTCACACATCCACTGATTACCCGTGGGGATCGTGGCTGGATGCATACAAAATGTGCCGCAGCTATCTAGACATCGCTCTCATTACTAGCCACTTGCTGCCCAAGGCAATTTTAACATTTCTCACATACATGTTAAATTCTGCATTTTTTTGGGGCTCAAAATTAATGAGCACTCCCCAAACATTATACATTTTTTTCAAGCAGAGGCCCTAGAGAATAAAACTGCGGTTGTTTAATTTTTTTATGTCACACAATGTTTGCATGGCGCAAATTTTCAGGAAAAAATACACTTAAATGCATTTAGTGCACACAAACACAATATAATACCCATTTTTTTTGTTAAAATCTAAAAGATGTTGGGCCAAGTAAACAGATACCAAGCATGTCAAGATTTAAAAATTTGCATGCTCGTGAAATAGCGACAAATTATGGTACCTAAAAATCTCCATAGGCGACACTTTAACCACTTAAGACCCGGACTTAGGCCCCGTACACGCGACCGGATCTGTCCACTGGGATTTATCCGCGGATCAGTTCCAGCGGACAGATCCGGTCGTGTGTAGGCCCGAGCGGACATTTCCCAGCGGATAAAAATCCAGCCGACGGATTTCCAGCGGATACAAATTTGTTAGCATGCTAAGAAATCTATCCGCTGGAATACAGTCCCTCGGACTTATCCGGTCGTCTGTACAGACTCACCGGATAAGTACGTGGGTAGGTATCACATGGGTAGGTACAGAGCATGATGGGACTGTGAGGCCTATATAGGTCCGATGCAAGGCGCGCATCCGTCATTTCAGCGAGAAGAGCCGGCGTGTCAACATCGGGAGAAGGAGAGAAGTGAAGAACATGACGTCACAGCACGGAAGAAGAACTCACAGCACGGAAGGAGAAGAAGACGTACAGCACGGAAGAAGACACTGGACAGCGAGACGAAGAACCGGGGTGCGCCGAGTCAACAGCGGAGAGCGGCGAACATAGGAGGAGACCCCCGGAGAGTTGAGAAGACCCCCCGGATAGCGGAGAAGACCCGTCGGGATAGCGGAAGAAGAAGCCCCCCCGCCGAAGACGCCGAAGGAAACCCGCCGGGGGGTGGGGGCTTTTTTAAAAGCGACCCCCCCCCGGCGGTGGAAGAGAACCAGACGGTGGCCCCCACCCACCCGAAGACGTCAAAGAAGAAGCTTCCCCTGGTAAAAGAGCTAATAAAGAAGACAGGGGAGGCCTCCGGAGCAGACTAATAAAATATTTTAATACCCTGTGTGGTTTATTTGTGTTTTTACCATTTTTCTTGCAGGTGAATGGGTAGGGGTACGATGTACCCCATACTCATTCACTTAGGGTGGGGGGCCGGTATCTGGGGGCCCCCTTATTAAAGGGGGCTCCCAGATTCCGATAAGCCTCCCGCCCGCATACCCCGACAACCAACGGCCAGGGTTGTCGGGAAGGGGCCCTGTCCTCATCAACATGGGGACAGGGTGCTCTGAGGTGGGGGGCCGCAGTGCGCCCCCCTGCCCCAGAGCACCCAACCCCCCCCCCATGTTGAGGGCATGCAGCCTGGTACGGCTCAGGGGGGGGGCGCTCGCTCGTCCCCACTCCCTTCCTGGCTGGCCGGGTAGCGTGCTTTGGATACGGGTCTGGTATGGATTGTAGGGGGACCCCCTACGGCGTAGGGGGGCTCTCCTTACAACCCATAACAGACCTAAGGGCCCGGTATGCTCCTGAGGGGGGAACCCATGCCGGATTTTTAGTTAAAATCCGGCGGGGACTTCCCCCTCAGGATTCATAACAAACGCCGCACACGTGTAGAATTGGCGGGAATCCAAGTCGGATCTCCCGTCGCTTCTATGACGTGCTTGCTGGGATGTGCTGTCACTATTCCAGTGAGTGCGAGATCTCGGCACCATGTTGCCGAGAATCAGCGCGATGCTGTCGTGCTATAAACACAATATCACAAACACCTACTGTAGAATGAAATTGAATTCTGATGTAAAAAAAAATCGAATGTGGTAGTTTTTTCTAATTTAGTAGATTTTTTTTCAAATGCGGTAGTTTTTTCTAATTCGATAGATTTTTTTCAAATGCGGTAGATTTTTTTCAAATGCAGTAGATTTTTTCTAATCAAATAAAATTTTTCAAATTTGATAGACTTTTTAGGAATTCGGTCAAAATGTTTTCAAATTCTAATATGAAACTAATCTTTTATAATCCTTTCTCTTTAAATTCGATTTCTTTCAATAAGAAAATGGAATAGAAAAGAAAAACACGAGAATAGAATAAAATATAATATATATTATAATTGATTCTATTCTGTTCTATTGTTTTTCTAGTTTATTAATTTTTCTATTATTTTCTATTCTAGTTCAATCTTTTCTATTCCAATTCGATTTCATTCTATATAAAATTTGAATTTTGGAAAATGGTTATATGTAAAAAAAAAATCGAATGTGGTAGATTTTTCTAATTTAGTAGATTTTTTTTAAATGCGGTAGATTTTTTTTCTAATCTAATTACATTTTTCAAATTTGATCGACTTTTTAGGAATTCGGTCAATTTTTTTTCAAATTCTAATATGAAACTAATCTTTTATAATCTTTTCTCTTCAAATTCGATTTCATTCAATAAGAAATTCGAATTTCGTATAAAATGAATTCAAATTCGAATAAAAAAGATTAGAATGGAATAGAAAAGAAAAACAAGAGAATAGAATAAAATATAATATATATTATAATTGATTCTATCCTATTGTTTTTCTAGTTGATTAACTTTTCTATTATTTTCTATTCTATTCTAATCTTTTCTATTCCTATTCGATTTCATTCTATATGGAATTCGAATTTTGGAAAATGGTTATATGTAAAAAAAAAATCGAATGTGGTAGTTTTTTCTAATTTAGTAGATTTTTTTTAAATGCGGTAGAATTTTTTCGAATGCAGTAGATTTTTTCTAATCTAATTACATTTTTCAAATTTGATCGACTTTCTAGGAATTCGGTCAAATTTTTTTCAAATTCTAATATGAAACTAATCTTTTATAATTTCTATTCAAATTCGATTTCATTCAATAAGAAATTCGAATTTCATATAAAATGAATTTGAATAGAAAATATTAAAATGGAATAGAAAAGAAAAACAAGAGAATAGAATAAAATATAATATATATTATAATTGATTCTATTCTTTTCTATCGTTTTTTCAATTCTTTTATATTTTAGTTTCCATAAATTTTAATTATTTTCCAATCTATTCTAGAATTCAAATTTATACTATTCGAATTTCGGAAGACTGTCATGCTCTATTTTATTACATTCTATTAACTTCTATTGTATTCTTTTTGATTCTATTGCTTAATTGTTTTATATTCTATTTTATTGTAGTTTTTAGAAAATCGATTTCTATTTTTTCAAATTAGAATTTTTTTTTTAAATTCGATTCAAATTCGATTCGAATTCGAATTTTGTTCGCGTTTTTTCGAATTTGTTTAAATTTGTTAATCTTGTTATTCGTAAATTTGGATGCATACGAATTTCTGAATAATGAAAAATGTGTCCGAATTCAAATTCGTAACGAAATAAAATGCACATGTCTACTAGCAACCCCTGACAGTGACAGTGGGTGAAGCCTGATGGGGAAGCAGGGACACTAGTTCCCCATCAGACGACCCTAAACATACAGCCAGAAGAGCTATAATGGAATTGTTTAGATCAAAGCATATTTATGTGTTAGAATGGCCCAGTCAAAGTCCATATCTAAATCTAATTGAGAATCTGGGCAAGACATGAAAATTGCTGTTCACAGACAATCTCCATCCAATCTGACAGAGCTTGAGCTATTTTGTAAAGAAGAATGGGCAAAATATCACCCTCTAGATATGCAAAGCTGTTAGAGACATCCCCAAAAAAAGACTTGCAGCTGTAATTGCAGCGTAGGGTGGTTCTACAAAGTAATGGCTCAGGGGGCTGAATACATATTTATTTGTAAAACATTTTTGAAAATCATTTAGAATTTTCCTTCCACTTGACAATTATGTGCCACTTTGTGTTGGTCTGTCACATAAGATCCCCAAAAAACACATTTTACGTTTTTGGTTGTAACATGACAAAATGTGGACAATTTCAAGGGGTATGAATAATTTTTCAAGTTACTCTACACTGCATGCCCCAAATTCATGTACCTGCCACTCACACCAACTTTTGTCGCGGTATGCTTGCCATCAAAACTCAGGTTAAACCAGGTGTTGGAGGCATCAAATCACTTGATTACTGCCTATCAGTAGCCTCCGATGTGAAGTATGATCTGAACGCAGGTCATGCTTCAGAGAAAAGGTAGATTTAGACCAGTGGTCTCCAGACTGTGGCCCTTTGCTTTCCTTTAACTGGCACTTGGGACACTATTCCTCCAACTGACATTGATTATTGGGCACTATTCCTACTATTGACACCATTGATGGGGCACCCCCCCCCACTAAAACCAATCATAGGGCATTTTCAACCCCCACTACCCACAGTCTGCCCCCCTAAATACTGAAAGACAGTAAACTTTGATTTAGACCATGGGTCATCAAACTACGGCCCTCCAGTTGTTCAGGAACTACAATTCCCATCATGCCTAGTCATGTCTGTGAATGTCAGTGTGTTACAATGCCTCATGGGATGTGTAGTTCTACAACAGCTGGAGGGCCGTAGTTTGAGGATCCCTGATTTAGACGCACATCTAAATCCACTCTCTAAATCAGGGGTGGCCAACCAGTGGCCCGGGGCCACATGTGGCCCACAGAGCCCTCTGATGTGGCCCGCGACCTCCTGCTCTGGAATGGCAGATTGGTAAGCCCAGATCGCAGATTGCTGACCCGCCATACCACAGCATCAGTGTTGTGAATGAAGCTAGTGGTAGAGAAAGAAACCGACTGTGGAGCAGAGCCCCATAAGCTGATGCTTCTTCTACAGGGCCGGCTTTTGCCACAGGCAGGATCTATGGAAAAGTTCAGCCTACCCGCAGGATAGACACAGGTGCACTACACTGCATCCGAAGTGTTGGTAAAACTCAGCACATCAGTGTGAAAGCAGTCTTAGGCCCTTTTCACACGATCAGCCTAACCAAACATAACCCTCAATTCACCTTTACAGAGCGACAGATGTAAACGAACGTTTGTCCGTTTACACCCGCCTACCTCCAATCCGATCTGCTAAAGAAAATAAAACAGAAGGGAATTCATCCCCTTCCATTTGGGTGGATCGGAGGGCCTATAGAGTAGCCGTGACTTGTCATCCGCCCGCTACGCTATTGTGGCCCACGACTGGTTACCAAGTTTCTTAAGTGGCCCTCGCTCTTCAAAAGGTTGAGCACCCCTGCTCTAAATGGTACATTTATTTGTCAGATTTTTTTTACCAAACGTCTTTTGTGCTCAGAAGCACTTTCTTCAGATACTTTAGAGCATAGCTTACATCCCTTTACATTTTAGTCACATGACCAGCTAAAAAGGCAGATGAACACTTATAAACCTGAAATGAATACATCACAGATGTGAAGCAACCTCAGATGTCTATGCTCACAAACAGCAGAGCTACTTTGGTCTGGCATGGCATTAATTCCACTCCTAGGACCTATATAATGCTGGCAATTTGCTGGAGGCGAATAACTGTTCAATAATTCAGGCCTCTGGAAGACACTGCAAGAAACGTGCGTGAAATAATGGCTTGGAAACATAATTACGCTATTTCCAGTTTCACAAAAGACATTGGCACACTGTAACATAGTCTAAACCTGTTTTTTATTTTTGATATTTAAAGCCCCTTTAGCACAGGGCAGGCTCCACTAGAAGTCTGCTTCGCTTGCTCGGGGGGGGGGGGGTTATGGGATCTGCTCACTCATCCCCACTAGGCAGGCAGGTAACTGGACTGTGTCCGCTACGCTTATGCTGAGCAGACACAGACACAACCCACTCTCTTCTATGGGTGATCAGATGTAAATGGACCACCTGTCCATTTACACTGGACTGACCGATCTGATCCGCTAGATGGAAGGGGAACGGTTCCCCATCTGTCTGTTTTTAGGAGCTTGAATTGTGTGTCAGTGGGTGTAAACGATTACGAACACATGTTCGTTTACCCCCACTGCTCCATGAAGGAGAATAGAGGGTCTGAACAGGTCTGGCAGGTGGACCCGATCAGTCCGCTTATATGAAAGGGGCCTAATGCTCTCAGGATGTTGGTGTTGATGATGAATACCAACGTGCCCCCCTAAATTGTCCTTATCTTATTGTAACTGGCAACTGATGAAAGCAGCCCATGGAACCAGTTGGTGCAGGGAACACAAAAGAGGATTCATTTTTTTTTTAGGTTACAGCCCCCCTCCTTCCCCCAAAGTAGGATTATTCTAATGATACATATGGGATTGTATCTTCAGGTGACAGCAGCTCAGTGTATTTAGGTGTGCATTTAGGCGTGCATTTATTTTTTAGACCTGGTCGGGTCTATCTATAAGCCTGGTGGTTGATTGTGCCTGCCTGCCTGCCTCTGGAAAAAGCTTCCAAAAATAGATCAAGAGGGTTACCCTCTGGCCTATAAAAATTTATGTGACCTCAGCCAATCACTAGGAGTGAGGACCCAGAAGGTGTGGCTGGGGAAAAGATAAATGTTTGGGAGAGTCTGATCAGAGCTTTGAAAGAGCTTTAAAAGACAAATTAACTCTAGAAGATGTGCACAAAAAAAAGTCAGGCAGAGGGCATAGGACTTGTCACCAGTATTTTATGTTATCTTCCTGCAGCTGAACTTTTCCCATTACTTACCTACCTTGCTTTGTTCTGCACTGTCTCTTTGTGAAGGTGTCGGGCAAAGGACTGGTCATGATTTTGGCATATTTATTTTGGACTTTTGATTGACACTATGGCCCGGATTCACAGACATCGCGCATATTTATGCCGCCGTAGTGTATCTTTTTTACGCTACACCGACGCACCGCAGAGAGGCAAGCACCGAATTCACAAAGCACTTGCTCCCAAATCTGCGCTGGGTTTCTAAGGCGCAAGTCGTCGTAAGTGGAAGTGGGCGTGAGCCATGCAAATGAGGCGTGACCCCATGCAAATGATGGGCCGAGCCCAAGACAGATACGAATAACGAACAGCACATGCGCCTTCCTGTGGCCGCATCCCAGTGCGCATGCTCAGAATCACGTCGGAACTACTCCCTAGGATACGCCGGATCACTGCCTAAGGCGTGAACGTAACCTACGCCTAGTCATATTCACGTACAACGTAAACAATGTAAAATACAACGGCTTGTGTTCCCTGGTTCATACCTTTGCATGGGTTGCGTCTCATATATGGGGAATAACTTTACGCCGGACGTAAGACTTACGCAAACAGCGTATATAATGCGCCGGGCGCACGTACGTTTGTGATTCGACGTATCTCCCTCATTTCCATATTTGAATAGGAAATCAACGGGAGCGCCAGATGCGTCCAGCGTAAAAATGCGCCCACGATACGCCGGCGTAGGCAAGTTACGTCGGTCGGGTGAAGCCTACTTTTAGGCGTATCTCAGTTTGTGGGCACGGCGCATAGATACGACGGCGCATATTTGCACTTAAGCGGCGTATCTCGAGATACGTCGGCTTAAGTGCTTTGTGAATCCGGGCCTATTTGTTTTTTTTATTGAGCTTTAATTGTTGCACAATGACTATATTTGAATATGTATGTCTATGATTAATTTAGTCACTTATTTTTATTTATTTTTATACAGGTAGTTTGCAATTAGTCACCAGTATTGCATGTTCTTTTAGGTAAATTGTCTTCTTCTAATATACCTGCTTATACAGGATATTAAAAAATAGCAAACACCTGTGAAAGTGGCATTTTATAAGGCGTGACTTATGTCAGAGCCTCCAGCAAAGAGAACAGTGAGCCACACAGTAGTGGCATCACCAACGTTCACTCCAAATCGCCTGAGACTAAAAGTCAGAGGCAGCAGTGCCTTAGATCTCACACTGCAGATATATACCGTATTTATCGGCGTATACCGCGCACTTTTTTGCCCTGAAAATCAGGGCCAAATTGTGGGTGCGCGGTATACGCCGATACCCGCTTTCCCACGCCGAGTTTGAATACTGCGCCGACATATACCGAGCGCAGTACACTCGGGTATAGTCGAGCAGTCTCGGCTCCTTCCGCGCTCACGTCCTGGACGTACAGGACGTCAGCGCGAGAGTTGCCGAGCCTGCCCGACAATACACGAGTGTACTGCGCTCTGTATATGTCGGCGCAGTATTCAAACTCGGCATGGGAAACGAGCGGGGAGGATGCCGCAGAAGGACGCCGGACCCGACGAAGAGAACACCCGAAGCCGCAGACGGACGCCGGACCCGACGAGGCTGCCGATGGACGCCGCACAAGACATCAAAAAATGGTGTACAAAAAAACTTTTTCCACAGGAATCCGCTGCAACTTTAGGGGTGCGCGCTATACACGGGAGGGCGCTATACCCCAATAAATACGGTAGCTATGAGGCTGTAATCGCTGAGATGCCAGGAAATTCTCTGCTAATTGCCTTCCAGACAGAACATGCATCTTCAGGGTGCTACTTAGGCACAACTAACATTTAAAATGCTCTTTATAACATAGCAAATCTTCACTTTTTGAGTTTGGTTCCACTTTAAAGTGAACCGGTCAGCAACTTTTTTAACTTTTACAAATTAAAAGTTCTGCTTGAGAGCAAAATTAGTAAGAAGGATTCAGTATAATGAACTGCGGCAGCACAGCCTTCTTCAAAAACCAACCGTGCCGTATCTGTCAATACAACAGCTGGCCTTTCTCCTTCCATGTGTTTCTATGGTCTATCAATATTTAACTGGCATATCACCAGAGCACCCAGGAGAATAATTCTCTTACAAAAATATATTATTTTTGGCCTTCGAGGCATATGAGAAATAATTGCGTAGTTGCCCATACTGTCAGATGCATTCTACTGCAGAATAGGAGCCTATATATGTTTTCACTGTAGAATTTATTACAGATCATAAATGTCCCCTGCACCTAAAACCAAAAACAACATTAAATAATAATAGTGATGATGGTCCCTAAATGGTGAAAAAAAGCATGGGAAAAATAAAAAAACTGTATTATAAAAAGCAGTGGTTAATAAATGTCATAGACTTGAATAAACAAGTGAATGTTTAGTTAATTTCTAAAGTAACCAAGTAACCCCGTATAAACTTTTGGAGTCACTTACCCCAAACAAGTATACACTTGTAGAAAAGTCAGAAGACCTTCCCTACTTGTTTGAGCTGCAGTCCCCCACAGCCCCACACAGCTATCTAAGTAGCCAAATAGTATCATTTAAAATAATTGTTCAATGGAAGTTTGTTGATGCCAACAGGGCCCCTCAATGCTCAAATTTTGATCAAAATTTGAGCTGTATCTGGTTAGCTTTAATTGCAGGTTCTTTTGGTGAACCTCATGTCTGAAGGCATTACAATGCAAATGCATAGGCAGGGGTGTATTTAGGTTTTGTGCTGCCCAAGGCCTGACTAAACTCGTGCACCCCCTAATTTAAATATGACCCACCCCTTCCTGTCAAGGCCACACCCCTTGCTGTTTAAGACCCACCCTGAAATTTTCAAGTGGGGACACTAGTTCTGATGGCCTGGGGGCGGGGGGGAGGCAATGGATTCCCTTAATTTGCATAGATTTCCTTTCACTTCCTGTTTGACTATGGGACAGGAAGTGAAGGGAAATCTCTGCAATGGGACAGGGATGGTAAAAAATTAGAAGCGACGCCCCCCCCCCCCCACAGTTGCAGAATGCCAACCGCCCACATACTGGAAGCAGTGCGGCCGATTTATGGGGGCGCTAAACTGATTTGCCCAACAGTGTAGCGCAAGCCGGCGGGGACACTGTCCGTGCTGCCCCCCTGCAAAGTGCTGCCCTAGGCCTGGGCCTTGTTGGCCTAGGCCAGGATACAGCATTGTGCATAGGTTCTTTTATGTGGTATAAGGCAGCATTTGTCAACCTATTCTCAGTTGTGGCAATTCTATCAGTTATCAAAATCTTAAGGCACCCCAGAATAAATGTAAAAACTAAATAGTTACTTATCAATGAAAATCCTGAGCCTCGGATAATGCACACAAACGCCTTGATGAAATTAACTTCACATCAGAAGCCCCCTTCACATCAGAGGTTCCCCCATCACATCAGAGACCCCTGCATCACATCAGATGTCCTCTTATCACACCATTTCCCCACCCTTTACATCACCGTCCCCCCTTCGTGTCAGAGACCCCCCCATCACATCAGAGTCCACGCTATACAGTACATCAGAGGCCACCTATACATGAGCCCCCCTGTCACATAAGTCCTTCAATGACCACAGAGTCTCCACATAACACAGCACCCAAATCAGCTTCCTACACCAACGAGTCCCACAATCACACAGTTCCCTCTTCACATTAGAGCCCTCCCTTTTGGCTCCTGCAGCATCGCAGAGGGCGGAAGGTGAAGACAGACTGTAGGAGGTGTATTTTGTTGTCTCCTGAATGCTGGGGGAAGTCCTGTCCACCACCTGCCTTGGATCAGAGTCATGTTCTGCCACGGTGGAGCCATCTACCATCACCAAAGCGATGAATGATGTCATGGGGTTGATTTACTAAAACTGGAGAGTGCAAAATCTGGTGCAGCTCTGATTCAGGTTTGATTTATTTTCTGTTAAAGCTTAATTGAACAAGCTGAAGTTAGAAGCTGATTGGCTACAATGCAAAGCTGCACCCGATTTTGCACTCTCTAGTTTTAGTAAATCAACACCCATGCATCTTGGCCCCTGCATCCTCCTTGGCTGTTATGGTGCTGGCAGTCAGCCCGCCATCACTGTGAGAACTCATGACGCTGATCCAGGGGAAACTGGGTCCCTTGCTTGTGGCGTCAGGGAACCCAGACTGCACCTTGGTTGAGAAACACTGGTGTAAGGTACATTGAGGATCTTATGACACATGCACATAGGGGGTCATTCAATAAACAGGGCCATGAACAGTGCAAAGCACAGTAGGCAATAGCAATTATTCATAACTCAGTGAAATAGGTGGTACTACATTTTCCACTTAGTACTTTGCTTCCTGTACTGCTCCATAGAATGACATGGGGCATTACTAGACCCAAGCACCTGGGATCTTCTGCTCAGTGTCCTTGGACAGCATAACCTGCCAGTTATTTAAACGTACCCATTTCACCCATGGCTCTTCCGGGACTGTTTGCAAGCCCTGGTAATGTCCTATTTCAGTGAAGAAAAGCTCTTACAGCCTGGTCCTTGGCTTTGACATTTAGGCCCCGTACACACGACCGAGTTTCTCGCAGAATTCAGCCAGAAACTCGATGGGAGCCATATTCCAAGGAAATTGGTCGTGTGTACACTTTTGGCCGAGGAAACCGACGAGGAACTCATCGAGCCAAATAGAGAACATGTTCTCTATTTCCTCGTTAGTCAATGGGGAAACTTGGCTCGCCAAGATCCTCGGCGGCTTCACAAGGAACTTGTCGAGTTTCTCGGACGTGTGTACGGGGCCTTAGAATTAGATACAAAGCTGAGAGCTTCTTCACACTTTGTGCCAGGAACTGCTCTATGGATGAGGTCTAGTAGGGGACAGGATGTTGATGCTTTTTTTTTTTTATAGGAAAGTCACTTAATCTGCAGTTCCTTTACCTGCGGAGAATATTTAAAACCAGCAGGTGGAATGTGGTGACATCAGAGCTTTAACCCCTTTTAACAACAACAAGTGTTGGCAAGGAATCCTGGAGCATTCCAGGCTACTCTGATACTGAAAACGCTTATTATCCATCCATGCCTGCTTACAAATGCAAGCTGGCAGCTAGTTCACTGTCCGACCTAATGACACCTCATTGCCTCCCGATGCAGAAAGGAGATTAGACAATGAACCAGGTCTTGTGCATTCACTCCATAATTAGGCCATGCTGTGACTCAACAAGAAGGTTTAATTCATGCCACATGGGCCGTTCGGCTTTCCTCAGTCTTAAAATATAGGCTCTGGATAAAAACACAGGATGGATTTTTGTGTAAAAACAATGAACAGGAATAAACACTCATAATGGGTCAAAGTAGGAAATATTCTTTCTTGTGGCAAAAAAAGATAATAACAAAAGGCTAGAACAGGGATGCCATTTTACCAATGGATAGACATCAAGCCACAGGGTTCCTAGGACACAACCCTACTATGATGTGCTGTATATTACCTGCTGAAAAAGTCTGTACTCTATTAACTATGCTGTAAGTTACTCTATACTACTACATGCTGTAAGGTGTGCAGTATTTACATACTCCTGATGATTGGGCTTTGTAAGCTATGCTGTAAGTTACATATTATGGGCTAGATTCACAGAGAGATAAGACGGTGTATCTCCTGATACGCTGTCGTATCTCTGACTTAGGCTGGTCGTATCTATGCGCCTGATTCATAGAATCAGTTACGCATAGATATGCCCAAGATAAGACAGGTGTAACTGTGTTACACCGTCGGATCTTACCTGCAATTTAAAAATGTCCCGGGGGGCGTTCTCACTGATTTACGCTGAGAAATATGTAAATCAGCGAGATACGCCAATTCACGAACGTACGCGAACCCGACGCAGTGTTGTTACGACGTTTCCTTAGCGGTTTTCCCGGCGTATACTTACCCCTGCTTCTATGAGGCGCAGCCAATATTAAGTATAGCCGTCGTTCCCGCGTCGATTTTTGTTTTTTTTACGTCGTTTGCGTACGCAGATTCAGAAACCCGCGCGCCGCAAGTTACGCCCACGCCGAAACCACTGACGTCCTAGCGGCGTCAGTGGGAGCAATGCACGCCGGGAAATTTCGCGGACGGCGCATGCTCATTTAAATCGGCGCGGGGACGCGCCTGATTTAAATAGTACACTCCCCTAGCCGCGGAATTGGAATTCCGCCGGGGGTTTTACGATCCGCCGCCGCAAGTTTGGAGGTAAGTGGTTTGTGAATTACCCACTTGCCTCTCAAACTTGCGGCAGCGGATCTTAAATCACATAGATCACGCGGATCTAAAGATCCGCTGATCTATGTGAATCTAGCCCTATGACTGCAGAACTATGTAGACTGTGCTATATGTTAGCAGTAATTACTGCACTCTGTTTGCCATGTTGCACATCACATACCTCTTATGCCTTTGCTTTGTAAAATGTGCTGCACAGTACATACTCCTAACCACTGCACTTTATATGCTTTAGGGTATACTACATATTCCCGACCACTTCACTCTGTTAAGTGCACTGTATATTATATACTCCTGACTATGGCAGATGATCTGCTTTGGTGTAAATTACATACTCCTGACCACTGTACTTGATATGCTTTCATGTACATTACACACTCCTGACCACTGAACTTTATATAATTTGATGTATATTACATACTTCTGACTACTAAGCTTGTTATGCTTTAAATGTACATTAAACACTCCTGAACTGTATGTGCTTTGATGTACATTACATACTCCTGAACTGTACCAACAGTTCAGGATGTACATTACATACTCCTGACCATTGAACTTTATATGCTTTGATGTACATTACATTCTCATGACCACGGAACTATATATGATTTGATATATGTTGTACAGTACATTACATAACCCTGACCTTTATATGCTTTAATGTATATTACATACTCCTGACCCCAGAACTTTATATACTTTGGGGTACACTACATATTCCTGACCACTGAACTTTATATGCTTTTATGTACATTACATACTCATGACCACTGAACTATATACGATTTGATACACGTTACATACTCCTGACTATGGCACTTTATATGATTTGACATGCATTAAATAATCCTTGCCGACTCTAAAACACTTGTTTCTATGCGCACTTAATGGGAAATACAATATATTGTGCGTTATTCTCGTAGTTCATTGGATAATATCTAGAGATAAATACTATGGGTTATCGGTTGTATAGTCAGTAAATATATTTGCTTCCCTAGAGAACTGTTTTCCTCCTCAGTAGATAATATCTCACACAACATACATTTGCAGGAACTTTATGTTACAAACAGCGGTTTTTGTTCTATTAGATATATATCGGAATAGTGGAGTGCTCTGATAATCAATGACCTTCCCCTTCTTACTGTATCTTGGTAAAGTTATTCAGGAGAACAAGTTACATAAAGAGAGTTTCTCAGTATTTCAACATCATTGATCAAACTTGAGATACTATACATTGGGGCATTTTCTTGGTATGGCCCTCCCAAGATAAATTCAAGAGCGGAAATGGAAACAGTTATTGTCCCTTTTCCTCCTTCCATTTTGGCTACATTTTGAATAAACCTGAAGAACACAGCAACTGCAAACGAAATTCTGTAAAACTGTTTATAACAATCCTGGGCCAGATTCACGTATCTGGCCGTATCTTTGTGCGGGCGTAGCGTATCCTATTTATGCTACGCCTCCGCAACTTGGACAGGCAAGTGCAGTATTCACAAAGCACTTTCTCCATAAGTTGCGGCGGCGTAGCGTAAATTGGCCGGGGGAAAGCCCGCCTAATTCAAAATAGGCTGGTAGGGGGCGTGTTGTATGTAAATGAATCGGGACCCCACGTAAATGACGTGGCTAACGAACAGCGCATGCGTTGAATTTACTCCATAAGATACGCCAGGCCCAATGCCTGTGACGTGAACGTAACCTACGCACAGCCCCATTCACGTACGACTTATGTAAACAACGTAAAAAGATACGCTTGCCGACGTCCATACTTTGCATTGGCTGCGCCTCATATAGCAGGGGTAACTTTACGCTGGATGTAAGCCTAACGTAAACGGCGTAGCGGGCGGAAGTACGTTTGTGAATCAGCGTATCTACCCAATTTACATATTCGACGCGTAAATCTACGGAAGCGCCCCTTGCGGCCAGCGTAAATATGCCCCCAAGATACGACGGCGTAGGAGACTTACGCCGCTCGTATCTTGGCCAAATTTATGCGTAACTGATTCTAAGAATCAGGCACATAGATACGACGGCTCACATTCGGACTTACGACGGCGTACGTGGAGATACGCCGTCGAAAGTCCACTGTGAATCTGGCCCCAGGTCTTTAGAGCAGAACTAAACTAAATCTCAGCAACACAAACTGAAAACAAAAAGTCATCTTTAATATTCAAAGCTCTGATTACTGTCCTAATTCCCATCGCACACGCTCCTGGAATGAACTCTCACAGCTACCGGGTGCTGCAGCAACCATCAGCTGGATACGGGAGCATGCATGACACTAATTATTTGTCAGCACACCACAGATCTTCAAATAAGTCCAAAGGGTTCTTTTAGTGAAGATCACATTACAAAAGAGTAGGGCCCCTTTGTCAGGCATGTGAGTAATATTCAAAGTCAGCCATCCATCCCTCAGTCTCTATGCTTTATTGCGTTAACCCCCCCCAGCACCATGGCCATCTAGAGTAATGGTAGATGATTGGCAGATGAATTGTATAGCATTTACTTTGTGGAATTAATCTGCCTGGCATCATTTTGACCTAGACCTGGAGACAAGGAGCAACTAAAGAAATGTAAAACAAAAAAAAAGTAACGTAACGTATCGTATTGTTCGCTCCATAAGACACACTTCCCCCATCCAAAAATGGGGAGAAATGCCTGTGCATCTTATGGAGCGAATACTGAACAGCCCCCCCCCCCACCTCCCGCCTGTTGTTGCCGCCGTGTCACAATACAGGGTGGCCGTCTCCCGCGAGCGCTGGGTGATCTCCTGTCACTCAAAGAAGACAGAAAACAGAGCAGCCCCAGTGGCCAAATGGAGTACTGCCACTCAGGCTGCTCTGTCTTCTGAGTGATAGGTGGACAGGCGACTGTGATGACATCCTCGCCAGTCACCAGGCACAGAACAGGCTGCATTTAATGAACACAGAACAGGCTGCATTTAATGGACACAGGTAAGGCTGCAAGTCAGGCTGCATTTAATGGGCACAAGTCAGGCTGCATTTAATGGGCACAAGTCAGGCTGCATTTAATGGGCACAAGTCAGGCTGCATTTTATGGGCACAAGTCAGGCTGCATTTTATGGGCACAAGTCAGGCTGCATTTACTGGGCACAAGTCAGGCTGCATTTAATGGGCACAAGTCAGGCTTAATTTTATGGGACTGGTGAGGCTGCATTTATTTGGCACAGGTCAGGCTGCATTTCATGGGCACTGGAAAATATTTTGGTACACCATTTAGTTTCAGAATATATTTTTTTCTTGTTTTCCTCCTCTAAAACCTAGGTGCGTCTTATGGTCAGGTGCGTCTTATGGAGCGAAAAATATTGGTACCTTCTTATGTATTTACCAATGCTATTAGCACAAGGATTCAAAATAGTCAATGTTGATTGAGAAAGTTTTGTTCTGCTTTAAGATACATGCATACTGGAAGCAAAATGCATGTGTGCAAAAGGGGGACTTAAAGGGGTTGTAAAGGTACAATTTTTTTTTCTAAATAGCTTCCCTTACCTTAGTGCAGTCCTCCTTCACTTACCTCATCCTTCCATTTTGCTTTTAAATGTCCTTATTTCTTCTGAGAAATCCTCACTTCCTGTTCTTCTGTCTGTAACTCCTCACAGTAATGCAAGGCTTTCTCCCTGGTGTGGAGTGTCGTGCTCGCCCCCTCCCTTGGACTACAGGAGTGTCAGGACGCCCTCTAACACACAGCTCCTTTCTCTATCTGCAACGTAGAGAGCGTCCTGACTCTCCTGTAGAGAGTCTCCTTTAAAGCAGAACTTCACCCTTGACCAGCCCACAGCCTCCTGGAATACACATTGCAGATTCCAGGAGGTTACAGGACCAGTGTCCCTATAGTCCAAGATCTCATGCATGTGCAGTAGGGGTACCAGGCAGGGGCGGACTGACAACTCATGGGGCCCCCGGGCAATAGAAGATTATGGGGCCCCTGGTCTTAAAGATGGCCACCATGCCAGGAGGCAGTGCAGAGGCGGGGCAGCTAAAATATCGGGATTTTCACATCAAAAGCATGTCGGTTTCGGACATATCGGGGACAGATCTAAAAAAACATAGATTTTTACATATTGTCAGTGGTTTTACTGAGCCTGGCAACCCTGATGGGGCCCCCTAGTGGCTAGGGGCCCTCGGGCAGTGCCCGGGTGACTCAATGGTCAGTCCGCCCCTGCAGCCAGGCTGTGTGTAATCAGGAATTGACAGCCAGCTCCCAAATGGAAGATGTTGGTGCAGAAGATAAGAAAGCCCTGCCAAGAATTGGGTGCAGATTAGACGGTGCTGGACTTCATGGGCTAGTCTGTGTGTATTTCTTAAAAGTTCACAGCAGTACTTGTAGCTGCTGACATTTAATTCTCCCATAGAAGTTCCTCATTTAATTGGTAAAAAATAAGAAACAAATGCAATCACAGCACACCTGTTTAGGCAGGGGTCACTTGATTGCCAGGAATTCTGGGCCGGATTCACAAAAGGGATACGCCGTCGTATCTCTGTTTCTATCTATGCGACTGATTGATAGAATCAGTTACGCATAGATATCCCTAAGATCCGACAGGTGTAAGTTTTACACTGTCGGATCTTAGGATGCAGTACCGCGGCCGCCGCTGGGGGGAGTTCACGTCGTAAAGCAGCGTCGGGTATGCAAATTACCAGTTACGGCGATCCACGAAACTTTTTCCCGTCGTTACGTCGCCGCAAGTGTTAGTTTGCCGTCGCAAAGATAGGGCACCTTTTACAACGTGTAAACGTACTACACCATGTAAAAGTGTACCCGTCTTTCCCGCGTCGCTTTTGAATTTTTTTGAATTTTTTTTTTTTCCCGACGCAAGTCTTTTTTTCACGTCGCGATTCACAAAACGTCGGCGCGTCGTAATTTCGCACAAAGCACGTCGGGAAATTTGCGTCGGGAGCATGCGTAGTACGTCCGGCGCGGGAGCGCGCCTAATTTAAATGGTACCCGCCCCAATTGAATTGGCCTGCCTTGCGCCGGACGGATTTAGGATACACCGCCGCAAATTTCCAGGTAAGTGCTTTGTGGATCGGGCACTTAGACAGAAAATTTGCGGCGGTGTAACCTAAATCGGTTACGTTACGCTGCGCCCGGGCTACGTGAATCTGGCCCTCTGTGTCTATGGACGCAGGCAGCATAGCTCAGGGGTGAAACCACAGGTGGACACCCCCCAGGAAGCAGCTTCTTATGGGGGGTTCATTGAGAAGAGGAGGAGCCAGGAACTCTGGGGGGACCCCAGAAAAGGAGGTTCAGGGCTGCTCTCTGCAAAATCATTGCATAGAGCAGGTATAAGTTGTTTATTTTTATTTAATACAAAAACAAATTTGACTTTAATTACACTTTAAACTATGCATTATGTATGCTTATTATATTGTGCGACATTTCATAGTGCTTGAAAAAAATAATCGTTAGAAAATTTGCATGTGCTTTTAAGCCATAATTAAAAGTGGTAATGTATACCGCATGCAAGTTTATCATTCTTTTTTAATAATGAACCGCTACTTACTTTTAATTGTTAAAACAAGCGACAGACCTTAATAATATATACCTAGAGGTGAGCAGCCTGTGCTTTAAGCTGCACAACGCTCTGGAAGCCCGCCAACCCAGGCTGCTCAATATGCAAGAAGCGACAACCTGCCTGCCTAAGAGCTCACACACAAGTATGGGCCGCTCTGCTATATGCTGCTATTCAAGTTTGCAGCCAGTTTAAGCATTGGAAAATAACTACAGTTTGTTTTAGATGAGTACTGAATGTGAAATAAACAATAAGCGAGTGGTATTTTTTATCCAGTACGCATTCTGATACCAGCTAGTATACTCTTAGGCATCAGCGTGGGGTGCTTTAACCACTTCAACCCCAGAAGAATTGACTGCCCATTTTTTGCGATTTGGCACTGCGTCACTTTAACTGGTTGCCGACCAGCCGCCGTCGTTTTACGGTGGCAGGTCGGCTCCCCTGCGCGAGAGCGCGTAATATAACTTTGGCTCTCGCGCAGGCCACTAGGGGCGCGTGCGCGCCGCACGCTCGCCCCCGACTCCCGTGTGCGTACCCGGCGGGTGCGATCGCCGCCGGGCACACGCGATCGCTCGTTACAGAGCGAGAACCGGGAGCTGTGTGTGTTAACACACAGCTCCCGGTCCCGTCAGGGAGAGAAATGCTGATCTTCTGTTCATACAATGTATGAACAGCGATCAGTCATTTCCCCTAGTGAGGCCACCCCCCCTACAGTTAGAACACACCCAGGGAACATACTTAACCCCTTACACGCCTCCTAGTGTTAACCCCTTCACTGCCAGTGGCATTTTTATAGTAATCCAATGCATTTTTATAGCACTGATCGCTATAAAAATGACAATGGTCCCAAAAATGTGTCAAAAGTGTCCGAAGTGTCCACCATAATGTCGCTGTACCGAAGAAAAATCGCTGATCGCCACCATGAAGTAAAAAAAAAATATTATTAAAAATGCCATAAAAATACCCACAATATCGCAGTCATGATACAAATCACAGATCGCTGCCATTACTAGTAAAAAAAAAATAATAACATTTTTATAAATCTATCCCCTATTTTGTAGACGCTATAACTTTTGCGCAAACCAATCAATTAACGCTTATTGCGATTTTTTTGTACGAAAAATAAGTAGAAGAACACATATCGGCCTAAACTGAGGAAAAAACTTTTTTTATATATATTTTTGGGGGATATTTATCATAGCAAAAAGTAAAAAATATTCATTTTTTTCTAAATTGTCACTCTATTTTTGTTTATAGCGCAAAAACTAAAAACCGCAGAGGTGATCAAATACCACCAAAAGAAAGCTCTATTTGTGGGGAAAAAATGACGCCAATTTTGTTTGGGAGCCAGTCAGTTGTCAGTTAAATTGTCAGTTAAAGCGATGCAGTGCCGAATCGCAAAAAGTGCTCTGGTCTTTGACAAGCAATATGGCGCGGGGGTTAAGTGGTTAACTGACAATTGTGCGATCGTGCAACATTGCACCTAAACAAAATTGACGTCCTTTTTTTTCCCACAAATAGAGCTTTCTTTTGGTGGTATTTGATCACCTCTGCGGGGTTTTTTTTTTTTGCGCTATAAACAAAAAAAAGAGCGACAATTTTGAAAGAAAAAGCAATGTTTTTTTACTTTTTGCTAGAATAAATATCCCCCCCAAAAAATGTTTTCCTCAGTTTAGGCCGATATGTATTCTCCTACATATTTCTGGTAAAAAAAAAAAAAAAAATCACAATAAGCGTGTATTAATTGGTTTGTGCAAAAAAATTATAGCATGATTCTAACTGTGAGGGGGTTGGGCTACAAGTGACACTGCCCTGTCACTAGGCAGAACAGGGAAATGCCTTGTTTACATAGACATCTCCCCATTCTGCCGCTCCGTGACATGATCGTGGGACACTGGCGGACATTGAGTCCACAGGTCCCGTGGGCACGGTCACATGCCCGCGGCAGATTCAGAGCAACTTATGTGTACGTTGATTTTCCTGCCCATGCCATACTGCTGACTTATATCTACATTAGGCAGTCGGCAAGTGGTTAAGGAGGGCATACCCCCACAAATTGGCAGGTAATAGCATATCAATTGCAATTTGTATTTGTTTTATTTAAAAAAATTCTTCTAAAATAGAACACACACAGCAATGCTGTGGTATATCTAGAAACTGCCAAGTGGTGCAATTTAAAAGAGAAGTATGTTTTTTTTTTAGATACATACTTACCTCGGTGGGTGGAGCATCAGACCGATGTTCCATCTGTCCCCCAGCGTCTCTGCACTAAGAACCGAGCCACCGAACACCGCCGATGGCTCGGTTCTCACAGATCCCAGGGAGGAAAGCTGCTGACTGTCAGTCAGCGTCTTTCCTCTCTGCTTCTCCACGCTCATTGGATAGCTGAGCAGTGGAGGGGTGGGGAGAGGCGGTCTCAACGGCTCGCTGAGACTGCCATCAATCAGGGCAGCTGGCGGATCCCGAGTCGTGATGACGCGCTGCCCAGACTGATGGCAGTGTCGTCAGCGGAGAGCGGAATTGAGACCGCTGAAAACGGGGTTCATCGGTGTTCCTCAGTACAAGGAACACACCATCAGTCTCCTCTCACCTGACAAGATGTGGATTCGTGGATCCACAGTCCTGCTTCATTACTGGGCAATCGCAGGTGCCTGGCGGACATCGCACGCCCCCTAGTGGCCGGTAAGCCGAGGACGTCATATGACGCCCGCCCAGAAAGAGAGCTGCACTGTCCGGCTGTCATATGATGACCGGCGGTAGGCAAGCAGTTAAGGAAAAGAAACCCTCTGCTCTCAGTCTCAGAGTATTTATACAGACGCCCAGTCACCATCTGGGCACCTCTCCCTAGGGATTGGCCAGGGATGTATGAATATTCAGCTGCTGATTATATTCTTCCTGCCCACTAATGTTCAGAACAATTCTGAGGGAAGCAGTCAATCCAGCAACCATTGAAACACAGAACAGACTAGAATAATTAAACATAACCACACTGATTACAGTAATTCAGAACTAAACTTGTCTAATCCCAGCACCTATCTAGGAGAGTGCTAGCCGCAAGCTCCGTGACTCCGACCATGGGACCCGCGTACTCGAGGAAGAATGGGAAATGCTGATGTAAACAAGCATTTCCCCATTCTTCTTAGTGACAGGACACTGATCACAGCTCCCTGTAATCAGGAGCGGTGATCAGTGTCATGTCACACACAGCCCATCCCCACACAGTTAGAATCGCTCCCTAGGACACACTTAACCCCTTCAGCGCCCCCTACTGGTTAACCCTTCCCTGCAAGTGTAATTTTTACAGTAATCAGTGCGTTTTTATAGCACTGATCGTTGTATCAATGACAATGGTCCCAAAATGGCGTCAAAAGTGTCTGATATGTGTGCCATAATGTTGCAGTCATGATAAAAATTGCTGATCGGCACCATTACTAGTGAAAAAAAATAAAATAAAAATAAAAATGGCATAAAACTATCCCCTATTTTGTAGACGCTATAACTTTTGTTCAAACCATCAATAAACGATTAATGCGAAAAAAAAATACCAAAAATATGTAGAAGAATATGTATCAGCCTAAACTGATGACATTATATATATATATATATATATATATATATATATATATATATATATAATATTGTTTTTTTGGGGGGGGAATATTATAGAAAAAAGTTAAAAATATTGCTTTTTTTTTTTTTTTTATTGATCAAATACCACCAAAAGAAAGCTCTATTTGTGGGGAAAAAAGCACTTCAATTTTGTTTGGGAGCCAAGTCGCACGACCGCGCAATTGTCAGTTAAAGCTATGCAGTGCCGAATCGCAAAAAGGGGCCTGGTCTTTGGCCAGCCAAATGGTCTGGGGCGTAAGTGGTTAATGTATTTAATTATATGTATATATATATATATATATATATATATATATATATATATATATATATATATATATATATATATATAAAAATAAACAATAAATATTTAGATCATTTTGAAATGAAACAAATATAAATTACAGCAAGGAAAATTTTTAAATTGTGGTCATTGTAAAAGTGAGCCCTTATATTGAAGGTCAGTGGAAAATTGTCCACTAGTATTGATAGACAGTATAGTGGAGGATTAATATGATACTGCTCATTGCCCAACCCCTATCAACTTTATGTGAAGGAAGGTTGCCTTAATTTATGAAGCTTTTTTATTTTATTTTTAAAAGCATTATTAGTAATGAGCGTGAATAAATAAGAGCACAGAACTACAAGATATTTTTTCAGTCTATACAAGTCTGACCAGAAAGGCGCCTGTTGTGGTTAGCATGATTCGCTTGCCATTGTTGCGCAGCGAACAAACAGCTAGAGCTGTCAGCTTTTACAGAACACGCTTCATCAGAGGAGTGAGGCTGGGATTCAATAATAACTTCACACAATCATTACCAAGTCCCAGAACTCGAAGAGTCATTACTGAATCCGAGAACTTCTTCTGATTGTGGTTTGGAAGACTTTATTGATGCTGGATATAAATATTCCCGACAAATCTGCCCCACAAAAATATAATAGAAAACAATTGCAAACAAATGGGCAGCTATTCTATTTTAATATACGGTACTAATTTTGTAGTATTAATATAATAATAATAATAATAATAATAATAATAATAATAATAATAAAAAAAAGCATAATATGACAATAAAAAAGTAAAATTATTTTAAAAATCAATAAAATGCAATAATATAATTTTAAAAATCAATAAAATGCAATAATATAACTTTAAAAAAAATATATATTATAATATAATATAACAGTTATAAAAAAATTAAAATTAAATTACTATAACAATAAAATATAATAATATAACAATATACCTTTTTATTACTATATTATATGGTACCATCAAAGTCAAAACATAGCCTCTCCCTTTCTCTATTTACCTTTTTATTACTGAATAAGAATAATATATAAATTTAACCACTCGACCTCCAAAAGATTTAACACGCCCCCCCTTCCCCTTCCTGACCAGGCCATTTTTTAGGATACGACACTGCGTTACTTTAACTGACAATTGTGCAGTCGTGCAACACTGTGCCCAAATAAAATTAAAGGCCTTTTTTCCCCACAAATAGAGCTTTCTTTTGGTGGTATTTGATCATCTCTGCATTTTTTTTTCACTATAAACAAAAATAAATAAAAAAAACTCACAAATTTGAAAAAAAATTATATATTTTTTACTTTTTGCAATAAAAAATATCCAATAGAAAAAAAAAAAAAAGTCAAGTTCTTCATAAATTTTTGCTACATATCTTTGGTAAACAGAATCCCCATAAGCATACATTGATCAGTGTGCACAATAAAATTCTAACAATTTTGAAAAAATATATTTTTGGTAAAAAAAACTCAATAAAATTATATTGATTGGTTTGCGCAAAAAAAAGACCAACAATTTAAAAAAAGAAAACAATGGGGCAGATCTACGTAGATCGGCGCTTCTCTCCGCCGGGCGTAGCGTATCTAAGATACAAAACAAAGATACGACGCGGCAAATTTAAAATTACGCGGCGTATAAATAGATACGCCGGCGTAATTCTTTTGTGGATCTGTCCCAATATTTTTTACATTCTGCTATAAAACATATTCAATAAAAATATAAAAAAAAAAAAATCGAATTTCTTCATCAGTTTAGGCCAATATGTATTCTGCTACATATTTTTTACTAATAATGGCGGCGATCAGCGACTTTTAGCGGGACTGTGATATTGCGGCGGACATTGACACTTTTTTGGGAACCAGTGACACCAATACATGGATCAGTGCTAAAAAAATATGCACTGTCATGCACTGCACTGAAATCACTGAAGTAGACACCAATACTCCAATGATCTCCACTTGATTCCAGGTATGGTAAATACAGTACATGGGTTACATTGCTTCAAGTTGGTCCAATGTAACTGTTTAAAATATCCATATTTGGAATTCTTATTCAAGGCATGCATGCCATGAATGATAACTTTCACATTTGCTTGTACTTCCAACCCAACTGTCCAGTCATCAAATGGCTGATGTCATAACGGTATATGCAACACCATGGCAACTTAAGATCAAACAGAGACTAAGATGTTGGCTTCCTTGGCTGTAAAGGATAGGAGGGTGATGTCTATGATTATCCGGACTTTACAGGTACCCAAACGAAACAACACTATCTCCTGCGCTCGGGGGCTTGGTCTATGGGTAGGTGGCAGGGCTGGACTGGGACAAAAATTTGGCCCTAGACTTCATCCAGACTGGCCCACTTTGACGGCTCTCTCATGCCGGCCCGAACAACTCCCGCACCCCCTCCCCCCCGGCCACTAGCCGTTCTACTTTATTAGAGTAGAATTGCTGGTACTGGAACTCTTATAGGCAGTACCAGTGGGGAAGCTAGACATTATTTCACCCGGGGCAAAAAATCTGTTTGGTGCCCCCCTTATGGGACAAGATTAGGCAGAAGTGAGAAACTCCCAGGCCATAGATGTTGAGTCAGCTGTCTGTCCCCTCCCCCATGCTCCTCTGTCATCCCCCTTGCTCCTCCCCCTGCTTCTTTGTCCCCCCAGGTGAGCGCTGCAGGGAGGAAGAGGAGGTGAGCACTGCGGGAAGGGAGAGACAGAGGGGCAGAGGGGGGGGGTGGCGGTCCGCTGTCACTGAAGCCGGCTCACTAAGCCATCGGCCCACCGGGAAACTCCCTGTAGTCCCAATGGCCAGTCCATCCCTGGTAGGTGGTGTAGTCAACCCTTCGGATAAAATCTGGCATGTTAAAGGTCTTGCTGCCCTCCTTAGAACAATGGGGATCCTTAGAACTGAAACATATATGCACCCTTCTTTTCTTTCTATATGACCCAAAAGAAACATACACTATTAAACCAAAAGTATTGGGACACCTGCCTTTAGATGCACATGGACTTTAATGGCATCCCAGTCTTAGTCCATAGGATTCAATATTGAGTTCACCCACCCTTTGCAGCTATAACAGCTTCAACTCTTCTGGGAAGGCTGCCCACTAGATTTAGGAGTGTGTCTATGAGAATGTTTGACCATTCCTCCAGAAGCGCATTTGTAAAGTCAGGCACTGATGTGAACAAGAAGGCCTGGATTCGCAGTCTTCACTCTAATGAAAAGGCAGGCATCCCAAAACTTTTTGTTATATAGTGTACATCACTACAGAGCTGTCAGTTAACCACTTGCCGACCACCTCACGAACATATACGTCGGTAAAATGGCTTGTGTGGGCAAAGCAAGGTACCTGTACGTTGCTTTGAATATCCCGCTGTACAGGCTTGCATGCGCTCGCCGTAAGCTCTGTGACCATGCCCGCAGGACCCGTGTATTCAATGTCCGCCTGTGTCCCGCGATCGTGTCACAGAGCTGCAGAACGGGGAGATGCTTTTGTAAACAAGGCATTTTCCTGTTCTGCCTAGTGACAGGACAGTAATCTACTGCTCCCTGTGATTGGGAGCAGTGATCTGTCGTGTCACTCGTAGCCCACCACCCCCACAGTTACAATCACTCCCTAGGACTCGCTTATCCCCTTCCTTGCCCCCTAGTGGTTAACCCATTCCCTGCCAGTGTCATTTACACAGTAATCAGTGCATTTTTATAGCACTGATCGCTGTATAAATAACAATGGTCCCAAAATAGCGTCAAAAGTGTCCGATGTGTCCACCATAATGTTGCAGTCATGATAAAAAAATTGCAGATCGCCGCCATTATTAGTGAAAAATAATTAATAGGAAAAAAATGCCATAAAACTATCCCGTATTTTGTAGACGCTATGGCCCAGATTCTCAAAGGGCTTACGACAGCGCAGCGCCATGTACGCCGGCGTAAGTCCTAATCTGGGCCGTCATATCTATGCGACTGATTCTTAGAATCAGTTACGCATAGATATCCATTAGATCCGACAGGCGTAAGTCTCTTACGCCGTCGGATCTTAAATGCAATTTTTTTTTTGTCCGCTAAGTGGTGCGTCCGTCTTTTTCCCCGTCGAGTATGCAAATTAGCTAGATACGCGAATTCCCGGCCAACGCAGTAAAGTTATGTTTACGTTAGGCTTGTCCCGGTGTAAAGTTGCCCCTGGGTATATGAGGCGCAACCAATGTTAAGTATGGCCGTCGTTCCCGCGTCGAAATTTGAAAAGTTACGTTGTTTGCGTAAGTCGTCCGTGAATGGGGCTGGACGCCATTTACGTTCACGTCGAAACCAATGACGTCCTTGCGACGTCATTTGGAGCAATGCACCCTGGGACATTTTACGGACGGCGCAGTTCGTTCGGCGCGGGAACGCGCTTCATTTAAATGCTACACGCCCCCTACCCGCCGAATTTGAATTCCGCCAGGTGATTTACGTTACGTCGCCGCAACTTTACACGCAAGTGCTTTGTGAATAAAGCACTTGCCTGAAAAACTTGCGGCGGTGTAACGTAAATCAGATACGTTACGCCCGCCCAGTTTTACGCCGATCTACGAGAATCTGGGCCTATAACTTTTGCGGAAACCAATCAATATATTCTTATTGCGTTTTTATTACCAAAAATATGTAGAAGAATACCTACTGTATGAGCCTAAACTGAGGATATTTATTATAGCAAAAAGTACAAAATATAGCTTTTTTTCAAAATTGACGCTCTTTTTCTGTATATAGCGCAAAAAATAAAAACCGCAGAGGTGATCAATTACCACCAAAAGAAAGCTCTATTTGTGGGAAAAAAAGGACGTCAATTTTGTTTGGGTACAACATCGCACGACCGCGCAATTGTCAGTTAAAGTGACACAGTGCCGAATCGCAAAAGGTGCTCTGGTCAGGAAGGGGGTAAATTCTTTTGGGACTTAAGTGGTTAAAAGATTATCAGTATTAATTTTTTTTTTTTTCGTAAATAGAATTGATGATCTTTTAGCTGACCTCTTTGTAGTTTCTTTGTGGTACCTTTTATTGTAGGTTTTTATATTGCTCTTGTACCTTTTTTACAGCTGCATACATTGTTAATATTGTTCTTTTCCCTAGACGTCCTCCTTTGATTCTTTCGATAAAAGCTGGATTCTCCTGGCCCGGATTTTGGAATTTTGCAGCACTGAACATTCTATTGACCTCTGAGTGGCAGGAAAATGAGTTTCCGCAGTTTATGGCATCACATTAAGCGCAGACAATGATTATACGCTGCAAGCATACACCACCCACCAACTTATTATGGCATCATAATTCCCCTGCCCTAATATTTGTTCCACTATAAATATCTTCCCCTAACTGCTTGCCTCTGGCGCTGTGAGATGTGATTGTTCGGCAGGTGAATGTACAGTTCCTTCTCGCGCTCTCCCTCCGGCTGCACTGCTAAATATTCATGAACATTACTTATTTTAATTTGTGGGCTGATCAAACATGCATATGTTTTATTAATTGCAATCAGTAGGCCAGGTGTTTTTGTTTGCTTGATCAAAACACCATTCACTGAATACACAGCCTAGCTTGTTTCAAAGGAAAATATTACCAAAAATAAAAATTAAATATAGACTGTAATATAGACACGCTCTCATATGTACATGTTATATTAAATCTGATTTATACAAAAAAATGTGACAACCTGTTGGCACAGTCTAATGTTTTTAAAGCGGAGGTTCACCCAAATAAAAAAATGTTAACATGACATTCAGCCAAGTTGTCAGAATTACAATCGGCTGTTTTTTTTTTTTTCAGTGCCGTACATACCGTATTTTCACCGCCGCTTCCGGGTATGTAATCTGCGGCACTGGGCGTTCCTAATTGTTTGACATCCTTCCAACCGGCGCATACAGCGCGTCACGAGTTGCCAAAAGAAGCCGAACGTCGGTGCGCAGGCGCCGTATAGAGCCGACTCGCAGTCCGACTTCTTTCGGCAACTCGTGATGCGCTGCATGCGCCGGTCGGAAGGATGTCAATCAATTAGGAACGCCCAGTCCTGCAGAAGACATACCCGGAAGCGGCGGTGAAAATACGGTATGTGCGGCACTGAAATAAAAAATAAAAAAAACAGCCGATTGTCATTCTGACAACTCGGCTGAATGTAATGTTAGAATTTTTTTTGTTGGGTTAACCCCCGCTTTAAATTAATCAGTAAGGGCTCTTTCACACGGAGCGGACCGTTTCTGGGTCCGTTCCGTGTGTCTCCGTCGGCTCAGCGGGGATCCCCGCTCAGCTGTCGGCGGATAGGGCGGTCCCCGCACACAGTTCAGGGACCGCCCTGTCTCAGCTCCGCTCTGCCCTATGGGGAACCGGATGCAGACGGACCGTCTGTCCGTCTGCATCAGTTCCGTTCCGCCGGACGGAAGAAAAATAGGGTTTTCTTCCGTCCGAAAACCGGATCCCGACGGATGCGGACGCTAGCGGATGCTCCATCCGCTAACGGACGCGATCCCATAGGGATGTATTACAAGTCCGTTAACGGACTTGTAAAAACGGACAGGCGGAGCGGACGTCTGAAAGGGGCCTAAGGAGCATATTGATTCTGCTGATTTATAAGCTCTCCTCAATTAACAACTTCAGCTCCAGAAGGTTTTACTCCCTTCATGACCAGGTCACTTTTTTATTTTTAGCACTGCGCCACTTCAACTAGTAATTGCGCCGTCATGCATCGCTGTACCCGAACATTTTCTTTACAAAAATAGAGCTTTCTTTTGGTGGTATTTGATCACCACTGTTTTTTTAATTATTATTATATAAATGAAAAAAGACCAAAAACTGTGAAAAAAAATAACAATATTTTAATTTCTGCTATAAAAAAATATTCAATAGAAACATTTAAAAAATATATATATTTTAAATTTTTTTTATAAATGGGCAAATATATATTCTGCTACATGCCTTTGGTAAATAAAATCCCAATAAGTGTATATTTATTGGTTTGGATGAAAGTTACAGCGTCTACAAACTATGGTATGTATACTGGAATTGTTTTACATTTTTTATACTACCTATTGTAACGGAATGGCCCGTGACACCCAGAGACTATTGAAGGATGTGGGGTACTCCTGTGCCAGCGTCACTAATGACTCTTAGGTCTAGGGTCATCCTATGCCCCTTTTGGGCATAGGATGGCTGAGAAATGATAATTCATGTTTTGCAGGATATCTTGGAATATTACAGTTTGGTTAATGCTGTCCATAACAGGTCAATAGGATGTCTCCTTCAATGTTTAACCTAGGCTGTTGAGATGCTAAGTCTGTAAAGGTCAGATTCCATTGTGTGATGCCAATACTGTTTTGTGTGTGGAATGTACTTGTCAACTGTAGTAATTAGGTCATGTTAATTATGTCAGACCGGTGCCAAAACGTCTGACATAGGAATGTGTATTATGCAGGTGAATCACTTATTGGCAGGGTCAGAACGTCTGAGGGATAATTAACTCCTCTGAATGTCATTATCTAAAATAATGTGAATGAAGCCCCATTGGGTGATGTGTGGGTGGAGTGTTTCTTTGTTCCTTTGATTACTTTGAATGAATGAATGACTTGTATAGCGCTACACATGCAAACTGAATCACCTCTAGGTGCTTTTTCCAGCCAGTGTCTGCTTGGCTGGTGCGGTCATTTTACCCCGTAGGATCTCGACACGCTTGGGACATACAGTCATACACACAGATATACATATATACTGGGCCAATTTGGACAAGATCCAATTTACCTACCAGCATGTCTTTGGAGTGTGGGAGGAAACCGGAGTACCCGGAGGAAACCCACGCAGGCACAGGGAGAACATGCAAACTCCAGGCAGATAGTGTCGTGGTCGGGATTTGAACCAGCGACCCTTTTGCTGCTAGGCGAAAGTGCTACTCACTACACCACTGTGCTGTAAAATGTTTGTACTGTATATAAGAAAGCTAAGGTACCATTAAAAGTGTTAATTCATTTTGGAACCAGTAACAGAGCTCTGTCTCGTTATTTCTGGGGAAAATCCAATGGGCCCTGTCTGCTGGATTGTGGAGTGTCGGATAAGCTGTCGTGGTTGATGGAATGGAAATCGTTAACGCTGGTGACCGTTACACCTATGTTAGTGACTTATAATGGGACTGTGATGAGCAATCTGACACTAATTGATGCTGGCTGGGAACTGGCTAACTGACATCACCAGTGACACTAATGCAGTGATCAGTGATAATATTACACACTGTCACTGTACTAATGACAATGGCTGGGAAGGGGTTAAAATCTTGTGTTATCAAGGGGTTAAATATGTGCCTAGCAAGTGTTATATTATGTAATGTGTGCTGTTTTTTTCTAAAGATTTATTTGTTTCTTCTTCCTGCTTTGCAGGGAAAAGAAACAGAGATTGTTCCCACTATACAGAGCCCTGTATTGATTGTTAATACAGGGCTCTGGGCTGTATTTGGACAGCATGTCATGGATTACTTGCTGGGATCTGCTGACAAACTCCCACTGTATACAGTACAATCACAGCAGGTGTCGGCAGGGTAAGGCAGGCATGCCCGTGCCCAAAACCTGGAACCAAGCAGTGATGTACCAGTAGTTAACTTCCAACCTTTGGACACTTCTCTAATCTCCTATTTCCAAAACTCTAGCTCTTGTTTGTGGAGCAACCCCTAGAACCCTTTCAGTCTGGCCTTAACCATGTCTCGGTTTCCCTTGGGGATCATCCTCATGGCCCCCTCACCCCCTTTTTTGCTATCATAGTTTTTAGTTATATTTTTGTATTATTTTGAGGTTGATATTTTACTTTCTAAGGCCTCTTTATGAGTCCTAGAAACCTGCCACTACCAGGTTTAGATGTTCAGATTGTTTTGGTATCTGCCTTTCCATTCTCTTTTAGAGAATTCTCTATGTGACCAAAGTCTGTGCCATCTACCTGTTTTACTGTATACCTTAACCGCTTGCCGACTGCCGCACGAACATTTACATTGGCAGAATGGCACGGCTGCGCAAAGGGACGTATGTCTCTTTGAATTTGCCGCCGCGCGGGCGCCCCTGCCGCTAGCTCCGTGACCATGGGACCTGCGGACTCAATGTCCACCGATGTCCCGCGATTGTGTCACGAAGCTGCAGAACAGGGAGATGCCATTGCAAACAAGGCATTTCCCTGTTCTGCCCTGTGACAGGACACTGATCTACTGCTCCCTGTCTTTGGGGCAGTGATCAATGTTGTGTCACTGGTAGCCCAGCCTCCACGCAGTTAGAATCACTCCCCAGGACACACTTAACCCCTTCCTCGCCCCCTAGTGGTTAACCCCTTCCCTGCCAGTGTCATTTACACAGTAATCAGTGCATTTTTATAGCACTGTTCGCTGTATAAATGACAACAGTCACAAAATAGCGCCAAAAGAGTCTGATGTGTCCGCCATAATGTTGCCGACATGATAAAAATCGCAGATTGCCGCCATTTCTAATAAAAAAAATATATTAATAAAAATGCCATAAAACTATCCCCTATTTTGTAGACATAACTTAAGCGCAAACCAATCAATATACGCTTATTTCATTTTTTTTACCAAAACTATGCAGAATACGTATCAGCCTAAACTGAGGGAAATTTTTTTATATATTTTTTTTTTGGGGATATTTATTATAGCAAAGAGTAAAAAATATTGCTTTTTGTTCAAAATTTTCACTCTTTTTTGTGCATGATAGCCAATCAGCTTCTAAATTCAGCTTGTTCGATGAAGCTTTGACAAATGGGCACAAATTCCCAGACACAATCCAAAATCCCTTGGAACGCTTTTCCAAAGGAGTAGAGGCTGTTATAGCTACCGAGCCCTGACCTCAACCTGAACTGAATACCTTTGGTATGAATTGGAATGTTAAGTGCAACCAGGTTTTCTGGTCCAATATCAGTACTTGACTTCACACATTTATTTATTTTTTATTGAATGGGTACAAATTCCCACAGACACAATCCAAAATCTTGTGAAATACCTTCCCAAGGGAGTGAAAGCTTTTATAGTCACAAATCCCTGACCTCAACTTTACTGAACAGTGAACACCTTTGAGATGAAGTCGAATTCTCATTTAATGTTAGTACCTGATATCACTGGAGCCACAAAGGGATGGAGGTCAACTCCATATTAATGCTTGTGGTTTAGAAATAGGGGGCCAAATCCACAGCCCCGCAGCGCAACGTAACTTAAGTGATTTAAGTTACACTGCCGCAAATTTCCTAAGTTAGGTATCGATCCACAACACACTTACCTGGAAATTTGCGGCGGTGTAACTCAAATCCGTCCGGCGCAAGGCGTGCCGAATCTAATGGGGCGAGTCCCATTTAAATTAGGCGCGCTCCCGCGCCAGACGTACTGCGCATGCTCCGTCGGGTAACTTACCCGACGTGCATTGCGCTAACTGACGTCGCTCCGACGTCATTTGCTTAGACGGTAACGTAAATGGCGTCCAGCGCCATTCACGGACGTCTTACGCAAACGACGTAGAGTTTGAATTTTCGACGCGGGAACGACGGCCATACTTAATAGGGCTTAGTCAAATAGGACTCAGCCCTATTTTTACACAGCGTAACTCGACGTAAACGACGTAGCATTAGAGCGACGGGCCCGTCGGAGCGTTCGTGGATCGCCGTAAGTGTTCATTTGCATATTCTAGGCTGGCCGCAATGGCCTCGCCACCTAGCGGCCGGCCTAGAATTGCATCCTTAAGATCCGACAGTGTAATTCAATTACACATGTCGGATCTTCTGTCTATCTCTTGGAAACGGATTCTGTGGATCAGTTCCAAAGATATAAACAGGGATACGACGGCGTATCAGTAGATACGACGGCGTATCAGTAGATACGACGGCGTATCAGTAGATACGCCGGCGTATCCCTTTTGTGGATTACCCCCAGGATGTCCAACAAGCCTAAATAGGTATTGTGACAGACTCACCCAGGACAGAGGCTTTTGGAGGGGACTGAATGCTAGCCTCTTGCCTTGCGATCATGGGCCCTGACATTTGAGGGAACAGTGCTCTTTGTGAGCTGTATGCCTGGGGACCCTGTATATGCCATATTAGAGTGACTGATTCATACTGTTGGGACATACAGTGTAAGGAGATGCTAATGTCATCACCTCCAGCCATTTGTCTGTTCTCTGTGCTAATTGACCCTGCTATTGTGTGAAGGTGTCCTGTGTTTACATTTATGATAATGTGTATTGTATAGCAGGTGAGCGAGGAGACGTGACGTCTACCCTGAAAGGTCATATCTATGAGTCACCTAGTCTGGATAAATGATTAGTTAATTAGATCATGTTAATTTATGTTCTGGTTACCTCCTCTTTAACTGTATATAAGATTGTATTCTTGGTTCTAATAAACACTCCATGTTCAGCAGACAAACAAGTCTTGTCTCGTTGTGTGCTTGTGAGAAGCTGGAATATCTGATATCTATATCCAGACCGATAGGAAGTGGTATATGATGGAAGCACTCAAGCGGAGTGTGGGACATTCCGTTACAGGTATGATGGCCAGGAGTCCACAAACATATGGTGATATAGTATATCTTAGAGTTTGTAAGATACTAAATCAGTATACTGAAATAGTATCTTGTGGATGTTCGATTTAAATGTCAATGTTATCCTTCAAAAGCCAGACAAATTCAGGCTCCCCAGTGCACAGGTTCAGGATGGATATATATAAATGTCACAAAGAAATCATTATACTGGAACAAAAGAAAAGTCAGAATTCTGGAATATTAACTCAGAGCTCTGAGAATTCTTAAGTAATCCATGTTCTCTAGCAATGGAAAGAAATGCTGACATTACCATTTTGTAATACCAGCTTAAATGCTTTCTGAATAATTGACCTAAAACAAAATAGCAGATTGGACTTTTACTTGGTTCAAGCTTTTTGTCACTAAGGCCTCATGCACACTTAAACTCAAAAAAGCTGCTTTTACAGGCGCTTGAGGTTTTTTTTTTTCCGTCTCTGCCTCTAAACTCCCCTCCATGTTAACATACACTATAGGTGTTTACAGGAGTTTATAGGCAGGGGCATTTAGAGGGAGAAAAAAACCCCCATCAAAGTAGAAGAGGAGCTTTAATCACTTAATAAGTTTACAGGTTAAAAACATTTTTTCTTGCTAGAAAATTACTTAGAACCCCCAAACATTATAGTATATATTTTTTCTAACACCCTAGAGAATAAAATGGTGGTCTTTGCAATAAGACAACAGTAAAGTTAGCCCATTTTTTTTTATATTGTGAAAGATGATGTTACGCCAAGTAAATTGATACCCAACATGTCACGCTTCAAATTTGCACCCGCTCATGGAATGGCAAACTTTTACTTTTAAAAATCTCCATAGGCGATACCTCACATGTGTGGTTTGAACATCGTTTTCATATGCGGGTGCTGCTCACATATGCGTTTGCTTCTGCGCGCAAGCTTGTCGGGACGGGGTGCGTTTTTTTTTTTTAAATGGGTCACTATTATTCCTATTACAAGGAATGTAAACATCCCTTGTAATATAAATAAGGATGACAGGTCCTCTTAAATATAAGATCTGGGGTCAAAAAGACCTCAGATCCCATATTTGGACTAAAATGCAATAAAAAAAATAATTATGTCATTCTAAAAAAAAAAAAATGGCCCTTTAAGAGCCGTTGGTGGAAGTGACGTCTCCCACCGCCAATAAAAGTGATCTTCGGGAAAACCGGTCGTGTGTACGAGGCATAAGGAGAATCAAAAAGAATTACACAACTGTGACCTGTGATGTCTATTGTAGTCGTTCTAAAGCAATTATGTACCAGATCAGTCACACTTAACTACTGTTGGGTTCAAAGCTATTGGGGCGAAGGCAGATTTTTCTTTTGATTTACGGCCTTTTAGGTGAAAGCAAATGAAAGGCTGCGATGTTTGAGCTACCAACCCACTCACATGCAAAAATAATGCGATCACTAGAGAGGAACCCTTGAAATAACCTTCAAGGCTCAGGGAACCCCTGCTAATAATCACTTCATCTACAGCTTACGGTACATTATTGTGACGCTCACTGGGAAGAATGCCCCTTACATCTGTGGTCATTGTAAGGGGCATTCTTAGAGGTCTTAGAGATAGCTAAAACGATCATTGTGAGGGGTGTATATATACTCCCATTAGTGTCGTACAACCACACCCACAGATGAAGTCAATCTTAAGACGAAACGCGTCTGGGTTGGTTGGTACGACTGTCCATCAGAGTGATGTCATCACGTCGATCGTCACCCCCGTGTGTCTACTCAGCGCAGCGGGAGAAACGAATGTTAACTGAGCGGTGGATGCCGCCCTGGATGCTCGTTTTTGTGATCTGACCGTACGATGAGTATTGTCATCTGTATTGCCTGACTTACTCGTTTAAAGTGTAAGTGCACATTTTATTATACATTATTTTTTTTATTAAAACCAAACGGAATTATGCTATGGGCGGCTGTCTGTCTCTTTTCTCATACATGAGTGGATATCTAATGAGGATTGGATTGGACCTAACCCCTGCTGTGATTCAAAGCTTTTGATACAACGCTTATTATCCAGCGTTGTCTGGTAAGAGTTTCACTTGCTCATTGCACGAGTGGTGGTGGTGTTTTAAGGATCTCACTGGACTGTCTCTATTGGAGATTTGTCTTTAAGTCTTCTCACGGAACATCTAGTTTGGGACTATTCTTTCTACCACAGTCTTTTCAAATGATCTTTGGACTATCACAAAAGCATTTTAATTCCACAAAGAAGCGCTGCTGTACATATATATATTGTCTATATGTTGTTTTGTATTTTATGGCTATCTGTTTATATGACAGAAATTAAGTAGCAGCTTTAACTTTTATTAGTTTGATTGTAAGGGAGGTGTATTGTAGATCTGCATATCACCTCCCACATTGTTTGGTTATATCTGTTATTTATCTGCTTCCACAAGCGCTGAGAGCTTAGGGAAGGGCTGCTAGTGTTGATTTACATATTTTGATATATTTTTCTTGGCAGCTATGGAAGCGGTTAGATTTTTGGTGAATAGGCAAATAGACGTTAAAACGTTATTTAATGCACAGTTTGACTCAGTGGTGCAGGATGACCACAAGGCTAATCTCAATGCTCTTGGTAATGCATTGGAGAAACAGATAAGAACTTGGTGGGACATCTGCACCATGGAACAATATGTGAAAGATCACATTATGGTTAGAAGTCTCAGATGGGAGGTCACTCCTCAGGATGGCCTGGACGATACCGAGTCCATGGGAGAATGGCTTGAATTTTTTAACGGGGTGGGTTTTAAATTACAAGATCTGGTTTTAAAACGTAAACGTAAAAAGATGGTTATTTTGGAGAAATTGATTAATGATTTAAATACTAAATTATAGCCCATTAAGGGCACTCCAATATGGACCGATTTTAATAGTAATATTAATAAAAAGTTAGAAAAGGTGGACAAAGACACCCAAAAGAAAAAAGTGAAAAAATATCATCGTGATGTAGGGGATTTTAAAAGTGGGATAGTGTACCTATGGCAAAGTAAAATCGCTGTGACTAAGGACACTATCACCAACACTAATACTAATACTGTGAATGCATCTCAAAGTACTATTGGACAAGAGTACGCAGAGACACCTGGAACTCCAATTAATACTCGGAATTTTACCCCCCGACCTCAGAATGATAGGGGAAGAGGAGGGAGAGGCCGAGGTGGACAGAATCACCCTAATCTAAGAGGAGGGCAAAATAATAGGGGTAATATACCCTATAGTAATTATCAATACCCTGTGGTTACTAATAACAGATTCGGACCCCTTGCTTATAATGACGAGTATATACATACCGAGCCCCCACGACAACCTTTTTTAGGTCGGGGCAAAAGAGGACCCAGGGGACACAGGGGCAATCATGCATACAGAGGGAGACCTCCTGGGAATGTATACCCACCCCAGAACAATCAGGGCTGGTGGAGACCCCAACAGGACCCATATCACTACCCCTACCCTCCGGAGCTTCCCATAAGGGAAGAAGGGGGTGTAGGGCAGGAAGGCGGGTCCAATATAAACAAAAAAAAAAAAAAGAAGGATGGAGGATCCGGAATATACAACCTTAGCTCTGCTCAGCTTACTCATAAAGAACTAAATATATTGAATCTAGGTCTAAAATGTGCCCCAAAAAAATCTCTCAATAAATTTGATGTATATATGGATATCCATAAATATATACGGAAATTAAATATTAAAAAATATTTTTTGAACAGTGGTCCGAGTAGGAATCACCCACCCATTACTAACACTATAGTGGGTTGAAAAATAGGTCTTTGTTCAATCCACCAAACGCCGCTAACCAGCATTTGGATGTCTTTAAGAATCTAGTGCTGAAGGATTTGGATAAAGTGGAGATTAAAAAGAACATTAATCCTAGACATATTCAAGAAGGCATCGAGTCATTACAAGAAAGGAATAATGTAATCATACGTCCAGCAGACAAAGGGGGAGGGGTTGTTATAATGGATAAATCCTACTATGACACCCAACTCACCGATATGCTGTCAGATGAGATGACCTATGTCAAATTAAAAAGCAACCCCACTAATGCTTACCATGCTGATTTACAGAAACTTGTAGACATGGGAAAGAAAAGGAGAGTTCTTACTAACAAAGAACATAAATATCTGTCACCTAGTTTTTGTAGGGTGCCGACCATATATACATTACCCAAAGTACATAAAGACTCTGTAAGACCACCAACCCATCCCATAGTTAACTCTATAGGTTCAGTAACTGCAAGCTTAGGCCAATATTTGGACACCTTTCTTCAGGCTAGTGTTCAAGGAACTAAGGCCTATTTAAAGGATACTAAGAGTTTTTTACAACTTATCAACGATATTGACTTGACAGGAAAAACAGACATATATCTGGTAACAGCAGACGTTTCGTCGCTTTATACAATCATCCAACATAATGACGCACTGCTAGCCCTTAATTGGGCGTTATGTCAGCGTGATGACCTGCCACATGAACAGAAAGTCTTCCTGGGACAGGCTTTGAATTTCTGTTTATCCCATAATTATTTCTGGTATAATCAGGGGTTTTTACTCCCAGAAAAGGGGAGTAGCGATGGGAGCAAGATTTGCTCCTAGTATCGCTAATTTATTTATGGGAGAATGGGAGGACAAATCGGTGTTTGTGAATAAGAAAGATGGACTCCTATTTTATAGGAGATTCATTGATGACCTATTCTTTATTTGGGAAGGGAGTGAACTGTCATTGTTGGGTTTTTTGGATGAACTTAACAGTAATGACAATAATATTAGATTGGCATATGAATTCAGTAATGAGCATATCCATTTCCTGGATGTGGATGTCAGATTACAAGGTACATCTCTGACGACTACTATTTATTTCAAACCGACGGACAGGAATAGTTACCTGCCATTAATTAGTGGACACCATCCGGATTGGTTAAGAAATATACCTAACGGCCAGCTAATGAGGGTCAAACGAAATTGTACTACGAACGAGGATTTTGTAATCCACTCCAAAACTGTAAAAGAGAGATTCATGCAAAAGGGATACAAAGAGGAGAATTTGGATAAAATAGTAAATGAACTGGTTGAGACCCCAAGAGAAACGTGTCTTGTAAATAGAGACCGACCTGCAGACTCCAAACAAGAATGGAGCTTTTTATCCAATTTTCATACTCAATACAAAGACATTGAAATAATATTTAAACGACATTGGCATGTCCTATGCTTGGATAAAGTATTACAACAGGCACTACCGACAATGCCTAAATTCATTTATCGGAAATCGCCAAATTTTGGGGATAATGTTGTACAAAAGGTGTTAGATCCACCAAAAAGGAAGAGCATGTGCTGGCAGCTCACAGGGTTCTACTCTTGCAGGAAGTGCAGTTCCTGTACAATAGTGAATAATCATATTAGAGGTCTGTCAGAATTTATCTCCACTGGAAATGATAAAGCTTGTAAGATTACAGAATTTATAACATGTAATACCACGCATGTTGTATATGTTCTTCAATGTCCATGTAACCTCATGTACATGGACTAAGAGGAAAATGAAGATTCGCATTGCAGAACATATACACAACATAGAAATAGGATATAAAGACCATAGTGTCTCCCTACATTTTAAAAAATATTACAACCAGGACCCCTCATGTCTGAAGTTTTGGGGAGTTGATTGTATCCACCCGAACTGGAGAGGTTCTAATTTAATTAGGGAAATATCCAAGAGAGAAACACGATGGATACACTTTATGGACACTGACTCCTAAGGGTATGAATGTGGAGTTGGATGTGAACTGTTTTATCAGTGATCAGTAATAAGGGTAAGATATCAACCATTTTGGTGTAGTCTTTGTCTAACTTGTTAATTTTTAAATTTTAATCTTTATAGAAAAATGTGTATTTTTATATATATATTTTTATTTAATTTCTTATCGAATTTTAATATAAGTTCATTTCATGAATAATTTTATGAATACCCCCGTTTTTTTAATTTTGACCATTTCTACTATGGAGTCTTTAAGAACAGTGATGCTATTGGTAATATTAGATGCTATCTGCATTACATATGTATGAGTATATATATACAAATAAGTTTACCATTAAGGAGCATATTATTACTGTGAATGAAATCTCAAACTGTCTGTGCATTATAAAATATACATTTTAAGGTGTATTCTCGCCTTTACCCAGTAGGGGCAGAGCACTCTTCACTCACATTGCCACCTGCATAACATGCTGAATAAATATGAGCAATCAGGGCGGGCGCCATATAAAATCCGCATTGGCCCATGCTAATTAGAAGGGAGGTGAGGGGTGTATATATACTCCCATTAGTGTCGTACAACCACACCCACAGATGAAGTCAATCTTATGACGAAACGCGTCTGGGTTGGTTGGTACGACTGTCCATCAGAGTGACGTCATCACGTCGATCGTCACCCCCGTGTGTCTACTCAGCGCAGCGGGAGAAACGAATGTGAACTGAGCGATGGATGCCGCCCTGGATGCTCGTTTTTGTGATCTGACCGTACGATGAGTGTTGTCATCTGTATTGCCTGACTTACTCGTTTAAAGTGTAAGTGCACATTTTATTATACATTATTTTTTTTATTAAAACCAAACGGAATTATGCTATGGGCGGCTGTCTGTCTCTTTTCTCATACATGAGTGGATGTCTAATGAGGATTGGATTGGACCTAACCCCTGCTGTGATTCAAAGCTTTTGATACAACGCTTATTATCCAGCGTTGTCTGGTAAGAGTTTCACTTGCTCATTGCACGAGTGGTGGTGTTTTAAGGATCTCACTGGACTGTCTCTATTGGAGATTTGTCTTTAAGTCTTCTCACGGAACATCTAGTTTGGGACTATTCTTTCTACCACAGTCTTTTCAAATGATCTTTGGACTATCACAAAAGCATTTTAATTCCACAAAGAAGCGCTGCTGTACATATATATATTGTCTATATGTTGTTTTGTATTTAATGTTAAGTATTGCCGTCGTTCCCGCGTCGAAACTTTAAATTTCACGTTGTTTGCGTAAGTCGTCCGTGAATGGCGCTGGACGCCATTTACGTTAACGTCGAAACCAATGACGTCCTTGCGACTTCATTTAGCGCAATGCACGTCGGGTAATTTGACGGACGGAGCATGCGCAGTACGTTCGGCGCGGGAACGCGCCTAATTTAAATGGTGCCCGCCCCATTTGAATTAGGCGGGCTTGCGCCGAGTGGATTTACGTTACACCGCCGCAAGTTTACAGGTAAGAGCTTTGTGAATCAGGCACTTACGCTGTAAACCTGCGGTGGTGTAACTTAAATGGGATATGTTACGCCGCCGCAGCGTAACGTAATTGCACCTGAATCTGGCCCATAGTCCATACAAATCGGAATAAAATGCACAGTAGCTGACACGTTTCACACCACTCTTAGTGGTGCTTAATCATACCCTAAAAACAAGTGAAAAACAATGATATATATATACAAATATATAAAAATAATGCTTAATTTGTTGAACATGTTGATGCCCACACAATCATGTGATGATTCGGGTCCACTCAATGGTAATGGGAACAGCTGAGACCAAAGTCTCCACATACACAGTCGAAACCCTTTGTTGGTAATAAAACCAGATGAGACCAAAACTGCACGATTGGATTTGACTTTTCGTAAGTGAATACCAATTAGTGAGGAAATACCTCACATATAAAATCATAAAAAAAAAATGAAAAGTAAAAACATGTAATAGACAAAATATATTTATAAACAATTATAAGTGTTTCCAATTTTGATTTTGGATTTTATTAAAAACTACAACTGGTAAAGCAGAACCCCTGTGATTTAGCTGTTAGACCGCACATTGTCTGGATATATAAGAATAAATAATGTAAAAAAAAAAAAATACCAATATCCAGAACAAAAATCAACCAGTACAGTTGCCAACAAATCACTTGAAGATACGATGTTATAAATGGAAACCCCACGTAAAATTCGAAGGTATCCCAAAATATAAATATATGTACCAGCACCTCTCGACTATTCTCTTAGAGAAAGATAATTATGATAATAATAATACTAGCATGATTAGCTACACAACCAATACATTAGTTAAGACATACTAAGCATGACTTTATACATTCCCTATGCGATTCCACAATGTTGTATGGATGGTCGTGAACGTACTGGACGGTCCGACCAACGTACCAAATTTTATATGATTTGCAAGTTATGATATACACCAGATACCTGGTGTTGCAGTTAATGAATGACAACATTTTAGATGATTTATAGGTTGCGGTGGCCTGGATGGTGTCCTCCTTTGAGATATGGGGACAACATGAACATCTGTTTGAACCACACCAAAACATACCTTGAGGCTCCGTTCACACTGGATGCCGATGCGGCTCCCAGGAGGGGTCCTGCGAGTCCCTTTTCACAGTTTCAGGTCCGATTTCAGCCCGAATTTTGGGCTGAATTGGGACCTAAAACGGACCTAAAGACACACAGGGTTCCAGTGCAAATTCGCACCGGAGCAGCATTGGAGATATGTGAACCGGCTCCATAGAGAGCCATTCACATTCTCATGCTTTTGAGAATTGGAGATGGAGATCCTGCATCCAATTCGCAATAGTGTGAACCCAGCCTTAAACTGTAGCCAGTGAGAACATGATTTACTACTGTTATAAAGACTGGGAGATAATGTACCGCCAAAAGTAGGGGCTCTACTAGATACAGCCATGACCCCTTTTGACAGAATCTGAGCATAAGTTGGATCGTTAGACAAAACTGGTAAGTATTTTAGAATGATGTTCCTGATTTTATTAAACTCCATGCTAAATGGAGTTGAAAAAAAAATGGAGCTTGAATATGTGGGGAGGATTTATTGCATCCGTTTTTATTTTTAAGCTTATTTCTCTTATTTTTAACATTCTAACGTGGAATATTATCTGCAATCCCCATGGCTCTATGTAGAACTGATTTGGGGTAACCTCTGTCCCTTATAATGTCAGAACATGTTTAAAGCCTCCCATCGATAATCAACCTCCTCACTGCAAATGCGTTTCAATCTCAAAAACTGTCCTACTGGGATACCGCTAAATGTGTGTTTAAGATGGCTTGAATCCGCTCGTAGGAACATATTGCCTGCCATTGGTTTCCTAAAGAGGCTAGAGACTACCCTGTTTCCCTCTCCCCTCAGACGTACATCAAGAAAATCAATGGATTTAGAATTACAACAACCCGTAAACCTCAGATTTAAACTATTATCATTCATGAAGGACAACCAGTGATCCAGACAGTCAGAGACAGTAAAGAGTGGATTGTCTATATAGCAACAAGAAAATAGGATATCTGAACGACAGGGACTGTCAGGTCCAAAGATAAGGGACCTCTCCCACCATCCCATATAGAGATTGGCAAGGGAGGGGGGAGAATTAGGCTCTCATAGGAGGCTCTGTATTTTTGTAAATAGCAGTCCCTGTCGAACATAAAATAGTTTTAAGAAAATGCTCTAAAGTCAACATGATGAATTCCTGATGGATAAGGGAATATCCACTGTACCTGGATAGAAAAAAAGAAACTCTTTTAACTTTGCCAATAGTTTAGTATCCCTAAGGTAGCCAGGAAAGTCAACCACCAGAGGCTGTAACTGGTGGTCAACCCATTGGCCTAAACATTCATTCAGGGAGCCAATGTTGTGTCAGATTCCGCTCCCCATCACAGATTTCCCTGGAAGTGACGTTTCCTCGCCGCCATCTAGCTACACCCCACACCATTGCACAGTAATGATAGAGTGTGAAGGGGGCAAGCGGACATCTTGTTACACCCACCGGAGTTTTAGATTTTACAGTTATTTTCAACACAAAACGGAGCTTATATGCTTAAATACAGTGTTTGTCAATCCGACGGACTGTTGACATGTTAAATGTGAAAGTCAGAGGTGTTGTGTAACAATAGCAACCATGTAAGGTCAGCAGATTTGCTGCTGCTTTAAAAATGTAACATGTAAACAGTCCGTCAGATTTTCAAACACTGGGCCAGATCCAGAGAGAGAGTACGCCGGAGCATCTACTGATACGCCGGCGTACTTTCAAATTTCCCGCGTCGTATCTTTAGTTTGAATCCTCAAACCAAGATACGACGGCATCTGGGTTTGATCCGACAGGCTTCGTACGCCTTCGGATCGAAGATGCAATACTTCGGCGTCCGCTGGGTGGATTTCACGTTGTTTTCCGCCTCGGGTATGCTAATTAGCCATTTCCGAAGATCCACGAAGGTACGCGCGGCCGTCACATTCTCTTACGTCGTCTCTAGTCGGCTTTTCCCGGCGTATAGTTAAAGCTGCTATTTTGCGGCGTATAGATAGACTTGCCATGTTAAGTATGGTCTTCGTTCCCGCGTCGAAATTTGATTTTTTTTTTTTTTGCGCAAGTCGTCCGTGAATAGGGATGAACGTAATTCACGTCTAAGTTAAAAAAATGACATCGTTGCGATGTCATTTCGCGCAATGCACGGCGGGAAATTTTGAAACGGAGCATGCGCAGTTCATTCGGCGCGGGGACGCGCTTCATTTAAATGAATCACGCCCCCTACCCGTCGATTTTAATTACGCGCCGAGAGATACACTACGCAGCCGTAACTTACAGTGCAAATTCTTTGTGGATTCAAAGAATTCAAAAGTAAGTTACAGCGGCGTAGCGTATCTCTGATACGCTGCGCCTATCTAAATGTATGTGAATCTGGCCCACTGTATTTAAGCATATAAGCTCCATTTTGTGTTGAAAATAACTGTGAAATCTAAAACTTCAGTGGGTGTAACAAGATGTCCACTTGACCTAACTTGATTCTATCATTACTTTGCAATGGTGTGGGGTGTAGCAAGATGGCGGCGACGGAATGTCACTTCCGGAGCAATCTGATGGGGAGCCGAATGTGTCAAGACACCAATGCCAGTGACAATTGGCCTCCCTGTTAGATGATATTAATTTTTAAATCTTTGATTGCATGTGTATGCTTTCTTTATATATACGTTCATAAAAATACTTGTATTGCTTTAACCTCCCTGGCAGTATGATTCTTTCAGAAAAAGGGTGCTGAAAGCGGTACCATTATTTGCAAGGAAATTTGGCGTTTTATACTGTAGGCCTGTAATTCTTAGGAATAACTCACTTAAATCTGACCAAACAACAGTATTGTAGGGATCCCGGGTATGACATTTTTTTAAAAACAAAATTATAAATTATAATATAATAAATAATTATAAATAATTATAACAAATAATAATATAATTATAATAAAAATGATTCAATAATGTAATCAACTCAAAATCACTGAAATTTGCTCAGTTGCAGAATTGTCGCTGTCATTATTTTTATTTTTTTATGACGAATTTCCCAACAAATCGCTATCGCACAATTCTGCAAGTGATTATAATTTATTATCGCTGTTTTCTAGCTGCTCTAAAACCATTTTTGACATAAAGGGACACTTTTGGTTGCTATGGACAATCTACAGTTTGCAGGGAGAAAGAAAGGTTTTTATTATATAAAAGTACATGTAGGACACTAGGCAGAACACTAGGGACAAGGGGTGTGTGTATTTTTTACATACAGTACTGTAATCTATAAGATTACAGTATACTGTATGTAATGTGTTTGTTTACGTTTTTGAATTTGGCGCCGTTCTCCGCTCCCGTGCGTCGTAATGTCGCAGGGAACGGAGATCGGCGGCACAGGAGGACGCTGTGTGAATTGAACGAGGTCCCGCTCGCTCACACAGCACGGTGGCATCGCTGGATCCAGGGACAAGGTAAGTAAACACAGTCTGTGGATCCAGCGAGGCAAGCCAGAGTCTGACTCGGGGTTACCGATCGCAGCACAGAAATCGAACCCCGAGTCAGACTCGGGAACACCGCCAGGAGGGTTAATTTAAAAAGGTCAGTTTCGCTGCATTTACATGCCGTGTTTAGCCGTGTTTGCAAGCATTTACGCACATTTACAAGCTGTTACAGGCATATGCCTCTGAACATCCATCCTGAACGCATTTTTTTGCTTTCCAAAAAATGCTTCTAAACTCAACTGCCTAGAAACGACTATAAGCGACCCTGTGTACATGTACTGATAAGATAACAGAGGAGAGATCAGGGGCAGCTGAACAAATACCCAACTGCTCCTAAATATCCGTTTACCAGCAGCAGTGTACATGAAGCCTTCACTTATAATTGTTTATGAATATATTTTGTTCATTACATGTTTTTACTTTCCATTTTTGTTTTTAGGAAAAGTTAAAGCCAATCGTGCAGGTTTTGGTCTCATTTGGTTTTATTACCAACAAAGGGTTCCGACTGTGTATGTGGAGACTTTGGTCTCAGCTGTTCCCATAACCCTACGCAAGTATGATTGTGAAAAAAATAAATCCCATACTTCTCTTTTAATAAAGTAGTATATGCAATACATAACTAAACAATTCTCGATTAAAAACGTAATTCTTCAGTGGTAATAAACTCCCACATCTCCTGTTGTAACCAATGTGCTCATCAACACGTGTCACCTCACTGCTCACAGAACTCTCCCCTTCATGTATAAATTTATACACCAAATAGTAATTATAAGATGATATCCAGGTCTCTATTACACTCAGGACCCTCCAGATGTCATCATAGGTATCTCTACTATAGTGGGATACTGGTCCTTTTAAGGCTCCGAATGCTTTATGCACTCGCCAACATGTCGCATGGTGTAATATTTCAAAACTCAATTATTTATTTAGTTCAAATTGCGCTTACAATAAAACAATCTTTAAAATCACCACAGAATATCTCAGGAGAACCAGGAAGAACACCCTTTTACGTCACTACCGATCCACGACTGCCTCCGAGGTGCCCTACGCGTTACGTCATGCCCACATGATTTCTACAGGGGAGACCTTCACCTTTACATTTTTATCATATCTTTGAACTGCCTGGGTTTCTGGCTGGTTAAAGGGTTATTACACCTTTCTGTTTCAATCATCTTTATTAATTGTTTTGAAAAGAAAAAAGAGAAAAAATCATTTGGCAGAGCAGCGAGCAATCCTTGCGTGCTCAGTGCATGTAACAAAAGTGTCACACAAGTATGAGGGGGAGAAGAAACGGAAGAAGACTGTAAGAATCAGGATAAGTCTTCCCTGGATCCCCATGGAGACACATAATCTTGTATGGAAAGGAAGGACAACGACTAGCTATTAACTGCATATAAAGTGCTAAGACACCATGAACTCCAAGAGGCAGCCATCTAACTGACCATCTAGCAAATTATATTTATGCAAAACATAAAGACCATGAGATCAAAACATCACTAAATCATAACCACTGTAAATTGGTCTAGGTGTTGATAGAGCCTCTGTCCTGTCTTGTATGATTTCTAAGCCACTTCACACCATAACTGTCCCATATGGGGGACCTCATTCCCACAAATATGTGCAGGAGAATCTAGGTAGGAAAGAAAACCAGAAGACTGTAGGAGTATGATGCCAAGATTGTCAAGAAACAAAAGAACGAGAGGATAGTTAGAGAAAGGAAAAGAAGAATGGATGAATCTATCCGGGGATCCTCCGTCGGACATCCGTGGAGTCAACTCCGTACATCAGGGACCTGTAAATAAGTAAGCTAGGGAGACCATATTTTATCGAAAAAAGGTTGTTTGTCTCGCAGGACACGCACAATTTTTTTATTCAGCATGATCCACGTGAGTTTACATTTCATTAAAGGGGTTGTAAAGGTTTGTTTTTTTATTTTCTAAATAAGTTCCTTTAAGCAAGTGCATTGTTGGTTCACTTATTTATTCCTTGGATTGCCCTTCTAAATGTTTTTTTCTTTGTTTTCTTAGTCTGAATTTCTCACTTCCTGTTCCTCCTCAGTTAAGCTGTTCAGTAAGCTGTTCTGGCTGACTATCCACCGCTCGGATGATGGTGGAAAGCTTACTCAGGAGAAATAGGAAGTGAGAAATTCAGACAAAGAAAACAATTATTTAGAAGGGAAATCGAAGGAAAAGGTAAATGAACCAACACTGTACTAGCATAAAGGAACCTATTTAGAAAATACAAACCTTTACAACCGCTTTAATGCTAACAGGGCTTTTCCACGTGGTTGCAATAGTGATTTTAGCCGCTAGGAACATAAAGTATATTAAGGTCTGGGTATGTTGTGGAACATTTTCAACTGGCTTATTCAGTAGGGCAATGGTGGCATCTTTGGTGATATTACCCATTGTGACTGAGAATATAAATGAGTGAACACTCATCCAAAAGCGACAAACCTTGGAGCACGTCCACGGGTTAGTTCACCTTTAGCAAAAAACTGCCTATGCAGGTAAGGGGTGACTATAGATAAAAATAAACTGTGTGGCTCTGAATAAGGGCTCTTTCACACGGGTGGCCCGTTCAGGTCCGCCTGCCAGTTTTTTTAGGCGTACCTGAACGGGCGCTCTGTGATCCTCTATGGAGCAGCGGATGTCAGCGGTGACATGCCCGCTGACATCCGACCCGCTCCGATCCGCCAAAGTGTGACGGAGGAAAAACCTACTTTTCCATCCATCTGGCGGATCGGATCGGGTGAACACGGACAGACAGAACACGGACAGTGTGCGGGGACCGCCCTGTCATCCGCCGGCTCAGCGGGGATCAACGGAGCGATCCCCGCTGAGCAAGTGGAGGTTCGCGGTGTGAAAGGGGCCTAAAGTTGTATAATACCCTTGCTACAGGTGTAGGCCATTTAAATGCCTCCCAACGGCTCACTAACAAACCCTCTGCTCAGAACTACTGCATCAAGGGAGAGAAAGCATGTGAGGGGGTTTGAATTGGAGAAAGAGTTAACTCCTGTGATGGTGGAGATGAGCAGTAATGACTAGGCCTCACTTACCCCTGGTTCTTAGCAATGCCCTAGAAGTATTCAAGTCAGGCTTCATGAGGTATGTAAATGGTCTATGCCTAAAGCAAGGAAATTATTCAACTTTGGTCAAAGCTGCATAGTTTGGCCCAGATTCTCAAAGAAGCGCCTATCTTTAGGCGGGCGTAGCGTATCTCAGATACACTACGCCGCCGTAACTTAGAGCGGCAGGTCCCGTATTCAGAAAGGACTTGCGCTGTAAGTTACGGCGGCGTAGTGTAAATGGGCTGGCGTAAGCCCGCCTAATTCAAACTAGGCTGGTAGGGGGCGTGTTGTATGTAAATGATTGGTGATCCCACTTAAATGATGCGCTTTATGAACGGCGCATGCGTGCGTATGCTCAGTATCACGTCTAATTTTCAAAGTAAATTATGCCCGCTCAATGCTTAGTCGACGTGAACGTAACATACGCCCAGCCCCATTCACAGACGACTTACGCAAACGACGTAAAATACGACGCTGTTCGTACGTTTCCGACGTCCATACCTAACATGACTTATAAGGGGTAACTTTAAGCCGGTCCGACGCCTTACGTAAACGACGTATTTTGATACGCCGGGCGCACGTACGTTCGTGAATCGGCGTATCTAGCTCATATGCGATGCGGAAATATACGGAAGCGCCCCTAGCGGCCAGCGTAAATATGCACCCCAAGATACGACGGTGTAAGAGACTTACGGCGCTCGTATGTAGGCAACAGTGAGGCGTATCTGATTCTATGAATCAGGCACAGAAATGCGACGCCTCACACTTAGAGTTACGACGGCGTATCTGGATATACGCCGTCGTAACTCCTTTGTGAATCCGGGCCATAGTTTTTATCTAGAGACATCCCTTATCTGCATAGGCAGGTTTTTTTTTTGCAAAGGTGAACTAACCCTTTAAAGTCGGAATTATGGAACAGACTCAAAATTCTACAACTCTGAAGTATTATCTCCGAGCTCTAAAATGCTATCTGAGAACTTTGACTTCTCAAAGTTCTTTTTTTATTTTCTTTATTGAAGCTTGTCTAAATGTTGTGCAGTAAAAAATCATCCTACATAGATATATATATATATATATATATATATATATATATATATATATATTGTAGGTTTATCTTGACTAGGGTTCTCTCCTGGCTCTTCATGATAACCCTGTGATATGTAACCAATTAGGTAGATTATTTAGAACTTTGCATTAAATTCAAACGCTTCGCTGACAGAAGAAGTCCTCACCAAGGCCTCACTTCTAATGTGCTGCATGATAAAACATTTAGTTGGTGAACATTTTTAATAGGAAGCCAGCCTGCATCTCACGTCTTGCTGTTAAGTGCTGCTTGAAGTCCATTACCTTTGCCTGACAAGCGAGATCGCACAGTTTGACACGTTGCGTACTGTCATGGTGTCAGACTGAAATCCCAATTATATCCTGCCCTACTTACTGTGCCGTGTTCCCCCACACAGGAGCCTTTCAGAAATATATACATGATGTTCCTGTCCTTCTGCCAGTCGGGGGAAAATACAAACAAATGTTTAAACTGTTCAGGTTGTTACAAAAACATCTACCACTAAGCAAAATTGAAGAAAGTAATAATATGAATAGATATGATTAGTTGTCTTTAACCACTTCAATACCAGACACTTACACCCCCTTCCTGCCCAAACCAATTCTTAGCTTTCATGCTACACTGTACCCAAACACATTTTTTATCATTTTGTTCTCACAAATAGAGCTTTCTTTTGGTGGCATTTGATCACTGCTGGGGTTTTTATTTTTTGCGCAACAAATAAAAAAAAAGACCGAAAATTTAGAAAAAAAATCAGTTTGTTTGTATTTACATTTTATAAATAAGTATGTTTTCTCCTTCAATGAGGCACCAATGAGGCTGCACTGATGGCACTCATAGGTGGCACTGATGGGCACTCATAGGCAGCACTGATGGGCACTGACAGGCGGCACTGATGGGCACTGACAGGCTGCACTGATGGATACTTATGGGTGGCACTGATAGGTGGCACGGATGGGAACTGATATGTGGGCACTGATGGGTGACACTGATGTACACTGATGGATGACACTGATTGATACTGATAGGTGGCCCTGCTGGGCCTCACTGATCTGGTAGGCATTCATAATGGGCACTGACCGCCACCATTTGTGGGCACTGATTGGCATATATTGGACACACTGTGGCTTTCCTGGTGGCCATGGGGGACACACCTGGTCAGCCACGTGTTGGGGGCTTCCCTGAGGTCCTGGTGGCATCCCTGGTTGTCCTGGGTGGGCATCCAGGACCTTGTCAGGAGAGCTGCCGATTGGCTCTGCTCTACTCACGTCTGTCAGACGCGAGTGAGAAAAAGCAGATGAACTGTTCTTCCTGTTTACATCTTTATCAGCTGTGATTGTACACGGCTGATCACGTGGTAAAGAGCCTCTGTCAGATCGGTGTATTGGTGTGTCAGACTGACACGCCGCACCACCGATCGCCGCGATGCGTACTCCCAAGGGACATGCTCCAGCAGTTATCCTCCTGGACGTCATATGACACCCAGTCAGGATAACAAAACCACCGCCCAGCTGCCATTCTGCTATAGGCCAGGCGGCAAGTGGTTAAAGTACAGTATATGTACACCCTCATTTTGTTAAACAACTTATTACGTTTAAAATAGAAATGAAAGGCAAATCATGTACCGTATTTATCGGCGTATAACACGCTCCCTAACTTTTAAGAGGGAAGTTTCAGGAATTTGTTTTTCCACAGCCCCCTGCGTATAACACGCAGGCACAGTTTACCCTCTATTTTCAGGGTAAAAAAGTGAGTGTTATACGCCAATAAATACAGTATATACAGCAAGTAAAATAAGTATTGAATACATCACAATATTTCTAGTAAAATATATTTCTAAAGATGTTATGAACATTACATTTTCACCACATGTCGGTTACAACCCATGCAATCCATACATACAAAGACACTAAAACAAATAAGTTCAGAAATTAAGTTATGTGTAATAAAATGGAATTACACAGTGAAAAAGTATTAAACACGATAACTAAAATGTATTTAATACTTTGTAAAAAAGTATCTATTGGTAATGACAGCTTCAAGACACCTCATGTATGGAGAAACTAGTCACACGCGTTGCTCAGGTGTGATTTTGGCCCATTCTTCCACACAGTCTTCAAATCTTCAAGGATCCATGGGCCTTTTCTATGAACTCTGATCTTTCGTTCTTTCCATCGATTTTCTGTCTGGGCCATTCCAGCAGCTTTATATTCTTTCTTTGAATCCAATTGAGAGTTTCCTTGGCTTTGTGTTTGGGATCATTGTATTCCTCAAATGTCCCCCTTCATTTCATCTTCATCATCCTGGTAGATGGCAGCAGATTTTTCTCATGAATGTCCTGGTACATGTTTCCATTTATCCTTCCTTTAATGACATGATGTTTACCAGTACCATATACTAAAAAATAGCCCCACACCATGATGTTCCCACCTCCAAACTGTTGCTGTTGGGGTGTTTTTGGGGTGATGTGCCATTTGACCTCCAAACATGGTGTGTATTTTGACATCCGACAAGTTAAATTTTGGTCTCATCTGACCAGACTATATTCTCTCAGTATTTCCCAGGCTTGTATAAATGTTGTGCAGCAAACTTTAAACGAGCGTCAACATGCTTTTTCTTCAGCAATGCAGCCTTGCGTGGTGAGCGTGCATACAGGCCATGGCGGTTGAGTGCATTACTTATTGTTTTCCAGGTCTTTTTGAAGCTCTCCACAAGTCGCCCTTGGACAACTCTTCTGATAATTATTTTCACTCCTTTGTCAGAAATCTTGGATTATGGTGAAATTATGTTCTTTCTACTTCAGGATTATGGCCACATCAGTGCTCACTGGAACATTCAGAAGTTTAGAAATCCTTCTGTAAACAATGCCATCAGTATGTTTTGCAACAATAAAGTTGCCAGGGTCTTAAGAAAGCTCTTTGCTTTTACCCATAATGCAATGTTTCGTGTGTGACACCTTGGTAATGAGATGCCTTTTTACAGGCCATCAGTTGAAAATGAACCAGCTGGTAATAATTTGCATTGACAAGGGGCAGGATTGCTTTCTATTTACTGATAGATTTCAGCTGGTATCTTGGCTTTCAATGCCTTGTTGCACCTCTCTTTCATCATGTGTTCAATAATTGTTCCCTGTGTCATTCCGTTTTATTACACATAACTTAATTTCTGAACTTATTTGTTTTGTTTCTTTGCATGTATGAATTGCATGGGTTGTTACCAACATGTGGTGAGAATTTCATGTCATTAACATCTTTAGAAATATATTTACCTAGAAACATGGTGGTGTGTATAATACTTATTTTACCTGCTGTATATCATTATAAAAATAACATTTTCCCTTTTTTTATAAGTGATCACCCTCTGTCCTCAGCCACATAAAGAGCTCCAAGAGCTGGAGGAGGAGAAATAGCAGCATACTGGTCTTTTCAGTAAATGCCTGTGCATGGGGGACGTGTAAGGCCCCATACACACGACCGAGTTTCTCGGCAGAATTCAGCCAGAAACTCGATCGGAGCTGAATTCTGCCGAGAAACCCAGGCCGTGTGTACACTTTTGGCCAAGGAAGCCGACGAGGATCTCGGCGAGGAAATAGAGAACATGTTCTCTATGTCCTCGTTGTTCAATGGGAAATTTCGGCTCGCCGAGATCCTCGGCGGCTTCACAAGGAACTCGACGAGCAAAACGATGTGTTTTGCCCGTCGAGTTCCTCGGACGTGTGTACGGGGCCTAAGTCTGATTATTGGAGGAGGGCAGGCTGAGTTGCCAGCACAGCCAAAAAATTGACCACGCTGTGATCAATTGATAGGCATTCAGGCAGCTTTAAAAACCTAACCACCCATTTTCAATGTCTGTGTGAAAGAGCCCTAAGTGTTGTCCAGCAAGGGATAAAGAGGGTCATGGTTGGGTTCCTAAATGATGCACAACACAGGAACTAGCCAAAATATAAAACTATTTGGTCAAATGGCTTTTGGGTAAACTTTAAAATGACATTTGAAAATGAGTTCTGACCGTACGCGATATTTTCCCGATCAAGAGAATTATGGGTCTATAATGGAAATGAAGTGTGGCGCAGTATTACGTCTTACAATTAAACGAAAGCCGTAATGCAACACTAAAAATCATGTTACCATCTTGCAGACTTGAATGATTAAAGCCTGCTCAATCCATCTGAATTTTCCGTGACATTTCCTGATAAATGCATATAGCTTTTTAGTTAACATTTTCAAAGAATAAGGCACTGCTAAATTCATTGTCAGTGAAATTAAGTCGGCCTTCTTAAATCCTTCATCGTTAATAAGCACTCCATCAATTAGTCACAAGCTGATTGGTATAGAGTTTTAGCCGCTACATTTTGGTGATTAATTGGTGAAGTAAGTATGCCGGAGAATATTTGATCATTTTAACACGCTGGGCCCCAATTGAATTAATGCGCCTCTTGGAATGGAAGGCTGAAGATGAGCTGGAGCTTTCCCAGCGGCTGGAATTATCAAGTGTGTTCCAATCAGCCGCCTCCCATCTTTGGCCGCTACTCATAAAAAGTGCAATAAAGAGGTACCTTAAGGCTCCATGCACACTAGATGCTTAAAAACTGCTAAAAAATATACTGGATAAAAAACACTATTATTTAGAGTTTATCAGCATTTTTGCAGTGGTTAGGAGCACTTTCAACAGTGTTTAGTTGCAGTAGCGTTTGTGTGAAAGAGCGAGCAGCTTACAGTGTCCTTAAAACCAGGCTTAACTGGTTGTTAAGGAGCAGGCTGGCAAAACGGCTGCCATGTCCTTAACAACAGATGACTCATCAGCCGTCAGCAGGCTTCCACACTGACAGGTGAATGTAAACAAAATGATTGCCGGTGTTCTGTCGAGAAGTATCAAATAGTGTCCGGTTGGAACAGTGCATGCGCCACATGGAGCCAAGTTGACGATCTGTTGAGGCGCGTTGCCGAGGCACGTACATGTAGAAGAGGGGGCAGCTAGATACATGAATGGGGGCAGATATTTAAATGATGGGCTGTGCTGGGGGCGGAATTTTTATCAACGGGCAAACAAATCTGGAAAATAAATCATTATCTAAAATAGAAAAAGCTGCCCTTCAAATGACTAAACACGGGCTGCTAGAGTCCAGAAAGAATAGTGGAAAGATTTCCTTTGCAGCTTTGTTTGGCCATCGATAAAAATTCCGGCCCCAGCACTGCCAATCATTTAAATATCCGCCCCCTTCATGTAAATATCCGCCCCTCAGCTACATGAACGTGCCCTTGGCAACGCAAGACAACAGTTGATCGTAAACTCAGCTGTTCTGGGGCTCCATACTGCTCTTAGGTCTGGAATAGATTTTGTGGGGAACCCCCAGTGTTGCCAACCTACCAGATTGAAATTTACTGGCACGACACCCAAAATTTACTGGCGCAGCCACGTTTTTACTGGCATTTCACACAAGTTACTAAATTACATTTTTTGGTGCAATTTCAGTATTTAGGCTACAAACAAGTACGCTAGGCAAATAGCAATGTGATTTAAGGTAGATATTAGGTAAAATAAACATTTTGTCATTTTCGATATAATAAGGACACATTATTTATTCACATCACCCCCTGCCTCCATCCCCCTCTGCCACCAACACCCCCTGCCTTCACCCCCCTATGCGGTGCCACAATCTCCCCCTGCCTCCAATCTCCCCCTGCCTCCATTGTCCCCCAGCCTCCATTGTCCCCCAGCCTCCATTGTCCCCCAGCCTCCATTGTCCCCTGCCTCCATCCCCCTCTGCAGTGCCACCAACCACCCCTGTCTTCATCCCCCACCCTCTGCGGTGCCACCATCACCCCCTGCCTCCAATCTCCCCCTGCCTCCATTGCCCCCTGCTCCCATCCCCCTCTGCGGTGCCACAGCAGCCACCATCACCCCCTGCCTCCAATCACCCCCTGCCATCTCCATGCGCAGTTCCAAGCCGAACCGATCTCGGCTTTTTTTACTGGCACATTCCCACAACCACAAACATTTACGAACGGGGGGAAAAAGTGACCATTTTTACGAACTGTCCGTAAAAATACGGACGGTTGGCAACACTGGGAACCCCACGCCAAAATTTAGAAAGAAATGGCGTGGGGATCCCCCCTAAATCCCTACCAGACCTTTATCTGAGCATGCAGCCCGGCAGGCAAGGAAAGGGGGGGGGCGAGCAAGTGCCCCCCCAAACCATACCAGGCCACAACATCAGTCCACCTCCCTCCCACAAAGCACATTATCCTCATGTTGACGAAGACAAAGGCCTCTTCCCCACAACCCTGGCCCAATGGCTGTGAGGATGCGGGGTGGGAGGGGTGATGTATCGGAATCTGGAAGTCTGCTTTAACAAGGAAGCCCCTAGAGCTTGCCCCCCCCCCCCCGTGAATGACTATGGGGTACATTCTGAGTCATCTGTTAAGGACACAGCAGTTATACAGTGGTTGTTAACTATGCCAGCGACTTGCTGGCTAAGAAAAAAACGCTGGTAAATCGCTCCTAAAAACTTCCAAAAACGCAGAAGAAAGCTTTCGTTTCTGGTCCTAGAAGCTGAAGCTTGAAAAACACTTCTAGCCTATGAGGCCTCATGTACACCTGCTGCTGGTAAACGGGTGTTTAGGAGCAGTTGGACATTTTTTTCAACTGCTCCTGAACTTTCCTCTATGTTATCTTATCTGCCCATGTACACTGTTTCGTTTATTGCCGTTTCTAGGCAGTTAAGTTTAGAGGCTTTTTCTTGGACCCAAAAAAAATCATTCAGAAGCTGTGTTTAGAGGCAGATGAAGCGCCAAAACGTGGGTAAACGCTGCTAAACGTGGCTATGTGCGTTTAGCAGCGTTTAGTTTATAGACGTTTTTCATTTAAAAAAATAAATTAAAAAAAATATATATATATATATATATATATATATATATATATATTTCCAAATGCTTCTAGACACAAACGCGGCTAAATGCGGCTAAACGCAGCATGTACACGCAACAAAACGGCCGTTTTAAACGTGGGTTCCTATCTGTCAAATTAAATCTTTCAGGAGCAGTTGTTAAAAACCTCCTGTGTACATGGAGCCTAATAGTGTGTATGAACACATAGGATAACGCTATTTGTTTCTAGGGTCAGAAGAATAATACTCATAGGAGCTTAAATATAAGATAGTGTGTATGGTGCATGCATGCACTCCTTCAGTACAACTGCCTCCTGGGATTTGTGACATGGACATCTCAAGAAGCAGAAGAGGGGATACCTGCATCACCTTTGCCTAGATGAGGTATCGGAAAGTGGAAGGCCGCACGACAACCAATACGGGTATTTAACGTTCTCCTAAAATGCTAAAACTATTTACTAGTTTTAACAAAAAATAAAGATATTTTAATGGGTGAAGTTCCGCTTTAACACACCACATCTACATTTAGAGCACAATCTACTGCACTTTACCCAGCTTTCTTTAAGATTTTCCTTTTGGGTTATGGAGATCAGGAGTGGGGAGATGTTCTGTAGTCCAGCTGGAAAAAACTCAGAGGCTCACAATACGGCTTGGGATTCCAGTACAGCAGTAGTTCTGCCAACTCGCTACAAAGTTGGGAGCTCAATGGATTTCTGGCAGGATCAACAGGTATTTTTCTCTACTTGCTTTTTTTTTTCAGGATTTTAAAGCGGTAGTAAACCGATGTGTTATTTTCCCCACTAGAACCTACAAGGTAAAGTCAAAATGTTCTAGTATGCATTGTATACTAGCACATTATGTGAAACTTACCTTAGAATAAAGCCATTCCAGCGGTGAACTGCCACCACTCACAAGGCTTCCAACTTCACCTGTCTTCCTTCCGGGTTCACTGACTCCGGCTGTGTGAGTGGGCGGAGCCGTGATGACATCACTCCTGTGCATGCACGCAGGAGCTGCTGTATACGCTACAGGTCTCTGAAGGAACGGCCAGGGTATTCCTGATGTAACCGGCAGCATATACAGTAAATATCTCCTAAACGCTGCATGTTTAGGAGATATTTACAATACCTATAGGTAAGCCTTATTATAAGCTTACCTATAGGTACAAATTATGCATTGTAGTTTACTCCCACTTTAAAGACACATATGTCTAGTGAGCTACATCTACAGCATAGTATAATTTTGAGGGACCATGGCTGTGAGTTTGGTATTGTTTTTTTTAGCTGACTCAAAGCTGTTATCTATGCTGCCCCTGATGACATCACGAATGACGGAACACAATGGGCGGAGCCAGTACACACACCACTGGGCATACACGACATCATGGTTTTTGGTAAATGGACCATCCATGTAATGCAAATTGTTTATATAAAACCTACACATTGTAAGTGCATTTACCTCATTAAGTATTGTCTACCCTACTGGTTTACACTATGGAGAGCATTTCTCTTTTCTCCCATGACACCATTCCTACACTGAGCTTTATTGCGCATTGACCTGTGGGATACATAGAGGTGCAACTGTCTGGCAAGGTGCTTGAAAGAAGTTGAGGTCCTGTGGAGCATAAAACAAGTGTTGTTTGACCACCATTGGGGGGTCACCTGATTCTGGTTAGCTCCCACATTTTTATTCACTGAGGTGCTTTGCTGTGCTATTGCTGAGAAGCTTTCAGGCTGTTGGGATTCACATCTGTTTCCTCTTGTCACATACATAGAAGATTGCTCATCCTATTTTCTGGCTCTTCATTGGGACTTTTGGTTTATTACCTCTATGCACGTATATGTTTTTATTTTCACAATTTTTTGTACTACAGTATGAATATGTTTATGATTTAAATAAAACACTTATAGCGCTGCATTGTTGCTTTCTATCTAAAAAAATATACTAAATGATCTTTACTAAAGGCAAATAGATTGTGCATTCTGCAAGTGCAGTGCAGTTGCGTCAAAGCTTAGTAAATGAGGTGAATCTTCACTTTGCAAAGAATACCCAATCACATGCAAGTTAAAGCGGTGGTTCCCCCTTAAAAACAACTTTTTTTTATTCCACTGCCCCCCCACATTACAATCGAATTAAGGCTCTTATTTTTTTTTTGCTGCTGTACATACCTTGATACAGCATCTTCACCCGTGCATCCGGGTTGCGAGTCCCGCGGGAGTGGGCGTTCCTCACATGCTGTTGATTGACGTTTTGCCCAAAAACGAGCTCTCCCCCCGTCGCGTAAGCCGAGTCACGATTGGCGAAAGGAGCCGAACGGCGATGCGCATGCGCAGTATAGCGCCGACTCGCCGTTCGGCTCCTTTCGCCAACCGTGACGCGGCTTACGCGACAGTGGAGAGCTCGTTTTTGGGCAAAACGTCAATCAACAGCATGTGAGGAACGCCCACTCCCGCGGGACTCGCAACCCGGATGCACGGGTGAAGATGCTGTATCAAGGTATGTACAGCAGCAAAAAAATAATAAGAGCCTTAATTCGATTGTAATGTGGGGGGGCAGTGGAATAAAAAAAAGTTGTTTTTAAGGGGGAACCACCGCTTTAATGAAAAAAAAAAAAAGGCATTGGTGCATGCTCATGATTGGTGCTTCTGCTCATTTACTAAGCTCTGGAGCAACTGCACTTGCAAAGTGCACAGTCTATTTGTCTTTAGTAAACCAACCCCTCTGTGAACTGAGGGGTTGATTTACTAAAGGCAAATAGACTATGCACTTTGTAAAGTGCAGTTTTCTCCAGAGCTTCATAAATGAGCAGAAGCTTTGCTGACTTCCACTATCCGATCATGTGCAAGCAAAAATGCTGCTTTTTTTTATTTTCCTTGCATGTGGTTGGGTATTCCTTGCAAAGTGAAACTTTACCTCATTTACTAAGCTCTGGAGAAATTTGCCTTTAGTAAATCAACCCCTTAGTACCTTTAGCAATCCAACACCTTTAACTGGTAACATAGGGGTTGATTTACTAATAATGGAGAGAGAGTGCAAAAATTTGGCGCACCTCAGGTAGCCAATTAGCTTCTAACTTCAGCTTGTTTAATTAAAGCGGAGTTCCACCCAAAAATGGAACTTCCGCTTTTTGGAATCCTCCCGGTGTCACATTTGGCATCTTTCAGGGGGGAGGAGACAGCAGATACCTGTGTAATCCAGGTTTTTTCTCCCACTTCCTGGTATAGATCACCGCGGTGACCTATGCCTAGTCTGGTGCCTACTCCCCCCCCCTCTCCGCTGTCTTCTGGGAGACACACAGGTCCCAGAAGACAGCAGGGACCAGTGGGATCGCTCAGCGCGACTCACAGGGAACCAGGAAGTGAAGCCGCAAGACTTTACGTCCTGATTCCCTTACCAAAGATGGTGGCGGCAGCACCCTAGAGCCAAGGGACAGAACAGCTTTGGGGGGGGGGACATCGCGGGTTCCCTGGACAGGTAAGTGTCCATATATTAAAAGTCAGCAGCTGCGGTATTTGTAGCTGCGGACTCTTATTTATTTTTCGGCAGAACTCCGCTTTAAGCTTCAACTAAAAGGGCTGGAAACTGGTTTCTTTGCAGTGCTGCACCAGATTTTGCACTCTTGAGGTTTAGTAAATCGGTTGATTGTTAGATTCCTATGACATTCAAAGGCAACCCACTCTGTGCATAAGATAAGGGGAGTCAGCAGAATATCTCAGGTCTTCCGTGTGCATTTGGCAGCCATTCAAGGAACGTCCAGATCCTTCATTGTTATCAGGATCAATCTGTCTATGGCCAGCTTTGCTGTTTCCATCAACACACACAGAGCTGATTTGAATGGCTAATCAGTTTTCAGAGCTCCAATCTTCAGAGGATGTTAAAGCAATTTGAATTCTACATATTTCGCAATTGTAAAACATCAGGGGCCGCATGCGGGCAATAAATATGGAAAAAGGCATTTAAAATCTACTCAGAGCCCGAGATCAGTCTCATTGTGCATGAAACAGGTGGAAATGGCTGCTCTTAATTAGTTTAGTGAGCGCAGCGGGACAGCAGGCAACGCTCAGTGTGGCGGCTATTAAAACTTTTGTCATTAGATTGGATTGCAGGCTCCGGTGCCAGTTTTCACTGATTTGCAGGCTTTTTCCTTGGGCATTCTTTGTTTATGATCAGAAAACAATGTGGATAAAAAAAAGGCAGAAAAGAACTTAGAGAAGGCAAATTGCTTGTAATGTTATTGCCGCTATGTTTGTTTTGCTGCAATTAGCTATAGCGAGTTGTTGATTTTGGAAAATAAAAACTAAGGGCAAGGTCAGATGGATGCTTTTTTTAGCGGTGTACCTGACAGCCCAGTTTATTATTATTCATATCTTTTAGGGTCTTTACTGGTGAGATTGGTACGCTTAGACTGGACCTGTTAAAGGGGGGCACAACCCTTTGGGCCCTCCTTCATGGGTCAATGCTAAATGCCCAGGCCAGGTTTTGCGATTCGGCACTGCCTCGCTTTAACCTCCCTGGCGGTATGTTTCTGTCTGGAATTACGTACCAAAAGTGGTACAATTATTTTGCAAGGAAATTTGGCGTTTTATACTGTAGGCCTGCAATTCTTAGGAATAACTCATTTAAATCTGACCAAACAAGAGTCTAGTAGGCATCCCGGGTATGATTCTTTTTTTAAAAACAAAATTATAAATTATAATATAATAAATAATTATAACAAATAATAATATAATTATAATAAAAATTATTCAATAATGTAATCAACTCAAAATCTGAAATTTGCTCAGTTGCAGAATTGTCGCTGTCATTACTTTTATTTTTTTATGACGAATTTCCCCACAAATCGCTATCGCACAATTCTGCAAGTGATTATAATTTATTATCGCTGTTTTCTAGCTGCTCTAAAACCATTTTTGACATAAAGGGACACTTTTGGTTGCTATGGACAATCTCCAGTTTGCAGGCAGAAAGAACAGTTTTTATTATATAAAAGTACATGTAGGGCACTGGGCAGACCACTAGGGACAAGGGGGGTGTGTATTTTTTACATACAGTACTGTAATCTATAAGATTACAGTATACTGTATGTAATGGGTTTGTTTACTTTTTTGAATTTGGCGTCATTCTCCGCCCCCGTGCGTTGTAACGTTGCAGGGAACGGAGATCGGCGGCACACGGGGACACTGTGAATCGAGCGAGGAGGTCCCGCTCGCTCACACAGCGGGGTGGCATCGCTGGATCCAGGGACAAGGTAAATAATTCCCTGTCTGTGGATGCTTCGAAAGGTAAGCCGCGCCGCTACACGCTCTGCACATCCACCCCAAGCGTGACTCGGGGATATTGCCCCAGCACATTGCATCGCACCCCCACCAAATCGCATCTCCCCAGCAAATCGTATTGCCTCCCGCCACATCGCATTGCCCCCGCCAAATCGCATCTCCTCCATCGCAGCGCCACCCCGCCAAATTACATCGTATTTCCCCGCCAAATCACATCACCCCCAGCACATGGATGCATTTGACGGGCACAGTGAGGCAGCATTTGACGGGCACAGTGAAGCAGCATTTGACGTGCACAGTGAGGCAGCATTTGACGGACACAGTGAGGCAGCATTTGACGGACACAGTGAGGCAGCATTTGATGGGCACAGTTCGGCAGCATTTGACGGGCACAGTGACTGCGTTTGATTGGCACAGCGAAGCGTTTGGCTCATTGGCTGCGTTTGATGGCACAGTGGCCGCATTTGACAGGCACAGTGGATGTGCTTGATGGCACAGTGGTTGCATGTGACAGGCACAGTGGATGTGTTTGATGGCAGAACAATTTGTAATAGGACTTGCTATTGCACGGGGCCCGCCCCCTCGTCATGCTCCACTCTATCTCCCCCTCCCAGCAACTCTCCGCCTCTGCCCGCCCCCTCGAGATTCATAAATAGAATGCGAGGTGTGTTAGTGGGGTGGGCGGGGCTGTTGTGATGTTTACCATCTCTCCGTCCCCGCCCCGTCCACCCCCGCCTGCTCGAGACAATAATCTTTAATACTGTGGCCAGCTAACACGCATGCGTGATAGAACAGCGATCCTACGGTACCTGTATTGAATCCTGGGATTGATCTCCCAGGAGACATAGCAGAGGGGGGGGGGATGACATGCTCAGCCTCGGGCCGCGGCTGGAACCATCATAAAGAACACTATAACACAGTGAGTTTTTCACACAAAAAAACATGCCAAATGTGTTTAAGGGGAAATAGAAGCAGGGGATGCAGAGGAGTTGAAAAAGAGGGCGGAGCTCCACTTTAAGTGAAAAACCAGATAAATGAGTAAGTACCGGGCATTACAAGCCCAAAAAATTATCTTCTCCCTGCCAGTCTTTGTCTTGGTGGCAGAATTTTTTCAGCTTTGCAGCAGCCTCCATGACCTTGCGAGGAGGGGACATGTCTCTGACAGCAAGGGCAATGCTGGCAGTAGTTGTTGAGTGAATATGATCCCAGGATATGTCTCAGGATAAACGGAAAGTTATGGCACCGACGGAGCTCTGGTGATCTGCGTCTTACTCTATGCGGCTTCAGGCCACGCATCCCAGCCTGCAAGGGGTTTAAGTAGGCAGGTACTCTTGTCTGGTTTGGCAGGAAATTATAGCAAATCCAGGTCACTTACATACCGATTCATTTTCCTTGAAGTAGCTTACTGTCCAACATCCTTACTTCAGTCATACACATGAACGTAGATAACAGGATCTTTTTTTGGGAAGAAGCCAAGTAAGTAATTTGCCAGTCTCACTGTAGATAAAAAATGTGTCCTTGGCATGAATCAAACTTAGGAAGCCAACGCTGTAAAGCAAGAGTGCTAATCACAGCCACCATATAACAAAATACCTTTGTGACTCGTAATATAGACCTATTATTCATCAGGGAATCCTTAATGATGATAGGTCTATCAGAAACCATTACTCATAGTTTCTTCTGTTAAGTCATATAAAAATCTGCATATATAACTCTAAGTGGAATCCTTCGTTGCTTGATTCCTGTGCTCTCTGAGCTCTAACTCTTAATTAACGGGACAATTTGACATTTTTAAATTCAACTGCAACATTTAAAGAACTGTCATCCTTTTAGGTTTCCTTGAAAACTGTACTTAAAATAAAATTGAAATAAAAGAATTACACACTTTACTTCAATTACTATTATCCCTGAGATTTTCCATGAAAGGAATTTAATTTTTTTTTTATTTTATAGGGACACTCCATAAAAAAAAAAAAAAAAAAAAAAAAGATTGACTCGCAGTTTTGGAAATACTTTGTCAACCTACCTATTTCTGTTATATGGATATTGAGACAGATTATGCCAGGGCACTTACCTAAAACTTTTTTATATTAATGATAGATCAGAGGGTATCTCCTAAATATACAGTACCGTATTTTCCAGCGTATAAGACGACTTTCTGGATGCAAAAAAATGCATCCAAAGTCGGGGGTCGTCTTATACGCCGGGGACGGTCTCCGTGCTGCGAGCGTCCATGATTTAAAAGACGCTCCTTCTCCTCAGAGTGTTCTGTGATAGGCAGAACACAAATCTTCCCAGCAGCGCCTCTGTTCTGTGTTCCTCCTATCACAGATGCCTTCTCATCCTCGGACGAGATGAGAAGACGTCCGTGATAGGCGGAACACAGAACAGAGGCGCTGCTGGGAAAATTTGTGTTCCGCCTAACACGGGACAGTCTGAGGAGAAGGCGCATCGTTTAAATCATTGATGCTCGCAACACGGAGACTGTCACCGCCTGCTATTCATAAAAAAAGTGAGTGTTTGCAGTGATTACACAGTGGGGGCAAGTTCAGGCACAGAGAGGGGCAAGTTCAGGCACAGAGAGGGGGCAAGTTCAGGCACAGAGAGGGGGCAAGTGATGGCACAGAGAGGGGCAAGTGATGGCACAGAGAGGGGCAAGTGATGGCACAGAGAGGGGCAAGTGATGTAATGGCACAGTGAGGAATGTAATGTAATGGCACAGTGAGATTTGAAAAAGCCTGTTTCTGTCAGCGGTTCTGGCTACCACTCAGCTTCCAGAAAGACTAGTAAGAAGGGGGTAGTCTTATACAGTGAGTATATCCCAAAACCAACATTTTTCCTGGAAAATTAGGGGGTCGTCTTATACGCCGGAAAATACAGTACATGTTCACCTATACATTATGTAGAGATGAAAGTTATTGCATGTAATGCGCACCACAAACACAACACATTGCAGATTTCTGGTGATATTAAACCCCTATTTTTATTTTTTATAGAGGAGGTCCACACTTAAATTGTATGGCGTTTCTTCTTTAAATTGCCTCCTATGTTCTCCTCTGGCTGGTCCCCAAGCTGCTGCCCCTACCTGTTTGTGGGTGCCTCCATGGCTTGCCATCTGCTAAGGAGACACACAAAAATGCATGCTCACAGTGTGTGCATCCATAGACACACACAGCAAGCAATGCCTCTGCTCCTTCCTTCTCCCTTCGCCCAACAATTTGAAGCTCCGCTTGTTTGCTTCCTTTCCTGACATTTTTGCCACCTTTTGGGGGAGGGGGGGGGGGGCGGGGACCTGTTTTTGACAGATACCCATCCCTGCTTCCAGGAGACCTCGCTGCAGCAAGATCGCCCAGAAGTTCTGCCCTCTTCTCCTAACACCACTGCTGGGCCATTCAAAAAGCGCAGTAGGATACCGGCTGTAAAGACGCAGTATTTGTAACTGCTGACTTTTAATTTCTCAAGGGGTGGGTTGGAGTTTCACTTTTTTTTTTGACAGTAAAAATTTTTTTATTTTGAAGACAGACAACAAAGACACACACAAATCAACAACAGTACAAGCCACAAGGGCAGCAGAATGATTACACAAATCATAGGAAATCAGCATATACATAGCATATCTATGGTGGGATAGTAGGCCGGCCACACAACTCACAGGACAGACTTCATGAATAAAACAAATGCCAGGCTCGGGGCACCAACCGCAGGAGGGAGGTAGAAAAGCAGGGGAGACTACAAGGACAAGGGCGGGGGAGGGGGGGAGGGGGAGGGAGGGGAAGGAGAAGGAGGGGGGGAAGGAGAGGGGGGGGGGAGCAGCGACCCGCGGGACACCTCAGTCAGGGGCCATCACAGGGGGGCTATCAACAGATTAGTTAGGTGAGTCAATCCACTTCGACCAGATTTTTTCAAATTTGGCTGGACAGTTCCTGCTCTCATACGTCAACCTATAGAGTGGGAGAACTCTATTAATCGTAGCCAGCCAGGAGGACACTGTGGGGAGCTCAGTGCCCCGCCAGCGCAGCAGGATCTCCCTCCTGGCATAGAACAAAGCAAAGGTGATACCCAGTTTGGTGTACCTGTCACCCTCAACCTCGCCCAGGTAACTAAGGAGGAACACTTTCGGATCCATTACGAGCTCCACCCCACAACGGTCCGAGAGGACCTCCGCCACCTCCCCCCAGTACGAAGCTAGCTTGGGGCAGGACCATACCGGAGTTTCACTTTAATGCAGAGAATGCATGCTTTTAATACCACTTTAAAAACTAAAAATGCCTTGCTTTAATCAGTTTCAGTAAAGGGCATTGCATTCCTCTAGTCCAGGCAGGGATGGACTGGCCATTGGGACTACAGGGAGTTTCCCGGTGGGCCGATGGCTCAGTGGGCCAGCTTCAGTGACCGCGGCCTGGGAGCTTCTCACTTCTGCCTAATCTTGTCCCATAAGGGGGGGCACCAAACTGATTCTTTGCCCCGTGAGAAAATAATGTCTAGCTTCCCCACTGGTACTGCCTATAAGTGGACCAGTACCAGCCGTTCTACTCTAATAAAGTAAAACGGCTAGTGGCTAGTAAAAGGGGGAGAGGGGGCTTGGGTGGCCGGGGGGGGGGTGCGGGAGTGGTCTGGCCGCTGTGGGAGAGACCTGTCAAAGTGGGCCAGTCTGGATGAAGTCCAGGGCCAAATTTTCTAAACAAAGGGCCAGTTTACTATCCTTCAGACTTTTGATGGATGGGACTACGGCCAGTGGGATTGGAAAATGTCTTGGCATCAGTGGAAGTGAACAATGCCCCACCATTGCGACCTCAGAAAGCATGTAGCACCACTCGAAGCCCAAGGCACTTAATGCTGTACCAAAGCAATTCCACAGATTCAGAAATTCCAATAAGAAAAGTGTTTTGCCCAATCCACTGGGGGCTTAGTCATAGAGGTCCCATCATTGGTGTCAATGAGAAGAATAGTTCCCCATTATTGCTGTCAGTGGGAGGAATAGTGCCCCATCATCAGTGTCCATGAGAGAAATAGTACCCCATTATTGGTGTCAGTGTTAGGAACAGTGCCCCATCATTGGTGTCAGTGGGAGGAATAGTGTCCCAAGGGCGAGTTAAGGACAAGCAAGGGACTGCATTTGGTTTGGAGACCCCTGCATCACCCTCTTGAGTAGCTCACAAAATCTGAAACTTTCAGAGGAAAAACACAACGACATTTCAGAGGATGACTGTAATTTCATCTCAAGTTCAAACTTCCAAGTCAAATATATAGATGGGTCAAACACCCCTTAGTTTGGTTCACACCAGTGCTCCCAAACATAGCAAAAGTTCGGACCCAAACTCCAAACCCCATTGAAGTCAATGGAACCCAAACTTGAAAAATAGAAAGCCCCCCATTTTGAAGGCTTATATACAAGTTATTGTCCATAAAGGGGTATAAGGGCCTGCCCTGGTGGCCATGTATCAATGCAAAACAAAACTTAAAAAAAAATTTGTTTAAAAGGAGCAGTAATTAATGATGCTTAAAGTAAAACAATAAAATAAAATAAAATAAATCCTTCAAATATAGTGCCTGGGGAGTCCCCTGAGTCCCCTGAGGCCGCGTACACACGGTCGGACAAATCCGGTTCACCTCTGAAGTGGCCTGATGGTCTGATGTGTGTACACACCATCATTCCAAAAACCGATCGGGTCAAAATGCGGTGACGTCAAACACACGACATGCTGAATAAAACGAAGTTCAATGCTTCCAAGCATGCGTCGACTTGATTCTGAGCATGCGCGGGTTTTGAACTGATGCTTTCTGTACTAACCATCGGTTTGGACCAATCAAGCAGCGGTCCATCGGTTGATTTTGAAGCATACTTTAACATTTTTGACCGAAGGACAACAGACCGATGGGCTATACACACGGTTGGTTTGGACCGATGAAACTGAACCTCGGTCCATTCTCATCGGATTTGTCCGACCGTGTGTACGCGGCCTGAGTCTGCCTATAAAGCACCATGTATAGAACCTACTGCAGCATAACTGATATTTCTAAAGAAGAGAAATTAAATTAAAATTTCCAGCAATACAATACCATTACTGCCAATGGAAAATAAATGGCGTGTCCCCCACCCCACCCTCCAATCCATACCAGGCCCTTCACTTCAAATTTGAATGTTTGGTGAACACTAGTCAAATACAGGAGTTAGAAACCATAAATTCTGGTAAATTCTGGAAATTAATTGAGAATGATTAACATGGGAACAAGGATAATTTTTTTTATTTTTTGAAATTATGATTACCTGCACACTTTTGATAACACAAAAATATATAAAACCGCTTGCGTTAACAATATATATATATATATATATATATATATATATATATATATATATATACACACACACACACACACACACAAACTCTGCACTGTTTACATGACAATTGCAACTTAAATATAAATATAATATATATATACCGGTACATATATACACACACACAGTACAGACCAAAAGTTTGGACACACCTTCTCATTCAAAGAGTTTTCTTTATTTTCATGACTATGAAAATTGTAGATTCACACTGAAGGCATCAAAACTATGAATGAACACATGTGGAATTATATATAACAAAAAAGTGTGAAACAACTGAAAATATATTTCATATTCTAGGTTCTTCCACCTTTTGCAGCAGACACATCTCTAGAACTGGTAAGAGGAGACTGTGTGAATCAGGCCTTCATGGTAGAATATCTGCTAGGAAACCACTGCTAAAGAAAGGCAACAAGCAGAAGAGACTTGTTTGGGATAAAGAACACAAGGAATGGACATTAGACCAGTGGAAATCTGTGCTTTGGTCTGATGAGTCCAAACTTGAGATCTTTGGTTCCCATCCCTGTGTCTTTGTGCGACGCAGAAAAGGTGAACGGATGGACTCTACATGCCTGGTTCCCACCGTGAAGCATGGAGGGGGAGGTGTGATGGTGTGGGGGTGCTTTGCTGGTGACACTGTTGGGGATTTAATCAAAATTGAAGGCATACTGAACCAGCATGGCTACCACATCATCTTGCAGCGGCATGCTATTCCATCCGGTTTGCGTTTAGTTGGACCATCATTTATTTTTCAACAGGACAATGACCCCAAACACACCTCCAGGCTGTGTAAGGGCTATTTGACCAAGAAGGAGAGTGATGGGGTGCTGCGCCAGGTGACTACCTCTTGAAGCTCATCAAGAGAATGCCAAGAGTGTGCCAAGCAGTAATCAAAGCAAAGGTGGCTACTTTGAAGAACCTACAATATGAAATATTTTTTATTTATTTTTATATTTAGTTTTACTGCCTTCAGTGTGAATCTACAATTTTCATAGTCATGAAAATAAAGAAAACTCTTTGAATGAGAAGGTGTGTCCAAACTTTTGGTCTGTACTGTGTATATATATATATATATATATATATATATATATATATATATTATGCCAATTATTATATTAGGGAGCCTAGTATACTCCAGTGCATTTAAGGCTGGGACTTGTAAATCACAGGATAGACTTGGCCCTTCACAGAAGCTGGGATGGTTAGTTAGGGATGATGTAAGCAACCACCATGTTGGTTGATTTTAACAGCAAGGTTAAATTAGGCAGACCATGGCAAAATCTTATTTAGCTCATTTAGCATTTTTATTGCCAATATAATGAGTGTGCTTGGCTCATTACAATACTGATTTTTTTTAAAACTAAGATGCAGCAGTCCTTTAAGATGTAATTAAATGAAATTTAAACAAAAGGTCTTAAAACTTTTTCACTGAATGTTGCATGTTTTAAATAATTCTAGGTTTATTATGCACGTATAATTTTTTTTTTTCTCACATTGTTTTTTTTTTTTTTTTTACTCATGTTTAATAGCTTGTATAATTTAAATGCAAATTTGAGCAATGCTAGCATAATGCTTCTCCTTGCTCTGCATGCTTTCACAGCAGGGGTCTAGAAGATACATCACAATGTGAATCTTCTGCCAACTACAATGTTTCAAGGCAAAAAATAATCTGACTTATCAGTATTGTCTGCGTTTTTATTTTTTTAAGGTTGTGACATTTTAGTTAAGTTATTTAAAAGAACATATTGCCAACAAATAATTTATGTATTTCATATATTTACTTTTGCCGACATATTCCACAGCTCTCCATGGAGGACGTAAAAACATTCACATTAGTCCCTGCCCTAGATGGTGTTTACCATTAATTATTTTCCCATAGTCATACATGCATACAGCAAGTAGGTTTTATGATTCTTCACAAGGCAAACGATGTGGGTGTCAGGGGCCCTGTGAGTGTCTGAACACTAAGGCTGCATTCACACCTGAGCATTTTGTCGCCTGAAGCGCGACGCTCAAAAACGCTAGAGGGGAAGAAATACATTATTCCCTATGGAGATGGTTCACATCTCCACGCCAATACGCCTGACGCCGAACGACTGAATCTCAAACAAGTTCCGGACCCTTTTTTGTTGCGCGTATCAGGCAGTTTGGTCGTTTTTGAGCGTTTCCATTTCCCATAGAAAGTAATGAAAATGCTTGATTCAAGCGACTAGCGCGACAACGAGCGTTTGCTACAGGCGTTTCGTCGCTTTAATCAATATAACTTTTCACCCAGGCAGAAGATTAAAAAAATCTACCAACATAGCAACACGTGATGAAAAGATGGCTAACATAAAAAACGTTGAAGTACAAAAACGTCGGATGACGCTGTATGCAAACGCGCAAATAAGCATGAATATGCGCGAAAAAACGACCGAACCTCAGGTGTGAATGCAGCCTTAGTTCTCATACAGCCAAGGCTGGGCTGAAGGAATGGGAGGAACTAGTTTGTAGCTCATTGGTGGTTAAGTGGTCCTTCTCAAACCTGGAGAATAGCAGTGCAGTGACATATTACTCTTCACTTTTTACAGACTTTGAAAAGCTGAAGAGATGACAAAAGTCACCATCTCTTGTCAATAACTTGCTCTGACAGGGTCGAAGAGGTTACGTCAAAGAAAAAAAGAAAAAATTGTGAGGATCCATCCAGGCAATTTTCCTCTACTTTTATTTTTTAGGGTAAGCAATGCCGCTTTGATAGGATCTGCTGATGCAGTTACTCTAGATAAAGGCTGCAGTGCTGGATCTGAAATCTAGGTGTAGTACCCTTCTAGATAGGTGCTAAGTTAGGTAAGTTTAGTTATTAGCTCTACTGTAATCAGTTGAACTGCTTATGATTATTTTGGGCTGTTCTGTGTCTCATTGGTTGTAGGATTGACTGTTTCCCCCCTTACCTTCTGGAGGGTTCTGGAAAGTAGTGGGTTGGGAGAGTCATATCAGCAGCTGAATATTCATGCAGTCCCAGCCAATCCCTGGGGAAGGGTGCCCAGATGGTTTCTAGGAGGGACCATAAATAGTTGTAGGCTTGGAACAGAGGGTGTGAGGAGGCAGAGATCCCAACCTGTGTTTTTTACTGCTTATCGAGGTCCCAGCTAGGCAAGCTGGGATGTATATTCTGCTGAACTTTCATGAAGCTAATTTAGGGGCTCCTTTCTTTTTGGGGATCTGTTTTGGAGAAGTTACAGGAGAGGTGTTTGGTAGATATTGGAAGAAGGTATGCAATTATCCAAGTACATTAGTGAGTACAGACTGATGTGTGAGATCCCATTGACGGAGCGCTGCTACTGTCCCTCTTGCATCAGAGTCAGCCTATACTTAAAGTGATACTATAGGTTCAGTTTTTATTTATTTTTAATAACAAACATTTCATACTTACCTCCACTGTGCAGTTCGTTTCGCACTGAGAGGCCCTGATCGTCCTTCTGGGGTCCCACGTCAGCTCTCACGGCTCTGGGTAGCTCTCTCTCTCGAGGGGGTTACCTTGCGGGCATGCTCCCGTGTCTCTTACCAACGGCGGCCATAGCCGCCGAGTGTATGACTCGGTCCTGCCCCCAGCGGTCGCGTCATTAGATTTGATTGACAGCAGTGGGAGCCAATGGCTGCGCTGCTATCAATCTATCCAATGAAGAGCCGAGAAGCCATGGGGAGAGCGATGGGGGATCGCACTCGCTAAAATTCGGGGCTCAGGTAAGTAAAACGGGGGGGGGGGCTTGGGGGGGAAGGAAACAGCAAGGTGTTTTTTCACCACTTTAAAGTGGACATTGTTCATGTCCCTGTATAGCTCAGACCATCATTTGCTGCTGCAAGGACTGTGCTTAGAATTTCTAAGAGGAAAATAGGTGTCCTCAAGTTACTACTTAACGTTGCTAGATGGTTACTCTGCACCCATCCAAGTTTAAGTAGTTTCAATAAAGCAAGAAAAAGAATGTGGCCCGGATTCACATACATCGGCGCATATTTATGCCGCCGTAACGTATCTCCTTTACGCTACGCTGACGTAGCGCAGAGAGGCAAGCACTGGATTCACAAAGCCAGTGCTGCCAAATCTGCGATGGGTTTCTTAGGCGTAAATCGTCGTAAGTGGAAGTGGGCGTGAGCCATGCAAATGAGGCGTGACCCCATGCAGATGATGGGCTGAGTCTCAGACAGATAGGTATAATGAACGGCGCATGCGCCGTCCCGTGGATGCAACCCAGTGCGCATGCTCAGAATCACGTCGGAACTAGTCCCTAAGATATGCCGGATCACTGCCTACGGCATGAACGTAACCTACGCCTAGTCATATTCACGTCCAACGTAAACTATGTAAAATACGTCGGCTTGTGTTCCCTGGTGCAGCCATTTGCATGGATGCTTCTGACTTACACCTTCTTTATGGGGCATAACTTTACGCCGGACGTAGGACTTTACGCGCACTGCGTCGGACGGACGGACGTACGTTCGTAAATCGGCTTATCTCCCTCATTTGCATATGTGAATAGAAAATCAACGGGTGCGCCAAATACGACCAGTGTAAATAATATGCGCCTACGATACGCCAGCGTAGGAAAGTTACATCGGTCGGATGAAGCCTATTTTCAGGCGCATCTTGGTTTCATACGACGGCACATATTTACACTTACGCGGCGTATCTCGAGATACGTTGGCGTAAATGCTTTGTGAATCCAGGCCTGTGTGTCTGGTGGCTAGAGCACCTACTGGAAAAAGAACCTTGGGACCGGATCACATTGAATAAATTAATCAATAAATTAATGATTTATTATTGAATACAGAGAAGCATTATTTTGTATATTTTTCATCTTCACGGAGTTCAGCTTTAAGCATGTTTTAAAGACGGTGAAAATGTTATTTTCTTATATACAGTAGCTGCATTATGGAAAAAGGGTACGTGGTAGGCAGGGTGGCTTCAGAGGGGGGTGGTCAAAGCTGTTAACCTGCCTAAGGCCTTGTTTGGCCTTAATCCAGCTATGACCTGGGAATCAGAGCTTGGGAGAATTATACATGTGCAGAAAATTCCCCAGAAACTGTGTCCACAACTGCAATGCCAATGTGATGAACACTAGGCAACTCTACTGCCTAACAATAAGCTTTTTTAGTATAATGTTGCATAGAAATTCAAGCTGAGTCAGAGGCAGAGCTACGGCAGTGCAGACAGGGCTGCTGTTAGAAATCATGGGGCCCCGTACAGACTACCTGACGGGGCCCCCTTTAATCCCGCCCTCAACCCCACCCCAGGCCCCTCCCCCCACCTCTGCAGATTTCTCACCGTTTACATATGCACACACAATCATTATGGCTTATCAGTACAGGGGGACAGAGACGGTTTAATTTTTTTTTTTTCAATTTTTTTTTATTAACAAAAAATGTTTTCACTGTGTCTTTCATTTTTTTTTTTGTATCTCTTTTATTGCTATCAGAAGTAATGAACAACATCTCTAGTTATAGCATGGGGCAGTGACAGGTCCCCTTTATGGAGAGATCTGGCGTCTATTAGACCCCATATCTATCCTCTGGCCTCCAAAGCATCTGATCAAACCCAGATCGGTTTGATCAGTTGCTTGTTCAAGTCGGTAATTGCTCCTGGTTTCTGACAGCACACAGTGGGAGGAACCACATCAGTTCTACTCACTGTGTCCCAGGAACTTGATGCTGCTGCTCACAGGACCCGATTGCATTGGAGAGCCCAGCAAAGGTGGTGGCGTGATGGTGGTGGAACCCCCTTCCACTGACTATAAAAGTAATCTAAGGGGCTTTTTAACCACTAAGATTACTTTTTACTTTGTGCAGAATCGCTGGGGCTAAAAAATTATATCTTGATCATCGCTGTAGCGATGATCAAGATATCACCCTTACAATCCAGCAATGTACCAGTACATCGCTGGACAGGAAGTGGTTAAAGGGGGGTGGTTGGGGGGCACATGTTTACTGCCCCCCCCAAATGCAAGTGTAAAGCAACATCTTCACCAGCATTATGAAAATCACACAGGCAGCACAGTCAGCATGTGTTCTGTCATGGATCTGTCAGTGTCAAATGGCTTTTGGGTTCTGACTTTGGCTGTACTGTGGGTTACAAACTTCAACCCAGTACAGCCATAACAAAGTAAGCACCCAACAGCAATATGACACTGTGACAGATCCATTACAGAGCACATGCTGACTATGCTGCCTGTGTATCATAATTCTAAATAAACATACTGTAACATGCCATGCTGTGTGTAAGCCATACACAGTGAGGAGTCTATCCTCTGTGCTCCACTCACTGTGTGCTCTGCAGCCATGGTGCCCAGGTTCTTCCTCCCTTGTCAGCCTCATCTCAGTCTCGGCACTCTGCACTCTGCACATGAGGAGTTGAGGACAGGAGGCGGAGTGCAGCATCGTATCACTCCACCAGGGAAGGCAGTGAGCAGCAGTGGCCGGGACTAATTAAAAAGCAGAGTAATGTGCTGTACAGTGTTATGTACATCCGCCCGAAAAACAAGAAATAGTCCCACCACTGCGCTCACATCCTGGGCCCCTCTGGTGACCTGATGGGGCCCAAGAATATGTAATTACAGCCCCTTCCCTTAGCAAGTAGTAGCGGGGGAAGGAGGTGAAGTTTAGAAAGCTGTATTCTTTTTAAGACAGGAATTAACTGTAAAGTTGTCCGGGCCCCCCTGTGGAGCTGCTGGGGTCCGGGCCCAGTACAACAGGGCTGCCTGTACTGCCCTATCAGCGGCCCTGAGTGCAGATAATAAAGTGTATGTCCTGTAAAAACGTTTTTTTTAAGTTTTGGATAGAGTGGAGAAAGATAAGAATCCCTTCCAAGTTTTTACTGCTTCTCAGAGCTGGGGAGTAGGAGATCAATTGAGGGCAAATCTCCCTTTGGAACATATAATTTAAAGTAAATCTCTCGGGACAATTCAAAGCGAACATATGATGAAAAAATACATAAGCTTAAATGGGTTGTTAACCCTCCTGTTTTCTCACCTTAATGCATCCTATGCCCCCCAGCCCCCCCCCCCCCCAATTTTACTCACCTGAGCCCTGGAATGTTCCACACCGAGGACAGGCAGTATCTCTGCCCGGGGTTCTCGGCTCCTCATTGGATAGATTGATAGCAGCGCAGCCATTGGATCCCTCTGCTGTCAATCAAACCCAATGACCCGGCCGCCGGGGCAGAGTCCTGCATTCGGCAGCTTTGAACACTGAATGATGGACTTGGGAGAGTGCTTCGCCTAGGGGGTTTTCTGACCCCCAGAGGAGGTGGATCAGGGGCCACACTCTGCAAAACTGCACAGTAGAGGCAAGTATGACATATTTGGAAATGTAACCTTTAGTATCACTTTAAAAGCCCATTCCTCACACTATTCATACTCGCCTTCCATTTCCACTTCCCTGCCAATCTGCACATATTTTTTTATGTTTTATGCAGGCGTGAAGAATGCTTTCAAAAATGTATATTTTAACTGTTTTTATTGTTGTCAATTTACAAAATGCAAAGTGAGCGAACAGAAGAAACATCTAGATCAAATATTTGCTGTGACTATCCTTTGGCTTCAAACCAGCATCAATTCTTCCTGGTACACTTGGACACAGTTTTTGAAGGAACTTAGCAGGTAGGTTGTTCCAAAGATATTGGATAACTAACCGCAGATCTTCTGTGGATATAATCTGCCTTAAATCCTTCTGCCTCTTCATGTAATCCGAGATAGACTCCATGATGTTAAGATCAGGGCTCTGTGGGGGGTCAAACCATCACTTCCAGGACTCCTTGTTCTTTATACTGGAGATAGTTCTTAATGACTTTGGCTGTAAGTTTGGGGTTGTTGTCCTGCTGCAGAATAAATGTGGTCACCAATCACATGACTCCCTGACGGTATGGCATGATGGATATGTACCTACCCCAAACATACAGCCAAAGTAGTTAAAAACTATCTTCAGTGTAAAGAAGAACAAAGAGGCTTGGAAGTGATGGTTTGGCCCCCAAGGAACCCTGATCTCAACATCAAGTCTGTCTGAAGAAATAGAAGGATTTGAGGCAGCTTACAGTACATCCACAGAAGATCTATGGTTAGTTCTCCAAGATGTTTGAAACAACCTACCTGCCAAGTTCTTCCAACAACTGTGTGCAAGTGTACCTAAAATAACTGATGCTGGTTTGAAGCCAAAGGGTGGTCACACCAAATATTGATTGTATTCAGATTTTTCTCCTGTTCACTCACTTTGCATTGTGCAAATTAATAATAAACAATTAAAATATATATATTTTTTAAGAATTCTTCACACTTGCAGAAAACATTTGCACAACACTGTACATACAACTGCCATTAGAGTGCAAACAGCTCTAGACTATAAAGGAGCAGGACTTTTTTCAGCGGGAACGTGGGGGGAACACAGTTCTGCCACCTCCAGCGCTAACTTTATGCAATGGCAAGGGGTGCTGGGTGTGCTGCAGGGTCTATTGATGCCGACTGCTGGAGGGGATTTATTTCTGCAGGGAGGTTTATTGTTGCTGGGGAGGTCTATTGTTTGTGGTGGCGGACCTTTTGTTGCTGGGGCTGGGTCTTATATTGCTGGAGGATTAGTTTTTACTGGAAAGATCTACTTTTGAGGGAGGGGTGTATTGTTTTTGGATTCCAGAGAGTCTATTGATGCTAGCTGTGAGGAGATATTTGGTTGCTGCCAGGAGTCCATTGTTTCTGGGGGGGCGGGGGTTGCAGATGGTTCACTGTTCTTGGGGGGGGGGATCTACTGTTACTCGCTGCAGGGGATGTATTTTACTGCTTTTATTGTTATTACTAAATTCGTTAGTAAGCACCACAAAATGATATCTGGTTCTGTATTCTCTAAAGGGGCAGTACTGGGAGATGGGTAGGGGATGATACAAAGGAATGGTGCTCGGAGGTGGGTAGGGAATTGAACCAAGGGATGGTGCTTGGAGGTGGGTAGGGGGTGGAACCAAGGGATGGTGCTCGGCGGTGGGTAGGGGGTGGAACCAAGGGATGGTGCTCAGAGGTGGGTAGAGGGTTGGACCAAGTAATGGTGCTTGGAGGTGGGTAGGGGGTGGAACCAAGGGATGGTGCTCCAAGGTGGGTAGGGGGTGGAGAAAAAGGGTGACTCGGAATATAATTGTTGCAATTATTCTCTTAGACAAAAATCCCCAACAAATTCCAAACAAATTATTTAGCACCACAAAATAATACTTGGTTATATATTTTCTAAAAGGTCGACTTGGGCGGTGATATGGGGGGGGGGAGTTCCTGCGCCTATTCTCTGAGAAATAAGCTCTGTAAAGAAGTAAATAAATTAATACCAGAAGAAAAACCTCCACACAGCTCTACCTAGTAAATAACTGACGATTTGATGGTCCTCGACTAATAATAATTAGACATGTGCATTCGTTTTCGTCCGAATGCATTTTCGTCCGAATTTCTGGTATTTTAGTTATCGTTTTAACAAACGATAACGAAAGCACAGAAGACGAAAACCGAAAGATCCGACATAAACAAATGCTTTTTTTCGTTTTAGTTACGGTCGAATGTGCCTAACCTTAACTCTATTAGTCCAATATTATTCTACATAAAGAGAAACGATACGACAGAGAGAAAAGATTCGACATTATAGAGACATGAAGAAGAGTCATCATAGAGAGAAAAGATTCGACATAGAGAGACATGAAGATTCGACATAGAGAAAAAAGATTCGACATAGAGAGACATGAAGAGTCAAAACATTTTATTTTTTTTCTTAAAGATTGTCGAATCTTCTTTTTTTTATTTTCTCTTCTTAGAATATTCGACAGACACCATAAGCCTTCAATGACAGATTCGACCTTAATTGTGCCTAACCTTAACTCGATTAGTCCAATATTATTCTACATAAAGAGAAAAGATTTGACATAGAGAGACATGAAGATTCGACAGAGAGACATGAAGATTCGGCATAGAGAGACATGAAGATTCGGCATAGAGACACATGAAGATTCGACATAGAGAGACATGAAGATTCGACATAGAGAGACATGAAGATTCGACATAGAGAGACATGAAGATTCGACATAGAGAGACATGAAGATTCGACATAGAGAGACATGAAGATTCGACATAGAGAGACATGAAGATTCGACAGAGACATGAAGAGTCGACTTTTTTTTTTTAAAGATTCTTTCACATTTTTTTATTTATGTTTTTCAATGACAGATTCGACCTTAATTTGGATTTTCGGACGAATGCATTTTTTTTTACGAAAAACAAAATAAATAAAAACGAATTTCGGGAGTAACTAAATACATTTATTTTGCGGAAGAAAACAAAATTACGAAACAAAATATTTCAGTGTGCAGATGTCTAATAATAATTAATGGCAGCAGTTAAGCCACTACAGCGGCGCTGCACAAACTGTTAGCACGTCATTTCCTTTATATCTCTTTATAGGCTCATAAATCATGCCTGATTTGTCTCCCATATTTAATATGAGATTATGTACCTTTTGATAAGTGACGCTTTGAAGTCTCTAAGTTTTCCACTGATGTTTTGTGCAGTGAGGACATAGCAAATGTGATTTCAAACCAGATTATTTTACATACACAACCATGATAATTAACAGAGTCTGCAAGACTGATAATCAGGAAGCACTGATGAGCTAAGTATCAAAGAGAAATAGTTGCTTTAATTAAAAGGCAGCCGTCAAACGAATGTGTGAAAAGTTAAAGTGTTATTTCAAGTTTCTCTTCCTTAGCTTCTCCAGTCTGACCATATATGAGTAAGCAACCTTATGTTCTCTCTGGCAGCCCTACATTCCTTTTCAGATAAGATGTCTCGTGGGACACTTGCATCAGGCGAAGTTCAAAAACTTTCTGTTCTTTATACTCTTAGCTCTTCTATAGACCTCTCCATTTGCCTCCCCCCATTCTGATGGCTCAACAGTAGTTCTGTTTCAGATGACATTTGTTACTAGGACAGGCAAGGGAACAAGATGTCTCATGGGAAATGCCCTGTACAGACAGTCTCTAGCTGGGCAACTAATAGGTTTGTGAAAGCCATCATTCAAAAAAATTGAATTTTACGGAAAAACAGAGCGACTCAAGAAGAAGCAGTGAGGTATATTTGGTAAATTATTCATATTCTGTAATTCTAAGGACCCTATATATAATCCAGGAACAATCGCCTTTCTAGGAGGAGGGGACAGAGGGTTAGCAAGACATTAGGCTGCATTCACATCTAGGCGGACGAAATCGCGGCATTTTGTCGCCGCAAATCGCGGTAAAAATAGCGGCATTTTGTACCGCGATTTGCGGCGACAAAACGCCGGTATTGTCCACCTAGATGTGCCCCAAGATGACCCCCTCTATGGAGATGATTCCAATCTCCTAGCCGAACGCTCGAAGACGCCTGAAAAAAAGGTCCGGGACCTTTTTTCACGCGGCAGGCGACAGGCGTCCGGCGTTCGGCGTGGAGATGTGAACTATCTCCATAGAGGGACATCTGTTTTCAGCCCTCTGGCGGCAGCGGCGTAGCGCTACAGGCGTAAAAACGCCTAGGTGTGAATGGGGGCTTTGAATCATAGGGGGAATAGAGGGATGGGAGGGGCAGAGATCACTGCTCTATCTGCACCCCACCCTCCCTCTATCTGTATCTGAGCCAATAAATGAAAAACGTAAACCAATAGTGGTGCCCTGTGGGGGTAGGGACAAATAACAATAAGCTGCCCCTTAAAAAGTAAACAAATCACCAAAATTGTGGATATGTAATTAAAGGATGAGGCGCTATAAATGTTCAGTGAAAACCACGAATGGCTGTGGAAAAAATATACACAATTATAACATCCAACATAAAAATGTGACACAGATTAAATATATTGCATAGGTAGCAAGCTAAATGTCCCTATGTGATAAATACCAACACCAAAATGGAGTGCTCTGAGATAAAACTTCTAGTTCTTCCACCATGAGTGCTCAATGGGAAGGTGACCACTCACCAGAGATGTTTCATCTCTTTTTACAGGATGGTCAAAAAGCGCTTTTGGAATACCAGATTGATTCCCCTGACATCACAATTGCACTCCACTGGCAGCTCAAGATGGGACTAGGATGCGAAAAATGAATGTTGAACTGCCTGGCCTGGCACTAGGTGTAATCAGAGTGTGCAAGTCGGCTAGTCCCTTGAGGATGGCGTAAGTTCGGCTTCTCTCTCCAGAGGGCAAAGACTAGTGTGGTGTGTCAGATTAGGACCCGGAAGTGGCGGATCCTCCGCTCTGACACATGTTTCACCAGGAAGAGCCAACGAGGATCAAGAGATCCGAGAGAGCTTTGGCATTTCTGGATCAAGATAATTCTCAGGTATGTATTTAGGAGGGGCTGTGGGGGTTTCTGCATGCAGAAGGTTTTTTATTTTACACAAAATGCAGTTAAAAAAAACTTCTGCCTTTGCAACCACTTTAAAGAACATCTAAAGGCTTCTGCATGATAGTCTAAACAACTCCCATAACCAGTTACTATGATATACACAAGACTTGTAAATAATCAAAACGCTTACTTTTGCCTTCCCTAACTGAGCAAAAATCCCCAAATCCTCCTTTATTCAGGTCTCTCCCCCCTCCCATCCCCAGACACTGTAGCACACAGTGGGAGGGTTTCAGCTGAATAGGCAGTGCTGTCATTTCAGAAAGCAGTGGGCAGGACTAGGTGTGACCAGGTGCTGATTTCCAAACTATAGACTTGTCAATCATCAGTGACAATGGTGGCCATGCTCACTGCAAAATCTTCTCACTTAAAGTGGAGGTTCACCCAAAAACTAAATTTTTAACAATAGATTGAGGCTCATTTTGTGAAGGCGAATCGGGTGTTTTTTTTTAAATCGAAGCAGTACTTACCGTTTTAGAGATAGATCTTCTCCGCTGCTTCCGGGTATGGGCTGAGGGACTGGGCGTTCCTATTTGATTGACAGGCTTCCGACGGTCGCATACAGCGCGTCACGTTTTTTCCGAAAGTAGCCGAACGTCGGTGCGCAGGCGCCGTATAGAGCCGCACCAACGTTCAGCTTCTTTCGGCTACTCGTGACGCGATGTATGCGACCATCGGAAGCCTGTCAATCAAATAGGAACGCCCAGTCCCGAAGACCATACCCGGAATCGGCGGAGAAGATCTCTCTCTAAAACTGTAAGTACTGCTTCGATTAAAAAAAAAAAAACACCTGATTCCCCTTCACAAAATGAGCCTCAATCCAATGTTAAAAATTGTTTTTCGGGTGAACTCCCGCTTTAAAGTTTAACTTCACTCAAAAGGGGAAGTTACACTCTTCCTCCTCCTCCCTCCTCCGCCATATTTAGATAATTTTTTTTCTTTTTGGGGGTTGAAGCGAGTACCTAATTTTGGCAGGTACCCACTCCCACTTCCATTCGGATCC